>NC_087479.1:2073499-2389920 GCF_036417665.1 Passer domesticus | reverse complement strand
GGAAAGGAAAGGAAGGGAAAGGGGGTGGGCTGGGATGATTCTTAAGGTCCCTTCTATCCCAAATCCATCCTTCCTTCCCTCCATCCTTTTTTCCCCTCCATCTCTCTTTTCCTTCCTTCATGACCAGCCCGTACCTCCTTGGGGAAAAAAAAATCCTCAAATTCTTTGAATTCAGTTTAAGGAGAGAAAAATCCAGAGCTAAAAAAGAAAATAAAATCTCAGGGAACATAATAATTAAATCCAAGCGGGCTGGCTGATTGCTTTGGGCATGGGAAGGCTGTGAACCCCGCACTCGGGAGGATTTCCATCCCTCTCCATGTCCGTGTGTCCGCGGAGCCGCCCGGGGGGAGCACAGCCTGGTCCCGAGGAGCAGGCAGCTCCCGAATGTGCTGCCCATGTGTGCCGCGATTTCCCATGGAACTCCCAGCTTCCCCGAGCCCTCTGTCCCCATTTAGCCGGATCGCTCAGCCCTAAAATCCCTTTTAGCCTGAAAGGCCGGCGGCGCTTCACCCGCCCTTCAATTTCAAAGAACAAATTCAATTGAAAAGAACAAATCCTGCCGGGCCCGCTGACCCCGGCGCTGCTGGCCGCTGGCTTTGGGGACAGGGATGCGGGGGACACGTGTCGGGGGGGATCACCTCTTCAGCCGGGACAAAGGCTGGCAGGGGCATGGAGCCGGGAAATGCTGCCAGGAGCTGTCAGGGGCACACAAAGGCAGGAAGCAGATAAATGAGGGAACGAGGCTAATTGCTGGGATTAGTCACCCCCGAGCCCCTCCGGGCTGCTGGGGTCGGGGCTGGAGGCCCCCCAGAGATGAGCTGAAAGAGGTTTTTTTTTTTTTGGGGGAGATTTGGGTTTGTTAGGGCTGTGAAAAACGGACCAAGGAAGGTAATGGTAAGTTAGAAGACTTGAAGTTGAAAACTAGGACTAAGTAACAGCTTCAAGCTTATCGTTGTTAGGAAAACCCTTTTCATCTGTAGGTAAATGTAGAAAATGGAGTAGCTCACGAAGTTTTAATTCAGGAGTGGGAAGGAGTAAAGAAACTGGTAGTTTATTTATCAGAGATGTTAGATCCAGCAAGCCACAGCTAGCCATTATGTATTTAGATACAACAGCTACTGCAGTCCTAGTAAAAGAAGTTGTAAGCTTACTTTTGGAAGTAAACTAGTTGTGTGTACACCTTGTACAGTCTGGAGTGTGTTGAATCAAAGAAGAGAAGAAAAAAAAAAAAAGATAAAGAAAAGGTACCCTGACATCCGTATCTCTTTGTTTTTATTGTCTCATATGTCCCTAATCTCAAATGTTCAAATTTTATTATTCTAATTTATATTACTATTTTTATAACCATTTTATTACTATTAAACTTTTAAAATTTCAAAACCAAGTGACTGGCGTTTTTCACAGGGCTGAATCCAGCTCTGGTGGTGCTCCCAGGGCAAGTTGTGGGATCCCAGCTTCCCCAGGAGAAGGGACCCTGCCCATGAAACGAGATGGGGTTTAGGATCCTTTCCAACCCAAACCACTCTGGGATTCCCTGTCCGCTTCCAGCTGGGGAGCAGCTGGCCAGATTCCAGGGGCACCTAATCCATGCAACAAGTAAAGCCTAATTCTGCAGCAAGCTCTGGGTTCTGGGTGTAAACACTCGAGGAAAAGGTCTCAAAGCTGCAGCAGCTCAGCCCAGCACGTGCTGGGTCAGAGCCCTGGGGTGGGAGGGGGGTTTAGGGTGGATATCAGAAAATTTCTTCCCCCAGAGGGTGCCCAGGCTCCCCAGGGAATGGTGGACATTCCCGAGGCTGCCAGAGCTCCAGGAGCTGCCAGGGATGCCCAGGCTTGGATTGATGGGGGGTCTGTGCAGGGACAGGAATTGATCTTTGTGGGTGCCTTCCAGCTCAGGGGAATTCTGTGATTCTGCTCTGGTTCTGTGCTCGGGAGAGTGATAGGGACAGGCAATGTGTGTGTGCTTTGTGCTGCAGGGACAAACACGAGACTCCCTGGAAACGCCACTGATTTCATCTCTGCTCTGAGCCCTGATTTCATCTCTGCTCTGAGCCCTGATTTCATCTCTGCTCTGAGCCCTGATTTCATCTCTGCTCTGAACACTGATTTCCTCTCTGCTCCGAGCCCTGATTTCATCTCTGCTCTGAGCCCTGATTTCATCTCTGCTCTGAGCCCTGATTTCATCTCTGCTCTGAGCCCTGATTTCCTCTCTGCTCTGAGCCCTGATTTCATCTCTGCTCTGAGCCCTGATTTCATCTCGGCTCTGAACACTGATTTCATCTCTGCTCTGAACACTGATTTCATCTCTGCTCTGAACACTGATTTCATCTCTGCTCTGACACTGATTTCCTCTCTGCTCTGAGCCCTGATTTCCTCTCTGCTCTGAACACTGATTTCCTCTCTGCTCCGAGCCCTGCTTTCATTCTGCTCTGAGCCCTGATTTTCTCTCTGCTCTGAGCCCTGATTTCATCTCTGCTCCGAGCCCTGCTTTCATTCTGCTCTGAGCCCTGATTTTCTCTCTGCTCTGACCCCGCTCCCTCCCGGCCATGCCCCAGCACAAACCCACCCGGGCTGCTCTCCCTGCAGATGCAGTCCCCTCTGCCAGGGAGTTTGCTGGAGCCTGGACCAAATAAGGAGCTGCTGGCTAATTTTGGGGAGCAGGACTCAGTGGGGGTCGGGCAGGGCTGGGACTCCCTCGGGCTCTGTGCCGGGGGCTCCTCGCGCTCATCCGGCAGCTGCTGCGGCACAAAACAGCTTTGCAGCAATATTTAGAGAGAGGAAGGAAGGAAGGAAGAAAGGAGAGCCCCAGAGATTTTAAAAAAAACCTTTTCTATACCCTTTATGTCTTAAAATACATTGTAAAATCTGGAGTGTTTCTGTGGGCTGGGGCTCAAAGCTTTTCCATGTTTTTCCATCCTGAGAGTCTTCAGCTCCTCGGGGTGCTGGGAGATCTGAGCTCCACTCAGGACTCAGCAGTTTAATCCTGGAATCCCAGGATGGTTTGGGTTGGAAGGGACCTTAAATCTCATCCATTCCAGCCCCTGCCTACAGGCAGGGACAGCTTCCACTAGACCTGGTCACTCCGAGCCTCATCCAGTTTGGTTTTCCTCCTCTCCATGCACTGAAAGTTTTTCCCACATTTCTGCTCCAGCCAAGTTGCCAAGAAACCCTCCTTTTATAAAAATCTTGTTTTGGCATTCTGGACCCTGTAATTTCCAACTCTCCACAAGGAAAACCTCTCTCCCACAACACCTGTGATGCCCTGAGCAGAAAGGTCCGTGCTGGGCCACAGCTGGAAAGTGGGAAATCATCTGCAGCAAGGGTGGCTGTCCTTGAAAAAATCCTGGATCCATTAAAATGTGGGTCTGTCCCTGGATCCACCAAAAAGTGGGTCCATTCCTGGATAATTTGGGAAGGAAATCCATCCTTGTCCATTGGGAAGTGAATCCATCCCTGGATCCATTGGGGATTGTGTCCATTCCTTGATTCTTTGGGAAGTGAATCCATCCCTGGATCCTTTGGGAGGTAAATCCATTCCTGGATCCTTTGGGAAGTGAATCCATCCCGGGATCCTCTCGGAAGTGAATCCATTCCTGGATCCTTTGGGAGGTAAGTCCATCCCTGGATTCTTTGGGAAGCAAATCCATCCCCAGATCCATTGGGAAATGTATCCATTGGGAAATGTGTCCATCCCTGGATCCTTTGGGGAGTGAATCCATCCCTGGATCTTTTGGGAGGTAAATCCATTCCTGGATCCATTGGGAAGTGTGTCCATCCCTGGATTCATTGGGAAGGAAATCCATTCCTGGATCCTTTGGGAGGTGAATCCATCCCTGGATCCTTTGGGAGGTGAATCCATCCCTGGATCCTTTGGGAGGTGAATCCATCCCTGTATCCTCTGGGAATTGTGTCCCTGCAGCAGGCCAGGGCGAGGAGCTGCTGAGTCATGAGGCGAGGCTGAGTCAAGGAATTGAGAGGAAAATTAATGAGAAGAGTTCCCAAAAATGGAGATGTGGAGAGCTGGGTGCTGGGGGGGACCTGCCCTGCTGCCAGCTCCCTCAGGATGCTTCCGGGAAAGGAAACAGCCCCAGGGAAGGCAGGGAGATCCCTCAGGGTGGCCTGAAGGGATGCAGAGCCACCCCAGAGGAGGGGCAGAGCCACCCAGAGCATGCCCCTGTGTCCCTGGCACAGCTCAGAGCTTGTTCCTGCTGCTGGAGAGTGGTTCCTGAGGCTGGGCTCACACCCAGGGCTGTGCCCACCTTCCTGGGCCAGGGGGGCTGGTTTTATTCTGCTCTGGTTCTTCAGAGCCTCAGAAATGCTGCTGTCACACTTGGCTGGTATTACCCAGCTGATTCCAGTTTTTAAGGGTGGAGGAATTTTCTTTCTGTCGTTCCATGAAAGGAGGAGGCAATCAAGTGGGGGTCGGGCTCTGCTCCCAGGGAACAGGGACAGGAAAGAGGAAACAGCCTCAAATTGTGCCAGGGGAGGTTTAGATTGGATATTAGGGAAAATATCTTCACAGAAATGGTTGTCCAGGCGTGGCACAGCTGCCCAGGGCAGTGGTGGATTCCCCATCCTGCAGGGATTTCAAAGCCGTGTGGATGTGACACCTGGGGACAGGGTCAGTGGTGGCCTTGGCGGTGCTGGGGGGAGGCTGGGCTGGATGATCTTAGATGGCTTTTCCAACCTCAGCAATTCCATGATTCTGTGAGCAGAGATCCCAGAGACTTCTCTTTTTCTTAGGACGTGAGGCCAAAACCCTTTTTGGAGCTGCTCAGGGCTGTCCCTGCGAGATCCTTCCCTGCAGGCAGCACGGGGATGTTCGAGGCACGGGTCTGGCCTTTCCTGCCACATCCCCCGGCCTTGAGCAGGGCTGGCTTCCCACATCCAGGGGGAGAAATGCTCCGAGGGCTTTACTGCAGTGCCCCACTAACCCAGCTGGCAGCGGGACTGACTCCCAGCTCTCATCCCAGCCCCGCTTCCCTGCAAACATCCCCAAGCAAGGAGGGCCCCGCTGCATCCTGTGAGCCCCGGGGCGGGCTGCAGCCCCCATCCCCGCTCCCGGGGCCGGGAATGATGCTTCCTTTGCTGGGGAGCGTTTCCTGCTGCTGCCCTTATCTCTGCCGGCTGCAGGGCTCAGGATCCCAGCGCTGCCAGGCTCCGGGGGGAGGCTGCCGGGATTTCCTGCCTCGGCAGCCTCTGAGCCAGGGGTTCCTCTGCTTTTCCAGCCCAGGGGAAGGTGAGCTTTCGGCAGGACAGGGAGGTGCCGGCCCCCCCGCAGCCGCATGTGGCAGGAGCGTGAGCTCCTGGATTTCCTCGTCCTGGATTTCCCAGTTTGGCACAGGGAGCTGGGAGTGGCTGCTGGGTGGGGACAGATCCATCCTCAGCCCCACCCCAGATCCCCCCCGCTTCCATAATGCCAGCACATCTGTTTCTGCCCAAAGTGCCCCCCAGGAAACGGCTCTGGATTGTTTTTATGGCCAGGCTGAGAGGAGGGATGGACCCTGCAGCCAGAGGCTCTGCCGAGGCACATGGAAGTGATTACAGGGTGCCTGTGCCACCTCCCTTCCCAGCACAGGGTGTGGGCCAGCACAGCCTGGCCCTGTCCCCATCCTGTCCCCAGCCTCATCCTTGTCCCCATTCCCATCCTCATCCCTATCCCCAATCCCATCTACATTTCAAAACCTATTCCTGTTCCTGTGCCCATCCTTGTTCCTTTCCTCACCTTCCTCTTCAATTTCTGTTGCCCATCCTCATCCATGTCCCCATCCCCATCCTTGTCTCCATCTTTATCCCTGTTCCTATACCCATCCCTGTTCCTGTCCCCATCCCAATGCCCATCCCTGTCCCATTCCCATCTCCCCATCCCCATCCCTGACCCCATCCACACCATGTTCCCCATCCTTTTCCTCGTCCCACTTCTTGTCTCCATCCTCTTCCTCGTCCCTACCCCAATCCCTGCCCCATCCCCTCCAAGGCTCCCAGACTTTCCCAAAGCCACAGGGATGCCAGTGCCAGCAGGATTCTGCTCCCAAGGCCAGGACAGACCCCAGCCCTTCCCAGCTGCCATTTTTTAACTGACTGGTGCCAGTCTGGCTCGGGGAGTTGGGAAAATTCACTTTCTAGCATCCCAAAGGCTGCAGGAAGCCTGGCAGCTCCTCCTTCCCTGTCCAGAGGATTCTCAGGGCCCGTGGTTCGGATTTTCAATAGCTCCCACGGAGCAGCAAGGCTCTCCTCCCCTTCCCTCCCTCACTCCCTGCCCCCTCTGCCCATTGCCACCTCCGAGGTGCCACCAAATGCCACCACTCCCCATGGGAGTGACATCCCAGCTGGGATCTCAGCAGGCAGAGGAGCTGCTGGCCCCCTGCAGCTCCCAGTTTCCCTGGAGAGCCGTGGAGGTGTTTGAGCTTCAAAGAAAAGCCACATTTTGGCACGGGGAGCTCCTCAAAGGCTGCGGATCGTGTCCAGCTGGCCTGGACCCCGCTCCAAGCCCTAATGGTTTTCCATGGCCAGGCAAACGACTCTTCCAGGGGCTGGAGCCAGCCAGCTGCCTGCAGCCAAGGGGCAGCGGCTTCTCCAGATGTGGCCCCAGCAGTGACATCCCTGGAACAGCCAGACTTCAATCCCAGCACCAGGGTGAGCAGGATGGAGGGGACAGAGCCCACAGTGCCAAATCCCTGTCCCTGCAATGGACGGGGTGGAGGGTGTCCAGCTGCTACCCGTGTGAGGATTCCTGTCGGGAATGCTGGAGGGTGTCCAGCTGCTACCCGTGTGAGGATTCCTGTCGGGAATGCCACGAACGTGCCCCTGATTTATTTCTCTCGACAGCCTAGGGGGGTTTGACACTTCCCTCCTTGTTATCTGGCATTCCTCGGGCACGGCTGTGCCGTGGGACAGCTGCAGTCTCCGGGCCGGGGAAGGGAAAACGCTCCAGGAAGCTGGAGCTGAGCTTTTGGCCGCTCCCAGCCCGGATTTCCAGGAGCACTCATGGAGTGCAGCTGTCGGGATTTGAGCTCTTCCTGCCCTCCGCCGCTGTGGGTGCTCCCACCCCGACCCGAAGTCAGGGAATTCTCGATCCGTGGAGATGGAGATGATGGATGAAGGCGCAGAGGAAGGATAAACAGCGCCGGCCCTGCGTGCGTTCACCCTGCCAGCCGAGCTGCAGGCAGATCTCGGCCGGGGGCTGCCCGTGTCCCCCCCGCGGCTCCCCGGGGGATGAGGAGTCACGTTCCTTCCCGGCTCAAGGGAGCAGGACCCGAGCGGGAGCGGGGAGCGGCCAGAGCCTCCCGCGACCCCGGCCCCGACCCCGGCCCCGGCCCCGGCTGGACGCGGGCCCGGCCCCGGGGGGCTGAGGGGAGCGGGGGGATAGGGGGATCCAAGAGGGGATCCCACCCTCCTCCCGGGATGCCGATACCGGGGGGATAAAGAGCTGCAAGAGGGGATCCCATGCTCCTTCCCAGGATGCTGATACCGGGAAACGAGGGGCTCCAAGAGGGGATCCCACGCTTTTCCCGGGATGCCCCCTCGGGACACGGCCGCTCCGGTACCCCGCTCCCCCCGGGATGCCGGTACCGGGGGGATGGGGGGCTCAACTCTGGACGGATTTTGGGCGCGATCTGATTGGCCCAGGGCGGGGACGGCCGCTGCTTGGCCACGCCCCTCGGGCTGCTCCCCGTCCCGTCCCGCCCCGCGGGGCCGGGGTCGCCCCGTCCGGCTCGGCTCGGCACGGCTCGGCACGGCGGGGCTCCCGTGGCCGCTGTGGGGATGCGGGCGGTGGCGGCGCTGCTGGCGGCGGTGCTGGCGGCGGGGGCAGCCCTGCCCCGCCCGGGGCTGCTCCCGCACGGCCCGGCCCGCGGCGATGCCCGGCTCCGGCCCGGCGACGACGAGAGCTCTCCGGGGCTGCTGCTCCGCCGCGCCCTGCGCCTCTACGGCCGCGCCGCCCGCCGCCTCTACGTGAGTGCCGCCGGCCCCGCTCCCTTCTCCTTCCCTGCCCTCCTTCCCCCCGGCCGCTCTCACTCCCTGCCCCGCTTCCTCCTCTCCATCATCTCCCTCTGTCTTCACTCCGTTCATCTCTCCACCCTCTGTCCCTCCCTCCTTCCAGCCCTGTCTCTCTCCATCTTCCCGCTCTGCTTCCCTCCATCCCTCTGTCCCACCATCCCTCCTTCCCTCTGGCTTTTCACCCCTCCGTCTTTCCGTCCTTCCTCACACTCACCCCCTTCCTCCGCTGCCTTCGCATCCCCTCCTCCTCCTCCTCCTGCCCGCCGCTGCCCCTCCATGCGCACCTTCGCTGTCTCCCCGCACGTGTTTTCCCCATCCATCCATCCATCCATCCATCCATCCATCCATCCATCCATCCATCCATCCATCCCTCCCTCCCTCCCTCCCTCCCTCCTTTCCCCCTTCCCCTTGTCTCCCCAGGAACAGGAGGGCTTTCTCCTCCGCTCTCTCCCCCGCAGCTGTTCCCCCGCAGCAGCGGCTGCAGCTGGGGCGGCCCCCGAGCCGCAGCTCCCTGGGGGATGGAGAAGCCCGAGCTCTTTGTTTTCTGCCCGGCCGGATGGGGCCACGCGGCCTCGGGGCTCTCCCTGCCCCGGGGAAGGGGGGGACAGGGCCAGGGGACAGCAGTGGTGGCACCTCTGCAGCTCCTGAGCGCCCGCACCGCTCTGCCCGCAGGTGGGGACCAACGGGGTCATCTCCACCCAGGATTTCCCCAGGGAGACCCAGTACGTGGATGACGATTTCCCCACAGACTTCCCCGTCATCGCCCCCTTCCTGGCCGACCTGGACACCTCCGGGGACAGAGGGGACATCTACTACCGGCAGGATGACTCCAGGGACGTGCTGGAGCAGGCTGTGCGCTACATCCGGGCCGGCTTTCCCCGCTCTGCCGGCGCCTTCGTGCCCACCAATGCCTTCATTGCCACCTGGGAGGAGGTGGGCGCCTACCAGGAGCTCCCCCAGGACACCGAGCCCTCCACCAAGGTGAGGCCGAGGGGCTGAGCTTGGTGCCCATCCTGCGTGTCACGGGAGGTTGAGTTTTTCTCAGCCCAAAATGCTGAGCCTTCTCTCTGAGCAGCTGGATGGTGGCTCCATCCATCCATCCATCCTTGGGTGAGCACCAGGAGGAACGTGGAGCTTTCCCCCTGTGCTCAGAGCTTGGCAGTGGTGGGGCTGTTGGCCACAGGAGGTTTAGAGGTTGCCTTCATGGCTGGAGGTGCTTGAACTAGGACGTGGAGTGACAGGACAAGGGAGAAAGGCTTCACATTGCTTGGGTCAGGTGTTAGGAAGGAATTCCTGGCAGGCCCTGGCACAGGTGCCCAGAGCAGCTGTGGCTGCCCCTGGATCCCTGGCAGTGTCCAAGGCCAGGCTGGATGGGGCTTGGAGCCGCCTGGGACAGTGGAAGGTGTCCCTGCCATGGCAGGGCGTGGAATGGGATGATTTTTAAGATCCCTCAAACTACTCCATGATCCTGATTCTTTTCAGACAAAGCTTGCCAGTGCTGATAGCTGTGGCTTGGCAGGGCAGAGTGTGGCTGGGGGCAGCTGGGGAGACCCTGCTTTAGGTCACCCATTGTGCTCCTGACCTTTCCTGGTGGCTCGAGGCCGCTCCTTCCTCCTGCCCCTGTGCTGCTGGTGAGCAACCAGCTCTGGAATTTCCACCGTGGGCTGATTTTGTGCCTGGAAAACAAGCTCAGAGGTGGTCTGCCAGCTCGGGGGGGTGACCCGTGCTCTCCCACCACGGGGCTGATAAGGCTCCTGCGTGGGTGGACGTCCATGAGCTGTCACATCAGGCTGATGACGTGCTGAGGAGGTGACAGCGACGCTCTGCCAGCTGCACGGGCTCCAACAGCTGGAAAGGATGAGCTGCACGAGGAAAACTCCGGTGATGGACACCCAGAGCTGGGTGATGGTGATGGGCTGTCCCCCAAAGCCCAGCAGCAGCCAGGAGCTCCCCAGGGAGCAGCAGGAGCCATCCCCCTGCTCCGGGGCCCTTTCCCAGAGGGAAGCCAAGCAAGGCAAGGAGCTGAGGTTTGGAAGGAGACAAGGCACATTTTTTCCTCTCATTTAAAAGTTGGGAAAACAGCTGAAGAGATGCCATCAGGGGCCTCACAGCGACCTCGTGGCCATCGAGAACGCAGCCTCCTCTTCTTTTCTCTTCTTCCCCCGTTGTGGTTTTTTTTTCCCCCTCTGAGAAGTTTGGATCAGGCTTTAAAATGAAACTGGTCTTGTTTGGAAACGAGGAGCTCCAGGGAAAGCTCCTGAAATGCAGCTCGTGCCTGTGCTTTGCTGAGCTCCCCCTTGGCCAAAACTGCTAAAAATCTCCCCAAACACCACTTTTTTTTTTTTTTTTTTCCCCTGACCAAATGTGGTGTTTATGGAAACGCTGCCCTCCTGCTGCTCAGAGCCAGGACTGACTCCAAAGCCTTTCCCCCCGCCCTGGAAAGTCACAGCTAACCCCTTTTGAGCCCCAGAAGTAGAAAACTGGGTTAAGATGGGGAGCAGAGGATCCCCAGACCCCCTCTTTGGGGGCCCTGCCTGGGTGGGGGGTCTGGCAGTGCCGTGTCCCCACTCCTTGGGACACGCTCCTGGTCCCTGTGGTGACATTTTCCCGTGCTGCAGAGCGGGACAAGGCTGAGCCTGCTTCTGTAGGAGCAAAACTTGCCCTTTTGGGCTGGAATTTGCCCTTTGCACTCTTTGCTGGGGGCTTTCCCCCCCTCCTTCCCTTCATCCCACGGTGCCAGCGCATCGATGTCCCCTGGCGTGTCCCCCCCGGCCACCCACCCCAGGGCAGAACGAGTCCTGCAGCTGCTGCTGCCGCGATTTGGCTGCGTGGGGGAGGAATCCAGCCCCGGGGGAGGGGAGGGGGGTTATTCCACCCCCCTCCCGCTTTTTGGCCGCCTTTTCGGGGTCTCTGAATGCCCGAGTGTGTGACAGGCACAACAAGGCTCTTTATATCCCGCAGGAAATCCAGCGATGCTCCGGGGGCCCTGCGCCCCAAAATCAGGGCTGGGGCTGCGGGGGTGGAGCGGGGGGAGCCCCCAGCCTCCCTCCCTCTGCTGCGGGGCTGAAACTGGGAATTTAATCACTTTTCCGTGCCCCAGCGGCTCGGTGGGAAGGGCTGCTGCTCCCTGCTCGGGGCAGGAGCTGCCTGGGGTTGGTTTCTCGGTGCTTTTGGAGCCCGGGGGGTGGCGGGTGGCTCAGCAGGGCCTGGCACGGCCCCAAGGCTGACAGGGCTGGCCAGCCTGCCTATAGCGGGATGTATGGGAAGCTGGGAGCACAGGAATGTTTTTTCCGGAGGAAACGGAGCTAAAATTGTTCTCAGGGACGAGCAGGGGGGTGTGGGTTTTCCTCTGGTGCTGGGGGCCGGGAGTGAGGGGCTCCCAGTGCAGGGGTTGCATGGCCAGGGATGCTCCTGGGACACCCTGGCACTCCTGGGAGGATGCTGAGCATCTTCCCAGGATGTGGCACTTGGGGTTTGCCTGGGCATGAGCAGCCCCGGGAGATCTCTGCAGGCTGATCACGGAATAGTTTGGGTTGGAAGAGCCTTAAAGCCCATCCAGTGCCACCCTGCCATGGCAGGGACACCTCCCACTGTCCCAGGCTGCTCCACCCCTGTCCAGCCTGGCCTTGGGCACTGCCAGGGATCCAGGGGCAGCCACAGCTGCTCTGGCAATTCCAGCCCAGCCAGCAATTCCCAGTTCCCAATCTCCCACCCATCCCTGCCCTCTGGCACTGGGAGCCATTCCCCGTGTCCTGTCCCTCCATGCCTTGTCCCCAGTCCCTCTGCAGCTCTCCTGGAGCCCCTTCAGGCCCTGCCAGGGGCTCTGAGCTCTCCCTGGAGCCTTCTCCTCTCCAGGGGAACATTCCCAGCTCTCCCAGCCTGGCTCCATGGAGGTTCTCTCTGTTAGAGGGCCCTTTTGGGGTGGTTGCCTGCCCTGTGCTGTGCGTGGGGCTGCCCCCCACATCCCTGCTCCCCTTCCTTCTCTCCTCTGCTGTGTTCCTGCCCCTCATGCCATCCATCTGCTCTCCCTTTGGCAGCTCAACACCTTCCAGGCAGTCATAGCCTACAACGACGAGGACACCTACACCATCTTCCTCTACCCCGACGGCGGCCTCCAGTTCCTGGGGACGCGACCCAAGGAGTCCTACAACGTCCAGCTGGAGCTGCCAGCCAGGGTGGGCTTCAGCTGGGGGGACAGCGATGACCCCAAGAGGGACGGGCTCTTCCACAGCCTGGCCAGCAGCGAGCAGGCTCTGAGGAGCCTGGAGAGGTGGGTGGAACCTGGGGGGCTGTGGCTGTGGGCAGGGGGAGCGGGGTCACCTTCTCCCAGCCCTGGAGCCTTTCAGAGCCTGGAAAAATCTGGGGAGTGACCTTGGGGTGCTGGGCTGCATCAGGGGCTCAGCCCCACATGCACAGGAGCTGTGCTGGGGTCCTGGAGGGGTGGTGCCACCTTTGGGGTGGCTTCTCCACCATGACATTCGTGTGTGCTGCGTCCACAGGGAGAGCAACACGGGAATCCCCGGCGTGTGGGTTTTCCACGTGGGCAGCACGGAGCACGTGGAGCCGGGGGGCGGCGAGGGAGCTGCTCCTGCTGTGCCTCAGAGCCCCCCCGAGCCCCCCAGCCCTGGCACGGCCGGCTACCCCCACCCTGTCTCCAGCCACACGGCCATGGCCCAGCGTCCCAGCCACGGGTCCCACGGCCCCGTGCTCCTGGGCTTTGTCCCCGGGAGGAGGGACACGCAGGAGAGGAGCCGCTGGCTGCAGCCCAGGGGGGACGGTGGCACCGGGCACAGCTTCTCTGCCAACCCCTCCTCGTACAGCTCGGGCCAGCACGGCGTGGGCGTGGAGGAGGACGTGCATTTCAACCCTGACGGTGAGCACAGCCCCCGTGACAGCCCAGCAGGGACAATGACCCAGCGGGGACAGTGACTGAGTGGGGGTGGCTCCCTAAAAAAGGCTGGAATTTCACCCTGCCCCAAGGGATGGTGCTGGAGGAGCTGCTCCTGCAAAGCTGCTGCCCTTGCAGCTCCTCCTGTCAGCTCCATCCTGCTAGAGCCACACAGCCCTGCCCGCCGGGCGTGCCAGGGGAAAAGCAGGAGGCCTGGAGCTTGGGATGGGGTGGGAAGCTCAGGGGACAGGTCCCAGAAGTGCCCTTGCCACCCTCCCCGCCACCGAGCCAGCTGTGGAGCCGCCGCGGCACGTGCCCGGGGGAGCAGAGCCCTGTCCCCAGCCAGCTGTCTCCCAAAAATACCGTCAGGAATTTGATCCCGTGCCCTCTGTCAGATCTGCCTGAAGCCAGGCAACAGGTTCCAAACCCTCCGCCACCCCTCTGCATCCCGGGTGACTCTCCTGGGAGCCACCGCTGCCAGCTGGCCCCTTTCCAGGCGGCACTTTTGGTGCCAAGAAGGCAAAGCACCCACCCGCTGTGAAGGGTGGCTTTGCCACTGCGTCCCCAAGCTTTTCCCCTTTGTCCCCAGTGTTCACCTACAGCGCCGCCAGCAAGGAGACGTGTGCCCAGCACCACGGCAGCTGCTCCCCTCACGCCTTCTGCACCGACTACGCCGCCGGCTTCTGCTGCCACTGCCGGGCCGCCTTCTACGGGAACGGGCGGCAGTGCCTGCCCGAAGGTACGCGGGGCGGGCGGCGGGGACGGGCAGCCCGTGCCTGGGTGGCCGCTGCCAGGGGTGCCCATCTCCCCGCCCAGGCGCCGTGCATCGCCTCAACGGCAAGGTGAGCGGGAGCCTGAGGGTGGGACGGGCGTCCGTCCGCTTCCAGGACGTGGACCTGCACGCCTACATCGTGGGCAGCGACGGCAGAGCCTACACGGCCATCAGCGGCGTGCCCCAGCCCGCGGCCCGCGCCCTGCTGCCCCTGCTGCCCGTCGGGGGGCTCTTCGCCTGGCTCTTCGCCCTGGAGGAGCCGGGCTCGGAGAACGGCTTCAGCATCACCGGTGAGCGCGGGTTTGGGAGGTGGCACCGCTCCCAGGGGTGGGGGGCAGCTCTGTGGTTTCTCCAGTCCCTCTCCCAGCTGGTGCTTGCCTCTGGTTGTGACCCAACCCATGCTGGAGTAGCAGGGAAGGACACGTTGGGGTTGTCCCTACAAATGGTGCCCGTTTCCTTTTCCTGCCCAGGCGCTGAATTCACCCAGAGCCTGGAGGTGACGTTTTACCCCGGTGGGGAGACGGTCCAGGTCACGCAGACAGCCGAGGGCCTGGGGCCGGATAATTATTTAAGCCTCAGGACACACATCCAGGGTGAGGTGCCATTCCTGCCAGAAAACGTCACCGTCCACATCACTCCCTACAAGGAACTCTACTCCTACTCCAGCTCAGGTGAGACCCGTGCCCACCCTACACACCACCCCGGAATGCCCACAAACACCCGAGCCACATCGATGCTGACACCTTTTATCTCACGGGGCTCTCCATGCCATCCGGCAGCCGTGACATCCTCGGGCCAGCGGGAATACGTGGTGGCCGCGGGCACCGCCAACCAGACCTTGTCCTACCGCCTGCGGCAGAACGTCACCTTCTTGGGCTGCCCGCACTCGCGGCCGCCGGCGCGGCAGCGGCTCTCGGTGGCGCGCGCCTTCGCCCTCTTCGACAGCCACGAGCACGTCCTGCGCTACGCCCTGGCCGCCCGCATCGGCCCGGCACAAGGTGAGCGCCAGCACCCACCCCCGGCTGCCAACACGGGTGCCAGTCCAGGGTGCCAGCCCCCAGCGGGGATGCCGCCGCCTCCCAAAGCCGCGGTGTGCCGGCTTTGCCCAAAATCAGCCAAAAAGGAGGGGTTTGCCTGCTGGCGTGGTGGGGGTGGCACGGCCGTGGTTCCCTGCGTGGGACAGTGACTCTCAGTGTCTCCCAGATCTTTTATTCCTCCCGACACCCCTGTGTGCCCGCAGACGATGCCGAGAATCCCGGGGTGAGCCCGTGCCACGATGGCAGCCACGCGTGCGAGGCTCCGGCGCGCTGCCAGCCCGGCGTGGGCACAGAGTACACGTGCGAGTGTGCAGCCGGGTACCGCGGAGATGGACGGGGCTGCCGAGGTCAGCGGGGCTGGGGGGCAGCTGGGGGGGAGCTCTGGAGCCCACAGAGCTTCACCAAGCACAGGCATGCATCATGGGGGGAAACTGAGGTCCCTGGGGAAGCGCTCCAGGAGCAGACAAAAAAGAGGAGGGGAAAAAAGGAGATACGGGAAAAAAGCAAAAGCAGTTGAAAAATAATTCCTGCATTTCATAAATCCAGCCAGCTTAGTTGTTGTTTTCCTATCACTCCAAAACTCCATTTTGCAAATTTGTCTTCCAGTTTTAGAGTCCCTTTCCATAAGAAGCTGCCCAGTGCCAGTGAGTTGCACTGCACAGTGATGCTGGCGAGGAATTTGAGGATCCTGCCTTTCAATAAGGAGCAGGTTTCCTTCTCCTAAAATCCCAGGTTAAGTGACCAATCTGATCCCTTAATTTCAGGAGAAGGAAACCAAGTTTTAAACCACAAATAGCTGAGAATATTAGTGTGCCTTGAACAAATGCTTCTTTGTCAATACTATACACCAAAACAATCTTGTTCTTTTTTCCCTTCTATTTTGAGCTGATTAGAAAGTTAATTCCGCAGTTGATTAAGTTCAGTGACAGACATGGGATGGGCAGCGTGGGGCAGGATATTCCCTGTCAGACCACAAAGATGGGGGGGGTCCCACCACCATCGGGGTGCCCGGTGTCTCCTCCTTTCCCCAGATGTGGACGAGTGTGCCGAGGGCCTGAGCCAGTGCGGGCCCTTCTCCGTGTGCCTGAACGTGCCGGGCAGTCACCGCTGCGAGTGCCGCGACGGGTACCAGCCGGCGGGGGACGGGCAGGCGTGTGTGCGTAAGTGCTGACCCCAGCTGGGGTGTCCCCCGCTCCCGCGCCCCACGGACCTGCCCTGAGCACCCCTCCCGTGTCCCCCCAGCGCTGGCACCGCCGAGTGACCCCTGCGAGGACGGGCGGCACCCCTGCGCTCCGGGGGACCGGGCGCGGTGCCTGTCCCGCGGTGACGGCCGCGCCACCTGCGAGTGCCTCCCCGGCTACACCGGCGACGGCATCCACTGCTCCGGTAAGGTGGGCTCGGGAGGGACCCCCCACCGCAGCTGTCGGGGTGTCCCTGTCCCCGCTGATCCCATCTCCCCCCTGCGCAGACGTGGATGAGTGTGCCGAAAGCCCGTGTCACCCGGCTGCCATCTGCTACAACACGCCAGGCTCCTTCTCCTGCCGCTGCCGGCCCGGCTACACGGGCGACGGCTTCCAGTGCACGTACGGTGAGGTGCCCCCTCAGCCCCGTGCCCTCCCTGCCTGGCACGGCTTGCCCAGCCTCACTCTCCTGCTTTGTGGCCTTCCAGCGGTGGAAGGGAACCCGCAGCGCCTCACGCCCTGCCAGCACGAGCGGATGTACCCGCGGGAGGTGCCACCCCTGGGTGACGGGCACGTGCCCCAGTGTGACGAGCAGGGCCGGTACCGGCCCCTGCAGTGCCACGGCAGCTCCGGGCACTGCTGGTGCGTGGATGCCGCCGGGCAGGAGATTGCCGGCACCCGGACGGCGCCGGGCACCACCCCACCACGCTGCGGGAGCCCAGGTCAGTGACACCCCCAGGGGTGAGGGGAGCAGGGTGGGGTCCTTGGGCATCAGGCTGGTGGGCCAGTGGCTTCCCACTTCACTTGGCAGCGGTGTGGGAACAGTGGGGCCACAGTGAGAGGAGGGGAGCCATAAACTGAACAGCCATAAATTAAAACTTGAGAGGTTTCACCTCAGCGTGAGGAAGAATTTCCAAATGCTGAGGGTGGCAGAGCCATGGAAAAGCTGCCCAGGGAGAGTGTGGAGTCTCCCTCTCTGGAGATATTCCAAACTCAGCTGGACACATTCCTGTGTCACCTCCTCCAGGTGACCCTGCCTTGGCAGGGAGGTTGGACTGGAGGATCTCCAGAGGTTCCTTCCAACCCTAAGGATTCTGTGACTCTGTGACAGAACCACCCTTCTGGATGGTTCTTCTTCACAGTGAAGCTTTCTGGGACTTCACTGTGGGCAGGGTGCTGTCAAGTGGGTGCATCAAGGGTCTCCTGGGTGTTTAGGGTGCCCTGGCCCACTGGATTACAGTGGCTGTGGCCATTGGGCCACCTCTATCAACTTGTGATGGAGGGAACAGCGGTGGGATGTCGAGGGGACTGGAGCGGGGCAGCCCTGGCCCCCGCCCCAGACCAAGGGGTGCTGGTAGACAGGGACAAGTGATGCCAAGGTGCCAAGTGGCTCCAGAGGACCTGGTGGCACCCCCTGAGCCCGGGTTGGGGGCGTTTACTGCCGGCAGAGTCCATCCAGCAGCTGACGCCCTGCGAGCACGCGCGGATGTACCCTCGGGAGGTGCCACCGGGGCCGTCACCCGTGGGCGATGGCCACGTGCCCCAGTGTGACGAGCAGGGCCGGTACCGGCCCCTGCAGTGCCACGGCAGCTCTGGGCACTGCTGGTGCGTGGACGCCGCCGGGCAGGAGATCGCCGGCACCCGGACGGCACCGGGCACCACCCCACCACGCTGCGGGAGCCCAGGTCAGTGCCACCCCCCAGGGGGACACAGCCAGCAGGGAGAGGGGGACACAGGGCTCCGCCAAGCCCCGAGTCCCCCGAATAGGGTGGTGACTGTCACCCTGCCGTGCCAGAGCCCACGGAGAGGCCCCCCAGCATGTGCGAGCGCTGGCGGCAGAGCTTGCTGGAGCACTACGGGGGCAGCCCCCGCGGGGACCAGTACGTGCCACAGTGTGACCCCAGCGGGGACTTCACCCCGCTGCAGTGCCACGGGGACAGCGGCTACTGCTGGTGCGTGGAGCAGAGCGGCAGGGAGATCCCGGGGACGCGCTCCGAGCCCGGCACCACCCCGCCCTGTAAGAGCCCAGCGCCCCAAAGCGACCCTGGGCACCGACAGCACGGGCACCGCGCCCCGCTCCGGGCGTGGGGCCCAGGGGACCACGCTTCCTGAGCCACCTCTGTCCCCTCCAACACGCCAGGTCTGCCCAGTGTCGCCCCGCCCAGCGTCCGACCCGAGCCCCGGCCCGACGTGTCCCCACCGGGCACGGGGACATTCCTGCTGTATGCCCAGGGCCAGCAGATCGGCTACCTGCCACTGAACGGCACCCGGCTGCAGAAGGAGGCGGCCAAGACCCTGCTGTCCCTGCATGTACGGTACCCCGGGGTGGGGACGGGCTGCAGGAGCACCCAGCGGGTGTTGGGACAGGCTGGGGCTGCCACTCGGTGGTTTCACCTCTGTCTGAAGCGCTCGTCAGGGTTTGAGGGGGTCACCTCGTGAGGGTTGGTGATGGTATTTGGGGACGTTGGCTGTGCTGGCTGCCTTGTGGCGCTTTGGGCAAGTGATGAGGGGGAGTGACTTCCCAGTGATGGAGGGCAGGGTTAGATGGGATATTGGGATGAAATTATTGACACCAGGGTGGTGGGCAGGCCCTGGTGTCAGCCCAGAGAAGCTGTGGCTGCCCCAATCCCTGGAAGTGTCCAAGACCTGGCTGGAGCAGCCTGGGACAGTGGAAGGTGCCCCTGCCCTTGATCTTTAAGGTCGTTTCCAACCCAAGCCATTCTGGGATTCTATGGATTCTATTTTCACCTCCCTCCAGCCATCCCCAGCAGAGAGGCAGGTCTCAGACATGTCCCAGACCTGGGACTGCTCACGAAGGTGCTCCCAGAGCTCTCCAGGGTTGGTCTCAGCCCAGACTTCCAGCTGCAGGGCTGGCCTTTTTTCCTTGCTTGGACTCCCCTTGGAGCGTGGCCACGTGCCTCTCCAGGCAGGCCAGACCAAGGCAGAGGAACGCTGAAATCTGGGCCAGGACCCTCCCTGCACCCTGGGGAAGTGAAGGACCTTGCCAAGTGTTCCTTCTCCCCATCCTGAAGGTCATTCCCCACGCTGACTTTGCTCTTGGAGCACCCTCTCCTTCAGGCAAAGGGTTCAAATCCATCTGGATGTGGGTGTGAGCCTGCACCAGCTGGCCTAAAATCCTCTGCTGAGGGAGGGTGCAGTGGGAACAGAGCAGAGTTTTGCTGGGGAAGTGGGATTTGAGTGCCATTCCCACTTCCAGAGTGTCTCAGTGCCAGCTGATGGGTTGAGGTTCCTCCCTGAGCCTCCTGGCAGGATTTCACCCCGTGTTCCTCTCCCGGCCCTGGCAGGGCTCCATCGTGGTGGGGATTGACTACGACTGCCGGGAGAGGATGATCTACTGGACGGACGTGGCCGGCCGGACCATCAGCCGGGCGGGGCTGGAGCCAGGCTCCGAGCCAGAGACCATCATCAGCTCAGGTGTGCTCCTGTCCCCGGTGTCACCTGCCCAGAACCACACCGGCTCTTCCCATCGCAGCTCCGGGCTCCTCCTATTGGTGCCTTACCTAAAAACAGAGGCCAGTCAAAATTAAGGGAATAAAAAGCAGTTATATTTATATTTATTAAAGGGCCTTCAGGTACATTTTGGGCAGACAGAGCTCACCCAGGGGCTACACCCAAAAATGGACAGTTTTCACACTTCTATAAGTTTGGTCCATTTGCATATTGGGGGTTAATCTGTAATTACAGCTTCAGGTAATGAAGTGATTTACCTCAGGTTTGCTCCCTCCCCAGCTCACTTTTGTTTACACCTCTCGGTGCCTGAGGCAGTGAGGTGTCCTTGATTGCCAGGCCTGGAGAGGAATTGTGTCTGACCAAAATGGGAAAGCAGCAGCTCAAACTGTAGTTTACATTTATACACTAAAGAATTACAGGATTACAAATACATGAAAATTATAAAAGCTAAAACCTTAAGGCATCACCACCCTTCACCTTTGGGCTGGGGATGCCTGAGGGATGCCGGAGCAGCATTTCCCCACCAAAATTCCACTTGCAAACTCTACTGGATTTCTCCAAAATTAAAGCTGCCAGCAACTAGGACCCTGCAAGTCCTTCGAGCCCCAAAAGCCACCTCTGAGGTGATATCCAGACCCTGGGGAAAGGACATCTTTTTCCCATGGAATATGACCTTCATTTGCGGCCACTTTCCCAGGAAGATGGTGGGCTGCCATGCTAGAAATTTGCAAATTTTGCTGGATTTCTCCAAAACTGAAGCTGCCAGCGGTGAGGACCCTGCAAGTCCTCAGAGGCCCAAAGCCACCTCTGAGGTGATACCCAGACCCTGGAGAAATGACTTCTTTTTCTCACAGGAAATGGCCTCTGTTTGTTTCCAGTCACACTGGCAGACAGTGGGGCTCCAAGCTAGAAATTTCCAAACTTGTCTGGATTTCTGTGTTTCACGTGGCCGTCTCCCAGCAGGCCTGATCAGCCCCGAGGGCCTGGCCGTGGACCACCTGCGCCGCGCCATGTTCTGGACGGACAGCGGCCTGGACAGGATCGAGCGGGCCCGGCTGGACGGCTCCGAGCGCCGCGTGCTCTTCGACACCGAGCTCGTCAACCCCCGCGCCATCGCCGTGGACCCCGTCCGAGGGTGAGCAGCACGAACCCCGCGGGGATCTGGGGCTGGGCTTTGCAAGGTGCCAAGGCTGCTGGGGATACCCTGGGGGGGAATTTCCTGGTTTTGGGAGACGCAAGGAGCTTCCCTCAAAAAGCTGTTTGACCCCAGTGGCTCCTTCCCCTGTTCCTAAATCTGTTCCTGTGTCTGTTCCTGTGTCCCTGAGCCACTCCTTCCCTATTCCCTGACTGGCCCTCATCTTTGTACAGCCCCAAGACCAGAGTCAACCTCTTGGCAAAGAGAAACTTAAGACTCTCCATGTGTGGGTGCTGATCATCTCACCACGTGGCTGAATGAAACATCTGTGGATGTTATGCAAAGGTCTTTTTTGCTTCCTTACCCTGGACTATGCTAGCAGCAATTCAGCCCGCTACAGACCCTGTCCTGACCTCGTCCTGTAGGAGGGATTGGCTCTGCTCCCCAGCCCCCTTTTTTATTGAATAATTTGAGATCTGGCTAAAGCTGCTGTTTCAGTATCAGGATGTGGATTATTTTGAAGAGCTGTGCCTCCAGGGTGCTGCTGTTGGGATACAAAATGTGCTGCTCCTCAGACTCGCCCTCGTCGAGGAGCTGCAGTTTGGGTCATAAACATGTCTGATATTTGTTTGGAGAGGTTTTTTCCTAATCAAATAAACATGGTTCAGGCACTGATAAGGGAAAAACCAGGCCTTGCTCCTGGCAAGAACCAGGATAATCTCCCACCACTCCTTACGGTTCTGCCCTGTTTGTGCATTATTTCCCAAGCAACCTTTACTGGACGGACTGGAATCGCGAAGCTCCCAAAATCGAAACTTCCACTGTCAATGGAGCCAACAGGAGGGTTCTGGTGCACACAGACATTGGTTTGCCCAATGGCCTGACTTTTGACCCCTTCTCCAAGCTGCTGTGCTGGGCAGACGCAGGTAATGTCCCCAGGGATGGATCAGAGAATGTCAAACTGGGCCTCGAGGGAAAATCCTGGGTGTCTTCAGCCCAGTGCTACCTGTGGCCACCAGTGTTGTGCCAGCTGGGGCTTAGATTGGATTTTAGGAAATATTTCTTCATGAAAAATGTTGTTGCTCAGGGCAGTGGTAGAGTCCTTGTCCCTGGAGGGATTTAAAAGCCGTGTGGATGTGGCATGTGGGGACATGGAGCAGTGGTGGCCTTGGCAGTGCTGGGAGATGGCTGGACTTGGTCTTAGGGAGGTTTTCCAACCCTGAATTTTATGGTTCTACATCTTCATGCTGAAAAGCTGTTTCAAAATGCAATAAATCAGGAAAAGGCTCTTCCCCCAGAGGGTGCTGGCAGTGCCCAGGCTCCCCAGGGAATGGGCACAGCCCCGAGGCTGCCAGAGCTCCAGGAGCTGCCAGGGATGCCCAGGCTGGGATTGATGGGGTGTCCTGTGATCCTTGTGAGTCTGTGAAATACCAAGAACATATTTGGTGCGGCATTTCCAGCGGGATGGGGGATATTTTGTGTTTGAACAGGCACCAAGCACCTGGAATGCACATTCCCGGACGGCACCGGCCGGCGCGTCATCCAGAGCAACCTCAACTACCCCTTCAGCATCATCAGCTACGCCAACCACTTCTACCACACGGACTGGAGACGGTGAGCAGGGAAAAACCCACCCCCTGCACGCCTGGGAATGCTCAGCTCCCCTCCCTGAGAGGAATCCCAAATCCTGGAGCCTCCCCAGAGCTCTCCCGGGTCTCTGAGCGTGGCTTCAGCAGCACCTGCTTGTAAATCTCAGCACAGAGTTGTTTAGACACAAGCCCAGCTCCCTGGGAGGGACAGAAACAGTGGTTTGGGTTTTGTTTTTTTGAACTGAAACTTGGCTGAAGTCTCTGGATGTAGATTAGGTCCAAGGAAAGATCCTGTCCTCAGCCGTTCCCTTTGCCTCAGCAGCAGGAACTCGCCTCTCTTCCCACTCCAGCTGGAAGCTCTCACAGCTCCCATCCAATCTTAGGTTACAACAAACACTTAAGGGCTGGCCACGCTCGGAGGAGACTCTCAGGGAGATAATCTCTCCTTGGAAGGCTCTTTTCTGTGGCTGCATCACCACAGAGAAATGCACTGGCTGAGCTGGAGGAGGATTTTACAGGGCAAATCTCTTTCCACTTGTCCTGCAGGTGTTCCGAGCAAGATTTTCAGCTGCTCGTTCTTAAACACACATAAATAGGGGAAAACCCCCCAAGTTTCCTAGGTGAATAAAACACTTCTTCCCCTTTTTTCACCAGGGATGGGGTGATAGCTGTAAATAAAGAAACAGGCTCCTTCACTGATGAGTATCTTCCAGAGCAGCGATCCCACCTCTATGGAATCACAGCAGTTTATCCCTACTGCCCTGGAGGTAAAACCCACCCAAACCCCATCCCCTTGGGAATTCTGATGGCTGCTGGGTGCCTGAAAAATCTCCACACTGAAAATCTCCATTTCTCCCCACAGCCAGGAAATAGTAACTCCATTTTCAAGGAAACAAGGATCTTTGCACCCAGAGGAATTTCAGACCCAGAGAACTGTCACTGCATACGAGGGGGGAGAAGTCCCTCACCAAGGCCAATGAAGTGCCCTGCTTTCCTGCAAAAGATTTTCAAGTATTTTTTATAGTTATACCTCAAGACTTTACTACTGTATTTTTTTACCAAGTGGAAAATGTTGAGATAGCACCAAAGGAAAAAAAAAAGTCCAGGGAAGCTCAAGCCATGACTCGAACTCTCACTTATACAAGGAGATTTAAAATGTAGCTTTTTTTTTTTTTCCTACTCCAATGTTTTATTTTATTGGAAGAAAAATGGATTAATTTTTCATAGTTTTGACAATCTGACCCAAGAGGTCCTTTTATCCAAAAATAAGAAATTAAGTGCCTGTGGGAAGCTGTGGATGCAGTAAATTGCTGGGTCTAATTAACAAACTGCCCTGAAGACAGAGACTGTGTGTGCTCCAAAATCCTGCAGAACAGGGATGGGATGTGGCAAAGGCACTGAAGATGTTCCAGAGGATGATTCTGTGTTTTCACCACTGCCTCCATGCATGTCTTTTAGTATTTATATTAGAAGAATATGCTAGAATTGATCTGTTCATGCTTGTTGGGTCTTCCAAGTGCCTTCCTAGACCTACCCAGTGTAGACCAATACATGTTCAGAAATACCAGTTACGTTGTAATGCTTCACTTTTTCTAGGTTACTTCAATAATTGAATAAAAAAGGTTGGTTTAAATTGCCCTTTGGATTCAGTTTTTCACTATTTCAGTTGTAGGGGGAATATTTCAGCATGGGGAAGCAGCAAGCAAGCCAGGAGCAAGCTGTTCCTAGGGCAGGACCTCAGGAAAAGAAGATTTTATGTAACATTCCCCTCCACACAAAGCCAAACAATGAAAAAGAGACACACACACACACACAAAAAGTCCTATTTGCCAACTCAGAGCTCACCAGAACAATCTGTTTCCCTCGATTTCATTTATTTCAAGAAAAATCTGGTAATTCATCAGAAGTCAGAATTCAATTTCCTGTTTTCTTTCCCAAACAGGCCAATTAATCCCGTTTCAAGCTGCGTGCCAGAGCGGAGCTGTTCCTAATTGCACTGAGCACACAGGGGCTGGAAGCTCTCCTGCCTTCATCTGCCCACTTTGCCCAGTCTGTGGTCAGTCTTGGGGTCAGCAATGATGGCCTGCACGGCCACGATGGCTTCGTTGATTTTGGTTTGCAGCTCCCGCAGCTCCTCGATGTGCAGCAGGCGCAGGATCTGGGCAGCCTCGTTGATAACAGCGTCTGGGGAGGCACAGAGAGGAGCTGGAATTATTTAGGGTTTTACCCAGAGTTTTATCCAGTGTTTTCAGCTCACGGGAGGGATTTAAGGGAGTTTTGGTGTTCCTGATGGTGGTTTCCAGGGTGGGGATAGAGAAGAACATTCCCTGGAGAGGGGTGGGTGGCATCCAAACCTTTCCCACCACCCTGCAGCCCGGGCTCAGGGAATGAGGGAATCATGAAAGTGAAATTTTTTAATAGAAAAAAAAAAAAAACAAACCCAAATTCAAACCAAACAAAAAACAACAACCCCAAAAACCCAAAAAACAAAACCAAAAAAAGCCCCAAACAAACAAAACATCCCAAAAAAACCAAACCAAAACCACAAAAAACCCAAAACATAACAAACAAAATCAAAAAACCCCGAAACAAGAAAAAATACAAAAAATCCCCAAAAAACCTTCCATAAACACAAAAAATTAATTCACAACCCCTAAAAAGCTTGAATTAATATAAAAATAAAACATACAAATTAAAAAATCGTAAACTTATACTTCTATAATTAGAAATAAAAATATACATTAAATAAATAAAGAACTATATTAATAAAACAATAAAAAATAACAGAAATACAATTATATAAAATAAAAAGCTAAATATAATAAAAATTCATAACAAAAATATAATAATATAAAATAAGATTTTTAATATAATAATAAATTTAATATAATAAATAATTTAATAGAATAATAAAAATCATGGTATAGAATAGAATTAAATAATGAATTAAATATTTACATATTATAATAAAATAGATACATATAATAACTTATTAATTAAAAACATCCACATTACAATAAAAATTAATAAAAATAATAAATTTTAAAAAACCCAAAAGGCTGGGTTGGGCTGGAAGGACTTTAAGGATCATCTCAGTCCAACCTCCCACTCCGAGGTTGGTGTGAAACATTCCAAGCAATGATTTAATTAATGTGGAGCAGAAGTGAAGCCAAACCCATGGAGCCCCGATCACCTGGCTGGGTGTTCCTTATCAATAACCCATCAGATTTACCAATAACCCATCAGGTTTATCAATAACCCACCAGGTTTACCAATAACCCATCAGATTTACCAATAACCCACCAGGTTTATCAATAACCCACCAGATTTACCAATAACCCATCAGATTTATCAATAACCCACCAGGTTTACCAATAACCCATCAGATTTATCAATAACCCACCAGGTTTACCAATAACCCATCAGGTTTATCAATAACCCATCAGATTTACCAATAACCCACCAGGTTTACCAATAACCCATCAAATTTATGAATAATGAATCAGGTTTACCAATAACCCACCAGGTTTACTAATAACCTATCAGGTTTACCAATAACCCACCAGATTTACCAATAACCCACCAGATTTACCAATCACCCACCAGATTTACCAATCACCCATCAGATTTACCAATAACCCACCAGATTTACCAATCACCCATCAGATTTACCAATAACCCATCAGATTTATCAATAACCCATCAGATTTATCAATAACCCATCAGATTTACCAATAACCCATCAGATTTATCAATAACCCACCAGGTTTACCAATCACCCACCAGATTTACCAATAACCCATCAGATTTACCAATAACCCACCAGATTTACCAATAACCCACCAGGTTTATCAATAACCCACCAGATTTACCAATAACCCATCAGATTTACCAATCACCCATCAGATTTACCAATCACCCACCAGATTTACCAATCACCCATCAGATTTACCAATCACCCATCAGATTTACCAATAACCCATCAGGTTTACCAATCACCCACCAGGTTTACCAATAACCCATCAGATTTACCAATAACCCATCAGGTTTACCAATCACCCATCAGATTTACCAATGACCCAGCAGGTTTATCAATAACCCGGCGCCACCCGGAGCTGCCTGCATGGCTGTGGGGAGGCAGAGCTGCAGTGCCTGCAGAGCTGTCCCCTGCTGGCAGCAGCAGGATTCACCAGCAGCACGATGCATTCCTCGGGCTGCACCAAAAGCTGTTATTTCAACAGATTCCAAACAGATTGGATTGAGGCTTGGCCGTTCCAAACCCAAAATGCTCAGGGATGCTCCTAAATAACCAGCTGGGAGGGAGGAATTCTTTCCACTGCAGGGTTTTTTGCTGTCCACATCAGCTCTGGGTTTGACAGTAATAACTCTGTCAAAGGCAAGCATTCCCATTTAAAAGTCACATTAGGAGCAGTGCTCACCTCCCGTGTCAAATCCAAGAATGTGCTTTTCCAGAGCAACAGGCAGACCCTGGAAAAGGAAAAAAAAAAGTTAAAAATGTCATTTAAATGTTTGGTAAAACAAATCAAGTACTGCAGCAGGAAACCGAGGGAGAAAATAGGGGTTTTGCTGAGACAAAAATGTGTGAAAAGTTTGAAAAGTTGATTAAACAACTCCCTTTGTGTCCTGAAACACCAAACCCAGGGTATTATTACAGAAAAATCTTCCTGCCTAAGAATCCCTCACTGGATACACAGTGCCTGCATTCAATCCTTAAAAGGCCAACAGCAGGACTGGGAGCCATCACCCAATGCTGCAGCTCCCCAGGAAAACAAAACTGGGCTTTCTTAGGAATTCTGCCTTTCCACAGCTGCCAGCCTCTGAGCAGGGGCTGATTGCACAGGGCTGCAGAAATTCTCTGCATTAAAATCAAGTTTTGCTGAGCTCACCACATCCCCAGAAGCATCTGCTCGAGTGTGAAGCTTAGGAATAAAGGGAAATATTCAGTTTTCTAAACATTTTCTCTATTGAAAGACTCCGAGGCAAAATTTATTAGTGGTCATTTCTAAGCATTGCTCTGTTTCCTTTGTCCAGCTGCAGAGGAGTGGTCACACTAAATCTTTACTCAGGGAGCTTCAACATGCACTTAAAATTAGATTTAAACATTCCAAATGCCAGAATTTGCTTTTATTACCCTCAGTGAGTTTTTTCAGCATTTGCCAAAAGCCTTGCATTCTGCACAACAAAAACATCAGGGTTCAATACCATTAATTTCTGCAGGGATGGGGCTGTAAAGCTTTTAGACAGTGAAAATTTCCTTTAAAGGCTTTTATACACATGGAATAAAAAAAGAATCTGAGCTGATCAAAACACACATTAAACACAAACTGGTGGCTGCAACTCTTTTGCAAAAAGTGGGGTTTTTCCATGGCCTTTGTAGCAAAATCCACGTTCAATGCAATCTTAAAAATCCATTTCCACTGTTAAAACTGGTGATCAAAATGCCACTAAAGCCACTTCAGAAAGATTCCAGAAATATCAGACTTCCTACAAGGATTTTTTTTAAGAACTGAGGTTTGTACTTAAGGTCCTTGCCAGCCTGGGGTGTTCCTGAGGGAAAATTGTCATTTTTGGTCTTTTTTTCTCTGACAGTTCTTCGTGGATGAATTCCCCAGTGTCACCTGGTAGCAGGAAATTCCTTACCTCCCTTCTTCCCACACTCCCTGAGTCTGATCCTTTTTGGGAAGCTGCCTTTGGAATCCCTCAGCCCATCCTACAACAAGCTCATGATCCTTCCAAAAGGGAATAAACTAAAAAAAGAGCACCTTTACATCAGGAACTACACACACAACTTCACTTCCAGCCTCATTCCCTACAAATCTGATTTATGAATGCTGCACAAAAATGTGGCCATTTACAAACCACTCAAAACCTGAAAAATAAATCTGATTTTCCATATTTTTTTAAATTCCCAAGCCAGCCATCCTCTGTGCTTTGGAGATATTTCCTTTTTTAACCCCTGGCACATGAAGAAGATGTTGCTGGTCCCTCCTGGCACAGATTTTCCTGCTTCTCACCACTCCCTTTTCTTCACACCCCTTGGAATGTGGCACTCCTAAGGAAAAAACACTCCCAGGTTATCTCCCAGACAGAGACCTCTCAGCCCTGCTGATGCTTTGAAGATCTGTCAGAAATGAACAATTCCCTGGCAGAAAAAAAAATAAAAATTCCCTGTTCCTCCAAGAAAATCCCATTTTGATCCCAGCTGTGCAGCTATGAAAACAACAACTAAAAGCTGCTTTTTATTAACATTACAGAACCTTAAAATGAAGACAACAGGCTCAGCTGCGTTCCTGCTCTTTGAACAGTTTTATGGATTTGCAGGTCCAAAGCTTTGATTAATAAATAAAGAAATAAATAAATCATGGATTGTTGTGAGCAGCTGCCAAAAAAATGAAGGAATTTGGGCTCTTTGAGCAGACCCAGCTGCTGTAGCAGGGACACTCACACTCCTACACCTGCAGGGCAGGTGAGGCTGCCTTTCCCAGCCTTCCCCAGCTCTGCCAAATGCTGGAAAGATCTGGAATGATGAGGAAATCCAAAACTAAAATCCCACAGTCATCCCCTGGAACATCTTCCCAACAGACAGCTTGTGGCTAGCAAAGAATTCTGCAAAAATCTGACTTTAAGGGCAGAAATTTCCTTCACTGCTCCTTTTTTTTTGAGGGGAAGAGAGGAGGGAGGAGCTGGATTTCCAACATCCCATCCCTTGAACACATATGAGGTGTCCATATGAAAATAAAATCCCTCCAAACAAGGAATATTTCAACTTCTTTATGCAGCCAACACTGCTAATTCCAAAGAAAAGCCATGTCAAGCATTTCTCCTCACTCTGTAGGCCTGCTGCACTGAGCAGTCAGGATAATCCTGTGGAAAATAACTCAGGGAAGAGTTATTCCATGATTTCCCACACAGGTGTATTTGCATTCACATGGAACAATCCCAGCTGTGTGTCCTGCCCTCCAAACCCCCAGATCTGCTGGAATCAGCGTGGCTGGGATAAATGAAGCTGCCACCATCCTCCTAAATGAACTGTTGGAACAGAAGTGGTTTTGACTGAGGGGACAGAGCTTTATCTTCATTAATTAGCATGGAATAATTAAGCCTGGCTGTGGGTACAAACCTCCTTGGACTGGCTGGCCTTGGCTATGGCATCCTGTGTCAGGCGCTCCTGAACCAGAATCCGAATTGCCTGGGAAAAACATGGAAAGGGGACAGGAATTAATTCATGTCTTGAGGCATTTCTCAGCAATTCCAAGGGGAAAAGAGCCAAAATTATAACCTCAAACCCAGTTTTGTGACAGTTTGGGTTTTTTTAAAAACTTTTCTAGCCCTTAAACCCTTCCATTTAGGAATAATCGTGGCATGTAGGATCTCACCCAGGTGAGAGAACCAGAAGTGACGAGGATTTCACATCATTAATTCCTGCCACTCCTGGGACAGAAGCTGCAAAATACAAGGAATAGCCTGGAAAGCTTGGGATTTCTAGCCTGGAAAAAAGGAGGCTCAGGAGGGTGAGAGCCAGGAGGGGGTCGGGATCTCCTGGGAGGGAACAAGAGACAGGACAAGAGGAAACTCCTCAAGCTGTGTCAGGGGAGGTTTAGGTTGGATATCAGGGAAAATTTCTTCCTGGGAAGGGTGGACAGGCATTGGAAAGGATTTCAGAGTGGTGGAATGCCCATCCCTGGAGGGATTTCAAAGCTGTGTGCATGTGGCACTTGGGGACACGTGGCAGTGCTGGCAATGGCTGGGCTCGATGGTTTCAAGGTCTTTTCCAACCTAAAGAACTCCATGATCCCAAAATGAGCTGGTCACAGCCCCAAAGCAGCAGCAGCAGCAATCTTCTTTTCCTGAGTTCTCACACCTTTAACTCTGCAGCAGTGCAGCTCCTCTGGGAAGGAAATGTTGCTTTGGGAATGAAATGCTGCTTGGGATGGAAATGCTGCCTTGGGATGAAAATGCTGCCTTGGGATGGAAATGCTGCTGCCAGTATCTTTCAGGAGGTGCTGAACCTCCTCCCACATGCAGAGAAACCTGGAGCAAGGCTTCCCAGGCAGCCTTGGAAAAGACTGAGAGCAGAAAGGAATTAATTTTAGCCTTGGGAACAAGAGCAGCCTTGACTCTGACAATCCTGGTGCTCATCTGCTTTCCCTGGCTGCAGCACATGGGCTGAAATCCTATCAGAGCTATCAGTTACTGGTACCTACAGCTCCAAATGCCTCCCAAAATAACTGCAGGAATAGCATGCAGGCAGATTTCCACAGCAAAGAAGAAAAAGAAGAACTGGCTCTGTCACACACATTGCTCAGACTCTCCCTGATGAGCAGCCAGAAGTGACAGAAGCAGCTCTGTGTTTCTCCCCCAGGATTTCTCCCAGTTTTGGTCATGATTAAAGTTGAGCTGATACCAGAAAGTTGTCACTGAAATACTTCTAGAAATCTGTCACTGAAGGAAGTGGCCTGGACAAAGGAATGGTTTGATGGGGAGTTGAATTCCAGCAGTGAAACCAGACCTTGTGGAAGAGAATTCCAAGTGCCTTTGGCATTAGGAAATATCCAACTGTGTCCCACAGATGCTTTCTGATCAACTTGCCAGGTTTAAATGAAGAAAATGGGATCTCAATCTGTGGCCAGATGTCTGTGCTGTGCCTGCATCCTCTGGCCCTCCCAAAACATCCACTCCTGAGTGTCCAAGCCTGGACAGGGATCAGAAATTCCCTGCAAACCTGCTTAATGTGGGGGAGAATTAGAGTTTGATTGACACCTTCTAACATCATCATCTCAACCCCAAAAGCAGCTTTGCATTGTTCCTGGAATGGGGATTTTCACTGCAGGATTCCACTCCTGCTGGAATTAAAAGCGAGAAAATTCAGGCTGGTTTTGCCCAAATCTGTCTGAAAAAAAGAGATGTGGAAACAAAAATACATTTATGTAGAATTATACACCCAGTAAAGTTTGCTTTACTGGGTGTGTAATTCTGCATAAATTTATTTATGCAGAATTATAAATTCTCTACAGTTTCCTGCAGAGAAGATCTGAAGGAATTTTGATAAGAGCTGAGCTCATTCAAGCTGCAAATGCTCAATATCACCACACCCAGGCTCTCCCCTCCCTACCTGATATCCCTTTTCACTGATATCCCTTATCACTGATATTTTTGTGGGGTTTTGAGTGGTTTTTGGTAGGGGGTATGGGATCTCCATGCTCCTTAACGACTGAAGAAGGATATTTTGGGAAGGGAAAGTAGGAAACTGGAGAGGAGGAGAAAAAAACATGTGGAATAACTGCAGGCTGAGAATTCCTCAAGAAACCAGGTTACCATAATACTCTTCCAAGAGTTACAGACTTACACTAAATAAACTTCAACACCCACAGCTTTTGGTTTCTCCAAAATAAGTTTAGCAAATATCACAACTATTGTCATGAACAGCACTTTATGGGTTTTTTTTTTAAGTTAAATGTTTTTATTTTTATTCCAAACCAAACGAAGTTTATTCCCATAGTATGACATGACCAAGTAGGAATGATCATGTCAATCAAAAATGTATTTTTATTAAAAAAAAATACAGTATGGGCTTGACCCCAAATCTACAGAGTTCCACCAGAAAGTCAGAAAATTTCTTAAAGGCATAAAAAAGATGGTTTAGAAAATTAATTAGTCTATTTATGGCACTTAAGCCCCATAATTAGTTGTCAAAACTAAATTAAACTGATTTCAGTAATGGCGAGGAATAAACAGTTCATAGGACCAAAAGAAAAAGGAAACTTTTAACTGTGGCTCCTCCCTTGGATGTTGTTTTAAAACATCTTTATCATCATTAACTTTTAAATTTTCAACTTTCTCTTAATTTCTACCACTGGAACAGAACTTTCTCCTTTGAGGATGTTCCTTAAGGAACTCAGCTAAAATTGTTTACCAGGATAATTCTCCCTGCATGAATTTCCAGGAATTGTGTTTTTATCTGCTTAGAAAGACACATAAATGTTTTTTTTTTCACATTTTTACCTAAAAAATCATGTTTATTACTAACTTCACCTCAAGCTATGAACACACACCAGGCACTGGGGGAAAGAAGGAGAAAAGGAGGTGGGAAAAGTGTGAAACTCACCTTGAGCATCACCAAGTAATCATCATGCCTCTGGATCTGAAGCAGATTAGCCAAAGCCATCACTCCAGCCTTGAAATCAGGATTATTCACTGGGGAAAAAAGAAGGATTATCATTCAAAAGAAATGATCATTTATTTTGGTATCACTGATTCCAGCAGGCAGAATTGGCTGCCTGACTCCATGGCGTTGGATTGCTCTCAAGGATGGACAAGGCAATTCCTCAGCATCCTTGAAGTGTTCCAAAAACAAGGATGTGGCACCTGGGGACATTATTTAGTGCTGAATGTGGCAGTGCTGGGCTTATTGTTGGGCTCTGTGATCTTAGAGGGATTTTCCAACCTTAATTCCATGATTCCAAGCAGTGAGGAAACAATTTGGCTGCAGAGGAATCAGCACTGGGCTGCACAACCAGGTAAAGTGCTTGAAAATAAAGCAAATTCCAGGCAGAAATTCTCTTCTGTACATTAATTGTACATTTTTATTGTTTTATGTCTTTTTATTCCTGTTGCTGGTGAGGGCAGGATCAATCCCTGCTTTTTTGGAGATGGAGGAATGGAAGAATATTTGGAAGATTTAGGGTTGATTTTAGCAGCTCTTTCCCACCACTTTGATTTATTGTGGCTGTGCCTAGCAGGGAAAAAAAATAAATTATGATGACAGAACAGCTGGGGAAGTCTGAGCCAACATGAAATCCCTGACAGCATGGAAGTAACCAGCCTGCCATCATCTTTCCTTGGATATTTTTATTTTTTAAGGCATCTTGCTCCTTCTCCCTCACTTACAATAAGTAATTATGATTTACAGAGCAAAGCTGTTCATGCAAATGCTCAGATCTGCACTCCTAAAGCTTTAAATGGGGCTTTAAAAAAATCTACATCACAGGATTAAGCAAGTGAGGAACACCCAGGGCATGGAGCACATCCCCATGCAGGAGCTTGTGGCACACTCACCATCCAGGTTAATCAGTGGCTCTGCATTTTTTGCTGTGTTGTCTGCATTTTTGGCACCATCAGGGGTGGAATCCTTGTATTTATCAGCTGCAAAATGAGGAGGCAAACACAAAAATCATCAGCACTAATGGCAAAAAGAACTAACTCAAGGTTTAGCAAGGAGCTGTGGTGTTACAGCTGGAATTTTGGGGTGTGGGAGTTGCCCAAGAGCCTTGTGGGATTATAAACTGAGATTTCTGGGTTTATAATCTGGGATTTTGGAGCTCTCCATGAATGATACCAAAAGCTGCCACTCCAGTGAGCTGCTCCAAGAGCTCCCAGCTGCAGAGAGATTCCAGGAGCAGCCCCAGAGCCTGATCCACGTTTTACAAAGGGCAGGATCCCCTTCATTACAGCCTCACCCCAGAAGGCTGAACAAGTGATGGAACCCTGGGAATTGCTGAGAATTCCAGACTTTCTGTGCTGCCAGGCTCTGACCCCCAAGAGAACACTGCATTGACCTGAGGCCAGGAGAAGCTTCCAGAATGGAATGAGAACTGGGATTGTGGGTGTGGAGTTTGGATAGAAGTGTGTGATATCACAGGGTGGGAAAATTAAGAGTTTAAGGGTTTAGAAAAGTAATATCTATAAAGCAAGGTGGAGGTTTTAGGGTGGAGGCTGCTCCTTCTTCTTCACCTTCTTCTCCATGGGTTTGGGTGGTTTTGTGCAACTGGATAAAAAAGTCCCCATTGCAGGCAGGGGTGGTTGGTTCTTGGGTTAAAAGTGAAGGTTTCTTAAATGGACAGTTTATCCTTAAAAGGCCTTGGGGAGAGAGAGATGGGGCTCCATTTTTAGTTTGTTGGAGTGCAGTGCTGCAGAACTCAGGGTTTGTGAGACTGTGACAGAGATAAGAACTGATAAACATCTGAGTCCCAACAAGAAATACCATGGTGCCTTGAGAAGGCTGTCCTAGAGCAGAGGCTGGATGGAGTTCCAGAATACAGCAGGGATTGATTCCAAGGATCTCCTCCATGGATCCACCTTGGGCAGCACCAGAGCCCAGCCAGGGCTGCCCCCAGGATGAACCCAAATGGCCCCAAAATGCACGAGCGCTGCCGGGGTCTCTCCCTGGGCTCAGCTCTGCTCCATGTGCACATTGCAGTTCAGTGTCCAGTTCCAGCTGCAGCCCCTGCAGTCCCACCCTGCTTGTTTTTCTCTCTGCAGCCCACGGGCTTTGTGCTCCTGGGCTGGGATTGGGATCATTTGTCCTTGGTGCCCAGCTGGAGCAGGAATTGTTTTGTGTCCCTGCTCTGTGCACAGAGCTCAGAACTACACACCATCAGAACCATGCCCTGATGTGGAGCCCAGCCCCACACACTAAAGCAGCTCAGAATGTGAAAATATAAAAGCTAAACCTGAGGCATCACCATCTCATGATTTAATCCCAACCCTGGCAAAAAAGAAGCAAAGACTCAGCACAAAAGCTGCATCTCCCAGATCTGCCACTTCTAAAATCCATCAGTTCCTCTGCCTCGAGCAGGAATCAGGAATTGGGAGGATGATGTTGGTCCTGATGAGTAAATAAAACATTTCCAGCTCAGGGTTTGTTTCACAGCCCACACTGGGGTTTTCCAAAGCCTTTGAAGGATGGAATCTCCTGAACTCCACCTTTTTCACACAATCCCAAGGAACAGGCAGCTCATTTTGCCCATCATGAGGGACTGAGAATCACACCACAGGTATTTGTACCCCATCCCTGCTCTGGGCAGAGCTCAGCCCTGCAGGAATTAAAGGAAATGGAAAAGCAGCACTTTGGCTGTTGTTATTTTGCCACCAGTAATTACATTTGTATTCCAAATCTTTGCACAAGGAGATGGAACTGCTGTGACTTGGGGAGATTTAACTCCACTTTTTCATGACTTTGTCCTAGTTCCCAAGGGTTCCACATCCACTTCTTGTTAAAAAAAAATTAAAAGGGGGTCTAAGAATAACTTCTCTGAATAAATGTAGTACTAAATATAATGCATTTAATACACTTCAGAGGAAGTTCTCATAAAGGCAATCCCACAGGGAGAAGGGGGTAAATATCTACAATGGGATTGGCTCTAGCCAGAAATAAAATAAAATAACAAATGCAATTATGCTGCTCCAGTCCTGTGGGAGCTGAAAAGTTCCTCTGAGCAGGGGGTGGAAACAAGCACGTGAAATTGTGTTTTATTTTTTAAGGAAGTGAAATACACTTTGGACACTGTCTGATTTTGATGAAAACTCCAAACCAGTGTGCATTTCTGCAGGGGAAGGTGCCCCTGCCCATGGAACTTAGCTTGTGCAAGGGCACTGTGACATCACAGCACATTTGGTGACACCGTGGGGGTGCCAGCTCCTGTCCCCACGCTGCAGAGCTGCAGGTGCCACCCAGGGATGGCCTGAGCAGCACCCCTGAGGGATGCCCAGCCTGGAGCAGCTCCTGCTGGTGGCCTTTGGGTTCAGCTGTTTCTACCCCAGCAGCACCCCCCGCTCGTGCCCACCCTCCTGGGCCACCCTGGTGTGGGATGTGCCCCAGCTGGAGAAGGGCACTGCCCCCAAGGGCATCACCATGGCTGAGGTGCTTTACTGGAGCATCCCAGCCCTGTGCCTGCTGCTCCTGCTGCTTTTCCTCAGCAGGAACCACTGGAGGAAGGTGAGGGAGGGGTGCCAGGGGGCCCAGGGGGACAAGGGAGGGCCTTGCCAGACTGTGCCCAGCCCCAGCAGGCACAGGAGGGTCCTGGCCACTGTGGAGAAAACCAGGAGAGGCTTAACATTCCTGGGGACTGGAATGAGATGGGGTTTAAGGGACCTTCCAAGCCACAGCATCCCATGATTCCCACACAAGCTGCTCCCTGGGGCAGCCCAGGAGAGACCTGAGGTGCCTCTGTCCCTGTCACCCTCTGTCCCTGTCACCCTGTGCCTTCCAGACGTGTGGCAGGAAGGATGGATGCTTCTGCAAGACCTCCCAGCTGCTCTCCAAGCTGAAGGAAGACCCTGACTTGCTGAAGCTCTACCTGAAGCACCTGCAGAAGTGCAGGAGATCCTTTGTGGAAGTGTTCCAGGTCAGGCTGGACGGGGCTGGGAGCGGCCTGGCCTGGCTGGATGTGGCCTTGCCCAGGGGGTTGGACTGGCAGGTCTTTGCAGCTTCCTTTCAACCCAAATCTCTCTGTGATTCTCCAGAAAAACCAGCAAGAAAGCACAGGAGGGCTTCAAGGAGGAGAAGGCACGTTTGGTTGTTTGCCAACAAATTGCCAGCTGTAGCAAGGATCCCAGGAAAGCTGGACAGGGCATGGAGCTGTCCCAAAGCACAGGGACAGCACAGCTTTGGCAATAAAGGTTGCAGATGAAACTGCCTCTGAGGTAAATGGAACATGGAATGGAACCAAGGAGCAGAGGGAGTGACCCCACACTGAGAATGCTGCAAAGTTTCTCCAAACCAAAACTCCTCCAGCCAAAGGGAAGGAATTCCTGGCTGGGAGGGTGGGCAGGCCCTGGCACAGGGTGCCCAGAGCAGCTGTGGCTGCCCCTGGATCCCTGGCAGTGCCCCAGGCCAGGCTGGATGGGGTCTGAAGCACCCTGGGGTAATGCCCATGGATCCCTGAGGTCCCTTCCAGCCCAAACCACGCTGGGATTGTGGGAAATGAATCAGAATCCCCCACTCCCCTCCCATTCTGAGGTATGAAAAGCATTCCCTCATACCATTGTCTCCATACTCCAGCCTCACAGCCAAGCCAAGCAGCCAATCCACAGTTTCCTGCCGTTCCTGTATTTTGAAGGGACAGTTCACATCTTTCATGTACTGGGGAGCAAAAAAATAAAGAGAAAAAAATGGATTTTAGTGGATGAATCAGCTGGGAGCACAGGGCTGTGGTCACTTTCCCACAGGCCTCACAGCAAATATTAATTAACAAGAGGTGTCACTGTGAAATTCCTGCTGTGGCATCTCACCCGTGCTGGAGTGTCCCAATGCACCTCGAGCTCAAGTCTGACACCTGATAATGGAATTTCATTTTTAATGAATGCTTTTCATTGCCAGACTGTTCCAAAATGCCCTTGCTTTACTCTCTGCTCACATCCCAGAGCAAATGGAACAAGGGAAGGGGGAACAAACTGGAACAAAGCCTTCCCACCTGGAATGAAGCCACCTGAGGCTTCCCCAAACCAGGGCATTCCCTGGAGCAGCAGAATTTTCCCTTTTTTAGGGATGTTGTCCAGCAAAAAGGACAAAACCAGGCTGAGGTTGTGTCCCAAACCACGAGAGCCAGCCCTGGCTGCTGCCAAGGCTCCCAAAAACCAGGACATGGTGACATCCTGCCATGTCCCTTTGCTGCAGGGACAGGAGTGCCACAGAGCTGGGAAAAGGATGCCAGGGGCTGGAAAGCAGGAATTCCCTGGGAATGATGGAGAGGACACTGTCACCAAGCCAGGAAAGGCACCACAGCAGCACCAGCTGCCAGGAATTCCAGATATTCCCATTCACCTCCAGGATATTGGAATAATTCACTGAGCAAAGCAAGAGTTTCCAGGAGGGGGAAAAAAATTTGGGGTGGATGGGCACTGGGAATTACAGAGCAGGGAAATGGGAGCAAGAGGAAAAGCTCAAGAGCTTTGTGGGGGCTGCAAATGCTCAGGAGCACAGAGATCACCCAGAGTCCATCTGGGTGCAGAAAATCCATCTGGGTCCAGGAAAAAAAAAAGCCATCTGGACCTAGAAAAAACCCCTCAATTCATCTGGATCCAGAAAAAAAAATTATCTGTATCCAGAAAAAAAATTAATTGTCTGGGTCCACAAAAAAAAAAGGGAAAAATTCCATCTAGGTCCAGAAAAATCCATCTGGGTCCAGGGAAAAAAAAACAACCCAAACATCTGGATCCAGGGGAAAAAAAAAACAACAAAAAAAAAACACCACAAAAATCCATGTGGATCCAGAAAAATCCAGGTGGCTCCAGAAAAATCCATCTGGAATGGCAGGAGGTGCAGGGATGAGTTTCCCTCACACGCTGGCAAGGCCTGCAGGAGCCTCAGCCACCTCCTTTTGGGACAGGAGGGGCATTAATGCAGAAAAAATTTGTTTATTTGCAGTCAAGTCTTCTTTCTGGTTCAAGAGCTGAATCAAATCAGGCAAAAAAAAAAATCTAAAAAAACCAGATTAGGATGGATACTCCACCTACTAAACAAACAAAGCTGAGGGAAAACTATGCACAAAATTCCCCCATTGTCACAAACTCCCCCAGTTTGGCTTCAACGATACATTTAAATTCCTAGAAATGCAACAGGACAAATATTCAGAGTTATTTATTTCTGTTGCAAAGCCACAGCAGCTGTGAAATGTCCTTTACAGCAAGGAAATACCTTCTCAAAGGACTTGGGCCAGTCCTCACTGTGGATGTTCCTCAGATTCCCTCGGTCCTCGATCTTGTAGTGTCTGATTTTCTGGTCCTCCAGCCAGACAATGAAATTCCTGAACTCTGTTTCATCTGTGGGGAGGAGCAAACAGAGCAGGAATTCAAAAATATCTGAAGTTTTCATCTGAGTCATACAAATCTTGATGCCTCTGAGCACTTTTCCCATTAAAACCCCCCATATTTATATGAATTAAAAAAAAAATAAAAATTATATAAATTTAAAAATATATAAAATCCACTAAATATATATTTAGTGGGCATATACCTATTTAGTATATATTTATTAGTTAGTATATATTTATACATTTATATATTTATTTATATATTTAGTTAGTATATATTTACAAATATCTCTGTTTTGGTGGGTTATAAATATATATTTAGTGGGCATATATTTATTTAGCATATATTTATCAGTTAGTATATATTTATATATTTATATATTCATAATATCCATTTATTTATATATTTAGTTAGGATATATTTATTGGAGTTAGTATATATTTATAAATATAGATATTTTAGTGGCTTATAAATATATATATTACATATATAATATGTTCATATTTATATATTATATATTTATAATATATTAAAAAATACATACATATATATACAATCCACTAAATATATATTTAGTGGGCTAGAAATGTATGTATTTAGTGGGCATATACCTATTTAGTATATATTTATTAGTTAGTATATATTTATTCACTTCTATATTCATAACATATATATATTTATATATTTATAAAGATATATGTTTTAGTGGGTTATAAATATATATTAATATATTTTATATATATATTATACATATAAAATATTCTCATATTGATATATATCCATAATATATATAAAAATACACACACATATATATATATATAAAATCTACTAAATATATATTTAGTGGGCATATACCTATTTAGTATATATTTATTAGTATCTATTTATACACTTATATTTTTATAATATATCTTTATTTATATATTTAGTGAGTATATCTTTATTTGATCTAGTATATATAAAAATATATTTTCGTGGGGTATATATTTATATATAAAATATGAATATATATTATATATAAAATATATTTACACATAACATATTTATTACATACAGATATAAATATTAGTGTGTTATAAATATGCATTTATATAAAAATATAAAATATATTTATATAATATACAATTATTATATTTTTAGTGGGTTATAAATGTATATATTTATATATAAAACCTCACAGTATATAATATATATTTTAAAAACATTAAAATTGTGCATTTTTTGACCAAAAATCACCCCTGAGTGTTTTTCATTTTTGAGCTGACCCCATTAAAGGCATCAGCCAGCAGATTTTTTTGTGGGAATTACAGCTCCAGGAGCACAGAAGGGAAGGTGCAAACCAGAGAACTCTGCTTCCAGCACGCAGCCCCCATCCCCAGCCCCTCCCAAAGGCACGGCACGAACATCCCGGCGGCACATTCCCATCCCCCGCCGCCTGCTCCGAGCCCAGATCCCTTCTGGGGCTGGAATTCCGCAGTTCCCAGCCGGGGGCACGGGGGGACAGCTCTGGGAGCCACCGCGCCCCAAGGCCAGGCTGGGGATGGGATAGAGCCTGGAACGGCCTGGGGAAAGGGGCCTTCCCCATCCCATCCCATCCCATGGATCCCATCCCATCCCATGGATCCCATCCCAATCCCAATCCCATCCATCCATCCATCCTCCATCCATCCATCCATTCACCCCATCCCAATCCCAATCCCAATCCCATCCATCATCCACCCCATGGATCCTATCTCATGGATCCAATACCAATCCAAATCCCATCCCAGTCCCATCCCATGGATCCCATCCCATCCCATCCATCCATCCACCCATCCATCCATCCATCCATCATTCATCCATCCATCCCATCCCAATCCCAATCCCATCCATCCATCATCCACCCCATGGATCCTATCTCATGGATCCAATACCAATCCAAATCCCATCCCATGGATCCCATCTCATCCCATGGATCCCATTCCCATCCCGTCTCAATCCCATGGATCCTAATCCCATCCCAATCCCATTCCATCCCATCCCTTGGATCCTATCCCATGCCATAACAATCCAAATCCCATGGATCCCATCCCAACCCCATCCATCTATGCCATGCCATGGATTCTATCTCATGGATCCCATCCCAACCCCAATCCCATCCCATTCCATCCCTTCGATCCCATCCCATCCCAATCCCAATCCCATGGATCCCACGCCAATCCCCTCCCAATCCCAATCCCAATCCCAATCCCATGGATCCCACGCCAATCCCCTCCCAATCCCAATCCCAATCCCATGGATTCCATGCCATGCCATCCCATCCCATAGATCCCATCCCAATCCCATGCCATCCCAATTCCATGGATCCTAATCCCATTTCATTCCTTGGATCCTATCCCACGCCATACCAATCCCAATTCCATGGAACCCATCCCATCCCATCCCAATGCCATCCCATGGATCCCATCCCAATTCCAATCCCAATCTCATGGATTTTATCCCAATCCCAACCCATCCCAATCCCAATCCCATGGATCCCATCCCAATCCCAATCCCATGGATCCCATGCCATGCTATGCCATCCCATAGATCCCATCCCAATCCCATGGCTCCCATCCCATCCCAATCCCAATCCCATCCCATGGATCCCATCCCAAACCCATGCCATCCCAATTCCATGGATCCCAATCCCATTCCATCCCTTGGATCCCATCCCATGCCATACCGATCCCAATCCCATGGATCCCATCCCAAACCCGATCCCAATCTCATGGATCTTATCCCAATCCCAACCCATCCCAATCCCATGGATCCCATCCCAATCCCAATCCCATGGATCCCATGCCATGCTATGCCATCCCATAGATCCCATCCCAATCCCATGGATCCCGTCCCATGGATCCCATCCCAATCCCAATCCCAATCCCATGGCTCCCATCCCATCCCAATCCCAATCCCATGGCTCCCATCCCATCCCATCCCAATCCCATCCCATCCCAATCCCATGGATCCCATGGATCCCATCCCAATCCGGTCCAGCCTGCCCCGGCCGCCCCGCAGCCCCCTCACCCCTGCAGTTGAAGCCGGCGGGGTTGTGGTAGTCGAGCGCCGAGAGCTTGCGGCGGAACATGGTCCCGGTGCCGGAGCCGGCCCCGATCCCGACCCGGATCCCGATCCCGGTGCCGGCGCCGCCTCCCCCGCTCAGGCCGCGCACCGACCGGAAAGGAGGGAGCGCCCGCCCCCTGCGCGGCGTTCTGCTCGCTCATTGGTCAGCGCGCTGAGCGGCGGCCATTTTGACCAATCAGAGAGCGGAGCGGGATGCCGGGAGGGGAAGTGGCTGATTTGCCTTGGGTACGGACGCGGCGGCGGCGGGGCGGGGCCTGTTCGGGGTGGGGCGTGCGGTGGGCGGGGTCTGAGCGAGGGGGCGGGGTTTGAATGAGCGGGGTTCGCGTGAGGGGCGGGGTCTGGGTGAGGGGCGGGGTCTGTGCGAGGGGGCGGGGTTTGCATGAGGGGCGGGGTCTGGGTGAGGGGGCGGGATCTGCATGGGGATTCGGGTGAGGGGCGGGGTCTGAGTGAGGGGCGGGGTCTGCATGAGGGGGCGGGGCTTTGACGCGGGGGCTGCCCAGTGAGGAGCTGGGGCGGGTGCTGGGCTGTACTGGGGGGTACTGGGAGTGCTGGGAGCTGTACTGGGAGCTGTGCTGGGGGGTACTGGGAGCACTGAGCTGTACTGGGAGCTGTGCTGGGGAGTACTGGGAGCACTGAGCTGTGCTGGGGGGTACTGGGAGTGCTGGGAGCTGTACTGGGAGCTGTGCTGGGGAGTACTGGGAGCACTGAGCTGTACTGGGAGCTGTGCTGGGGAGTACTGGGAGCACTGAGCTGTGCTGGGGGGTACTGGGAGTGCTGGGAGCTGTACTGGGAGCTGTGCTGGGGAGTACTGGGAGCACTGAGCTGTGCTGGGGTGTACTGGGAGTGCTGGAAGCTGTACTGGGAGCTGTGCTGGGGGGTACTGGGAGCACTGAGCTGTACTGGGAGCTGTGCTGGGAACTGTGCTGGGGGGCACTGGGAGCATTGAGATGCACTGGGAACACTGGGAGCTTTACTGGGAGCACTGGGAGCTATACTGGGGGGTACTGGGAGCTGGCCTCGGGTATACTGCAAGTGCTGGGGGCTGTACTGGGAGTACTGCCAGCTGTACTGGGAGCTCTGGGAGCTGTACTGGGAATACTGGGAGCATTTTACTGGGAGCATTGAGCTGTCCTGGGAGTACTGGGAGCTGTACTGGGATCAGTGAGCTGTGCTGAGAGCTCTGGGAACTGTCCTGGGAGTACTGGGAGCGCTTTACTGGGAGCACTGAGCTGTACTGGGAGCTCTGGGAGCCGTACTGGGGAGCTGTGCTGGGAGAACTGAGCTGTACTGGGGAGTACTGGGAGCACTGCACTGTACTGGGAACACTGACCTGTGTACTGGGGAGTACTGGGAGCACTGCACTGTACTGGGAACACTGACCTGTGTACTGGGGAGTACTGGGAGCACTGCACTGTACTGGGAACACTGACCTGTGTACTGGGGAGCACTGGGGAGCACTGAGCTGAACTGGGGAGCACTGGGAAGGTGTTTTGAAGGATTTTTCCCTGGGGAAGGGGTGCGCTCCGGCTGGGAGCGAGCCCGCCCCCGTCCCCCCCTCCCTGCGTGGCTGGGGTGGCACTTTGCAGGCAGCCAGGCGGTGACAGCGTGACGAGCCACTGCAGTATTCATCCTGGCATTCCCTCCGTGCCAGCCCTTCCCTGCTGGCACCGGCTGCGGGATGGCACCGGGATGAGCCAGCCCCCGCCATGGCCTCAGTGGGATCCAGGGATTCTGCTCCCTCTCCCTTTGGGACGTGGATCTCCTCCAGCTCCTTCCTGGAGTGGTGTCAGCAGGGCAGGGACTCTCTGGCACCTCAGCTTTTCTGGAATTCCAGAATTCTGGAATGGTTTGGGTCGGAAGAGACATTAAAACCCATTCTGTTCCACCCCTGCCATGGCAGGGACACCTGCCACCGTCCCAGGCTGCTCCAAGCCCTGTCCAACCTGGCCTTGGGCACTGCCAGGGATCCAGGGACAGCCATACTGCTCTGGGCACCCTGTGCCACCTCCCTCCCAGCCAAGAATTCCACATATCCAACCTAAACCTCCTCTCTTTCCGTCTGGCCCTTGTCCCGTGGCTGCGGTTCCTGAGGGATGCCCCTCTCCCACCCCACAGCCGCAGCCAGCAGTGACACTCGAGCGGGCAGGACAGGCACAACAATTCCAGCATGGAGAAAAGGAGCTCGGGCCCATCCCCGGGGTGCCCTCGGCCACACGAGTGTCACACGCTGTCCATGCCACCAAGAGTGACAACATGGAGGCAGTGAAACCTGCGCTCCTGCCCTCCTCACCCTCAGAGCAGGCCGTGCCCCCATTCCCTGGCGGCTCCAGCCCTTCAGGCACAAATCCATCCCCAGGAGATGAGCTCTGCTTCTGCTTCTCCACTCCCCGCTGCCGAGCTGCCGGCCTTGCAGCTAATGAACGCAATTAGTGCAGATGGGTTTATTCTCATTAGGGAGCCGGGCCTGGCTGCGGCCTGCGCGCGGAGCAGCGCCTCGCCCACGCTCTCCATGGCAGCTCCTCACCTCCTCCTGCTCGGCAGATGCTGCTCCACAGCCAAATCCTGGCGAGGCGGGCGTGGAAGGGAGCGAGTGTTGGAGCCAGGCAGCCACGGAACAGCTGAGCTGCCTGGCAGGCCAGGAGAGACTTGGCTGCTTCCTCCCCAGAGACACCATTTTGCTTTGGAGCTGCTCTGATGGACACGGAAAGGGATGGAGGGGATGGGAGTTGAGCTTGGTGCTTGGAAAAACTGGAATATTGGCACAGATCCGTTCTGGGCTGGGTGCTGGTGGTTTTATTTCAGATCCTACAGTGACACCTGGCTTGGAGCACCTTGGGACAGTGGAAGGTGTCCCTGTGAATGACAGGGGGTGAAAATGGATGATTTTCAAAGTCCCTTCCAAGCCAAACCATTCCAGGATTCTGTGATTCCATGATCCTCACTCTGGACTACCAAATCATCACCAGATCACGTGCTCTGCTCCTGCCCAATTCCCCACATCCTGAATTTTCCCTAAATTTTCACAGGACCCTCAGGGCTGAGTGTTTTCCCCACACATTTTGGGGCTGCTTGGCCTCAGCTCATTCCTGGGCTCTGCTTTGGAGCTGGTCTGATGGACACGGAAAGGGATGGAGGGGCTGGGAGTTGAGCTTGGTGCTTGGAAAAACTGGAATATCGGCACAGATCCGTGCTGGGCTGGGTGCTGGTGGTTTTATTTCAGAACCTAGGTGACACCTTGTTCCTGAGCACAGGAATGTGCTGATGCCAAGCAGCCTTAAAATGTGCCAGCAAAAGTGTCCAGCAGCTTTGCTGGGAAAACACTCACCCCTGAGGGTCCTGTGAAACTGGAGGGAAAATTCAGGATGTAGGGAATTTGGCAGGAGCTGAGTATGTTTGGTTTTGTGATCAGGAAGCGTTTTGGTAGTCCAGAGTGAGAATCATGGAATCACAGAATTTTGGAATGGTTTGGCTTGGAAGGGACCTTAAAAACCATCCAGTTTCACCCCCCTGTCATTCATAGGGACACCTTCCACTGTCCCAAGGTGCTCCAAACCCCAGCCAACCTGGCCTTGGACACCTCCAGGGATCCAGGGCAGCCACAGCTTCCTTGCACCCTGTGCCAGGGTCTCCCCACCCTCCCGTTAAAAAATTCTTCCTTATATCTGAGCCGGAATCAAGCCAATTTTAGATTAAAACCCTTTTTGCTGTCCCTCCAGGCCCTACAAAAATCCGTCCTTCTTTAGAAGGTTCCTTCAGGCCCTGCAAGGGGCTCTGAGCTCTCCCTTTTCCAGGTGAACACCCCCAGCTCTCCCAGAGCGTTCTCCAGCCCCTGGAGCAGCTCCATGGCCTCATCTGGATTTGCTCCTGTGCTGAGTGCCAGGGCTGGGAGAAGGAGGAAAGAGAGGGGAGAAGGATGGACAATGAAATTGGGAATTTTAGGTGTCTCTCAATTTCTGAGCAAGGAGCAATGTCCCACCCTGAAGGAGCATGTTCTCCCCTGACCTGCCTCATCCTGTGGGAACAAAAAGCTGCTGAAACCTCAGGCCCAAAACTCCTGCTAAACCCTCCCTGGCAGGGAGAACCCCTTGGGAACTCCCTCCAACCACAACCAGGACAGGATCCCACCTCCCCAGGGCTCGACACGCACAGAGCAGCACCTCCAGAGGCTTGAAACAAATCCAAAAGTTTATTTCCAACGAGTACACAGACCATGTGGGATGGGGATGCGCTACACCACGACTGGCTTTCGCCTACAACCACCCCCTCCCCAAAATCCTGCTGCTGGCAGGGTGGCAAACCATGGACAGAATTGCTACCAGCAACCTTTGCAGACAATAAAAGTCCTTTTTCCAGTACTCCAGATATTTTTTTTCTTTAAAAGCCTGGGGGTAGTGGAATGTCGTTTGAGGCCAGGCTGGAAATCCAGCATGGGGATGGAGGGATGGGTGGGATTTTTGTTTTGAGGAGGGGAAACAACCTTGGCAGGCGATCTCTGCTTGGCTAACAAAGGCAGATCTGTGTAAATAGAAATACTGGGGTGAAATACCTGGCAGCACACCAATGGCAACACCACAACCAACAGAAAATCAAGCCCAGCAACGTAAAACACCTTCAATGAATAATTTGGGTTAATTCAAAACCTCCCCCTCCCCGCTCCCCCATATTCATGCAGGTTTATTTTGTTGTCTAAGGTATTAAGAATTCGAGTTGTAAAAGAGGCAAGTCATTAAAAAATTATTACAAACCACTTTTGTGACAGTGTTTGAGAAGGGGTGGGGTGGGAGCCCCGGGTCAGACCGGCTGCACTTCACTCTCTGTGACAATAAATCAGATTAAGAAGAAAAGACAAAACTCGGGATGGGGTTTTTACATCTCTGCCTGGTAACACCAAGAGTGAAACCAGCTGCAGAGCAAACCACTTCATCCACCCTTCATCCTAAAGCGACGGGAGCTGTAGTAAAAAGATCAAAATTGGGGGAATTGGGGGGGGGCTGGGACCATCTAGGCTACTCGTGGCTTATAAACATTCCCAGGTGCCAAAAGTTTGGAGTCCAGTGTGAGAAGAACTGGCCTTCTCCGTAGAAGAACTAGAAAAAGAGTATGAAAAGGTAGAAAAACCAAAAAGCACTTTTTTTTACGGGCTAGAAAGAGTTACCAAAAGGTACCTAAAGACTTTCACCCTCCCGGATCCACAGGGATTTTTAAAAGCTCACAACTGGTTCAGCGGGGTCACCACAGACCCCTAAACCCCTTTGTGACCCCCAGCTCCTTTTGTACATAAATCCCCACATCATGATTCCCAAAGTGATGGTTCCCAAAGTGATGGTTCCCAAAGGGATGGTTCCCAAAGGGATGGTTCCCAAAGGGATGGTTCCCAAAGTTTCCCAGGAGGACAGATGAGCAGGGGAAAGCCAGGAGGTGTTTAGCAGCAGGAAGGAGAGACAAGCCACATCCACAAAAGCACGGACCCGAGGAGGAGCCCAGAAAGGTGGCGTGTGTCCCCCGAGAGCTGGGAGCAGATGGAGCAGACCTGGGAATAACTGCCCAGCCTGGCACGGAGCCCAGGCCGTGTGTAAACAGGGAATCAGGCACCTCCGGGAAGGGGCGGCCCCGCGGCTCCCGGGGCTGCTCCCCTGGCCCTTCCCAACGTGGGGAGGGGGCAGCGGGAACGGGAGGGGAGGGCAGGAAGGGGCAGGAACATCCCAACGCAGAGCAGCATCCCATGGTGGGACAGCATGCCATGGTGGGACAGCATCCCACCATGGAGCAGCATTCCATGGAGGAGCAGCATCCCACCATGGAGCAGCATTCCATGGAGGAGCAGCATCCCACCATGGAGCAGCATTCCATGGAGGAGCAGCATCCCACCATGGAGCAGCATTCCATGGAGGAGCAGCATCCCACCATGGAGCAGCATTCCATGGAGGAGCAGTATTCCAGCATCCCATGGTGAGATAGCATCCCACCATGGAGCAACATTCCATGGAGGAGCAGAATCCCATTTTGGAGTAGCATTCCACTATGGGGCTGTATCCCACTATGCAGCAGCATTCCATGGAGGAGCAGCATCCCATGGCGAGATAGCATCCCATGGTGGAGCAGCATTCCACCATGGAGCAGCATCCCACCATGGAGCAGCATTCCATGGAGGAGCAGCATCCCATGGTGGGATAGCATCCCATGGTGGAGCAGAATCTCACCAAGGAGTGGCATTCCACCACAGGGGTGTATCCTGTCACGGAGCAGGATTCCATGGAGGAGCAGCAATGCACCATGAGGCTGTATCCCACCATGGAGCAGCATTCCGTGGTGGAGCAGAATCCCACCATGGAGTAGCATCCCCTTTTGGAGTAGCATTCCACCATGGGGCTGTATCCCACCAAGGAGCAGCATTCCATGGAGAAGCAGCATTCCATGGAGGAGCAGTATCCCATGGAGGAGCATCAAGCCACCATGAGGCTGTATCCCACCATGGGGAAGCATTCCATGAAGGAGCAGCAACCCATCATGGAGCAGAATCCCATTTTGGAGTAGCATTCCACCATGGGGCTGTATCCCACCAAGGAGCAGCATTCCATGGAGGAGCATCAACCCACCATGGAGCAGAATCCCACCCTGAAGCAGCATCCCACCACTGACCAGCATCCCAGCAACATTCCAGACCAGCCCCAAGGGAAGGAAGTGCTACCAGGAGCTGGGAGAAGAGCAGGACCAAGCGAGGAGAGCAGAGGCACAGAGGTGTAGGAGAAAGGAAAGACCCGGAAAGAAGTGGTCGACTTTGATTTTCGGATTTCTGGCTCGCCCTGCACCCGGGCTGGCGCCTGCCCTGTGGCAGGAGGTATTTCAGGCACGTCTAAGGCATCTCAGGAGCTCTCTTTGCTTTCAGAATCGCCTCTGTTTCCTCCCTACGGCTTCTTCCACCAGCACGTGGTGCCCAACGCTGGAAAAGAAAAGTCTGGAGCGGATGAACGGAATTAAACTCTCATGCACTACCACTGAATGTCATCACAGGGCTAGGAAGCACCAAGCACGACACAGGAACCACTTTTACTTGCAGAACCAAAGCTAACCATAGAGAGAATGGTAAAAAGTGGGGTTTGCTGGGGACACAGAGCTGCTGGTGTCCCCTGACCCCCCTGCTACGCTACGGCCAGAAATGAAAAAGCACAAGACCAAACACTGAGTAACAGCACAGCCACCTAACCTGTCTGCTATATATCTGACAGCTTAAATCAAAAATATTAGCTCGGAAAGAAACCAACAATATCATTCCAAGAAGGTTATACACATCCTTAGCAGTTAACTTTGCTCAGCACAGCTCTGGTGCTTTAAATATGGAACAATCAAACAATTTTGTGAGCAGAAAAGTGACACAGATTTATTCTTTACATGGGTTTTTTTTTTGTTTGTTTTTCTCTTTCTAGGCAACTCTACAGACTTCAGATCTTTTGCCTCGCAATGCAGATCATCTGATTCCCCCAAAGGTGGCCAGGTTCTTTAAACATGCACATCTCTGTAGCTTCCAGGCCGTGTTTTTTACTTATTTTTGTTTAAATTCTGCGGACCAGCAGGTCGTCCCCATTCCTAAAAACTCTACATCAGTGTTCAGGGTGGCCTGAGTGCCCGTCAGGCTCCTCCAGGGTTTACAGGATCACACAGAAGAACTTCTTCTCTCTAAAGGGGTTTTCTGAGGCCGGGACGGGGGTCAATAGAGGGTCCTCCTTGGCGTGGGCTTCGCAGTACGCCATCAGGTCTGCTGCTGCTTTGGACACCTGCAAAAGGAGGAGCCCTGGGTTAGGGACAGGCTGTGCTGGGGACGTCCCACCTGGAGAGGTGCCACCAGGCTGGCAGCACCCCTGGGCAGGGAACATCAGATCTGAGATGAGAACCTGATTAACAAATACAGCAGCACGTCCCTGCCGGGGCTGGTTCTGGGCTGGTTCTTCACCTCTGGGCTCTGAGCTGCTCTGTCAGCCTGCGTTCCCATTCCCAGCCTTCCCCCATTCCCATCCTTCACCTGACAAGGACTGACTTCAGCATCCCTGCTGGCTCTCCCACGCATGCCTTGGCAGGAACATCCACAGCAGCATTTCCTGCCCTCACCCACCAGCCTCGCTCTTTATTCCAGACACGGCAGCAGCTCCCGAGCCACCAGAGCTCATCCCAGCCCTGGAGCACTTCTCTCCCTGGATTTAAGCTCTTAGCAAGGAGCTGAGATGCCTTGGGGACAGTCACTGCTTCCCACCACCCCACAGGGCTCCTGGTGATGCTTCCAGCTGCCTCTCACCCCTGGGAGTGCCCAAGGCCAGGCTGGATGGGACTGGGACAGTGGAAGGTGTCCCTGACAGGGGGTTGGAACAAAAAGGGCTTTAAGGTCTCCTCCAATCCAAGCCATTCCCAGATTCTACAATCTCATCTCCCACTGCCTTCAGCCAGGATCACTAAAAACAAGAGCATCCCCCACAAACACCACCTGGCTCCACACCCTAGCTCCCTCCACGAGCTGTGGGCAGCAGGCAGCACGTTCCCAGAGGCAGCTCCCAAGAATCCCTACCTTTATCCTGTCGATGTTGGCCTCCATCTTCAGCTGCTCCACCAGCTTGCGGGCCTGTGCTATGCTAGCAGTGTTGTTGCTAGCCATGGGCAGGCCAGGAGGGCTCCCGGGATGGGCTGCGGGCAGGAACACACCGGGATCAGCTGCTGGGCTGCTCCCCGCCCTGCCAGCCCCCAGAGCACGTGTGGAGGGTCAGAGCCATCAGAGTGAGGGGGTGAGCATGGCAGATGCCAGCCCAGGGCAGGGACACGCTGCCAGTGCTGTCCCCAGAGCTGGGGTGCCGCTCAGGTGGCACTGGCACTGTGCAGAGCCCAGCCTGCAGCAGCTGAGCCGTGCTTTGCTGCTCCCTGTTCCATGACAGCCTCTGACAGCAGCAAAAACAGGATTGCCGTGCCAGACTCACTCCCTGCCCATCCTCCAGCCCCTGCCGGTGCCCAGCGTGTGTCCAGTGTCCCCTGGCCTCCCTGGCTTTGTCCCTGCTGCCAATTTGCACATTGAGATGCTAAACAGGATGCTGGAGTTTCCTGTTTCTGGAGATTTCTACCCCGGGCAGGCGGGGGATGCTCATTAAGGCCACTCCAGGCTGGATCCCGGATGTTTTTCCAGCACCTTCTACCAGCAGAGAGCTCTGGCAGAGGCAGCACAACCCCAGCAGCCAGCTCCTGCAGCAGCAAAGGTTTTCCAGCAGTGCTCCTGCCTCACTGGGGCTGCCTGCCAGCTCCAAAATGGGTTTTTCATGGGATTACATATATATATATATATATATATATATACACACACACACATATATTAAAAAATATAATATTCTATATTCCATATTTTATATTATATATTATATTTATATATTATATATCAGACTTGATTACATATTATATTATAAATATTATATAATATAGAATATATGATAGACAGTATATAATATATAATATATATTATAAAATTCTATTATAATGTGTAATCATATATTTATATTATATAATATATAGTATATAAAATATATAATATTATACTATATATTACAATCCAATATTACATTATATATTATATAATATATATTATATTGATCATTATATGTTAGATATTGCATATAATATATAACATATAACATATTATATGTTATATATTATATATTACATATTATATATTACATATTGTATATTATATATTATCTATTATCTATTATCTATTATCTATCTATTATCTATTATCTATCTATTATATATTATATATTATATATTATATATTATATATTATATATTATATATTTATTCTATTTATTATATATATAATGGATTTTTATGGGGTTTATATGGGATCCCATATAAATCTATGGGATCCCATATAAATCTATGGGATTTATAGAAGGAATCAGCCTGGCCCTGGTGCCTGTGCTTGGAGAAGAAGTCACACCATGGCCAGCCGGGTTTGAGGATGAAGAGGGGAGCACAAGGAGGGGTTGTTTTTTACCAGAAGCCGATCTCTCCGGTGATCTGTGCCTCTAAGGGAAGCTCTGCTCCTCTTGGTCCTTCACTGCCTTTAAATAAAGAGAACAGAAAATGAAACTCAGCTCCATGGGACCATCATTTATGGCACCAGGGACCCCGGTGCCGCATCCCCAGGTTCCTTCCGTGTGTCCCCACGCCCCGTGCCGTGCAAGCCCAGCCCCCAGTGACATTTTCTGTTTGCATTCAGCGAGGTTTCCAGCACAGGAAGAGGTTTCAGTCAGTGGGTAAGTAGCCCAGGGCTGCTGGCAGCCCCGAGCAGGCTGGAGGGTGCACAGGGCTGAACGGTCTGGTGCACAGAGCTCGTGCTGGGGTGGAAGGAGCATCTCCTGGGGAGCGCTGCCAAAACCCTCAAGCCCAGCTCCTGGCTGGACCTGCTCCCCCAGGGCCGTGGCTGGAGCTTCAGCTCAGCCCCTGCATTGTTTAGCTCATCTCTCCCCTCGTTTTTTGGTGGCTGGAGAAGGGTTTGAGCAGCAGAGCACAGCCTTCTTTGGATTTCCCTCTTCTGATTTCCGTAATCTGGGGCTCTTAGCACTGATGACTGAATGATCTACAAAGGATTCTGAAATGCATCTTTTGCTTCACAGGTTTGCTTCATTTGTGTTGGGGAAGTTTTTTGTCTTTCACAGAACGAGACTAACGAGAGACGTTCCTTGGAATTTTATTACAACATCAGCCTCATTGTCTCAACATTACATGGTTGGGACAATAGAAAGATAGCAAAAGCTCACGTCCTACCAGCAGCTGCCAAAGATTTCTTTGTTACAGAACATTTTAAAAACTTTCTAGCCAATAGCATCTTGCTAAAGTTACAAGCAATTGTTCTAACCAATCACTAAAGGTACACATACTTCACACAATACTTATATGCCTTCTATTAACAATACACAGTACACCATTATTAACCTTAAAACCTTCTACTATCTTACTAAACATATTTTTCTACAGTCTTAAAGTCTGTCTTAACCAAACCTAAAACCCAAGCTATTGTTTCCTGTCCTCATTTACTGTACTTACTATTTACTATACTATTGTAACTTTTCCCTACATTTAAACTTTACTACTACAACTAATTCTAATTTCTCTACTCTTTCTATTTTTAAGAACTACTTCTCACAACTTCTAAACCTACTTTCCCGACTTTCTAAAACTCTTCTTACCTTCACTATTTCCCACACCACAGAATGTGCATGGTCCTGGCACAGCAGCAGGTTCAACCAAGATTGGGTTGGGTGCCACAGAGACTTTCCTAAGGCAGCAAATGCCATCCCTGGAAGGGTTCCAAAAGTGTGTGGATGTGGCACTTGGGGACATGGGTTAGTGGTGGGATTGGCAGTGATGAGGACTCAATCTTAGAGGGCTTTTCCAACCTAAAGAGTTCCATGTTGTGTCCTTTCATACAAAGTCTCAAGCTGTGCCAAGGGAAATATGGGCTGGATATCAGGAAAAGGTTTTTACAGAAAGGTGATAAAGCTCTGGAATGGCTGCCCGGGGAGGTGGTGCAGTCCCCATCCCTGGTGTGTTTAACAAAGCCTGGATGTGGCACTGGGGGCCAGGGTTGGGTTGAGCTGTTGGGGCTGGGCTGGACTCCGTGATCCTGAAGGTCTCTCCCAACCCAGGGATTCTGTGAATTGTGTGAATTCTGTGAATTTTGTGAATTCTGTGAAAAGATCTGCTCCAGTGGCAGGGAATCACCTCAGGGACTTCCATGTTTAGGATCCATGGGACAGGGAGGATGCTGAGAGCACCTGTATGGCTGTTACAGCCCTGATCCTTTAAATAATTCTGTATATCCAACCCTGCTGCCACCCTACTGCAAGGAAACCCTCCCTTGCTCTTACTACAGCCAGCCCTAGGGACACTAAAATGGGGAAAACAGCCCCAAAAATAAGGTGAGGGAAGGGTGGGACCCTCCTGAGAGGAGCACAGGCCTGTTGAGACAATGCTGGGGACTTTGGGGCAACTCAGAGGAGCCTCCCAGGAGCCACCACACCCTGGGCCATGCTCAGCCACTCTGCAGGTGCTTCAAGTAGAAATGAGAACCATTTTGGGGCCAGTGATGGTTTTAGAGCATTTCCACCCCTGGGGAAACCTGGGGCGTTTCCTCCACCACAAATAACAAAAAAAGCAGCAGGTGACACTTCGAAGTGAGCTGGTGAATGTCCCACCCTGGAAAACAGCCCTGGTGGGGCTGCTCCAGCACAAAGGCAGCTCCTAAATCCCAGAGAGAGGAGACCCCAGGAAGGTGTGGAAGCCCAAAATTCCATGGGTTTTTTTGTTTGGATTTGATTTATCATAGAGAGATGGAATGGGTTGGGTTGGAAGAGACCTTAAATCTCATCCCATCCCACCCCTGCCATGGCAGGGTCACCTCCCACTGTCCCAGGCTGCTCCAAGCCCTGTCCAGCCTGGCCTTGGGCACTGCCAGGGATCCAGGGGCAGCCACAGCTGCTCTGGGCACCCTGTGCCTCCCCGCCCTCATAATCCTTCCCAAAATCCCATCCAGCCCTGCCATTCCCTGTGTCCTGTCCTGCCCAAATCCCTCTCCAGCTTTTTCACCCCTTTGAGCCAGCCCAGCCCTTTCCACAGACAGTAAACATCCCCAGCCCCTCTGCACAGCAGACAAACATCCACAGCACGGGCAAGATCCCCAGCTGTAATTACAGTGCAGAGCCCAAAAAATACCCTGTCCATGTCCTGGCCATGTACAACATCATTAGCACGGAAATAATGAGGAAGGGCTCATTAACCTGTGGGCTCCAAGGCAGGAATCCCATTATCCAGGCACACACGTGCCAGTAAGTGAAGGAAATAAGGCACTGCCTGAATTCCCTTGGGAGTGCCAGAAAACTCCTTTCATTGCAGGCAAAGCTCAGCACAACAGCAGTGGGTGTGAGAGCAGCCCTGTGATAATGGGAAGACCAGGAAATAATTTTAAAAAAACCAAAAAACCAAAAAAAACAGAGCCAAAAAAACCCCCCAAAACGCCTAGAACTAAAACAAAACCTAAAATATAAATATAAAGACAAATGTAAATATAAATATAAATACAAATGTAAATATAAATATAAATAAAAATGTAAATGTAAATATATACATAAAAATAAATATATAGATAGATATAAATGTATAGATATAAATATAGATATAAATGTATAAATATAAATATATGGAAACTAAAATAAAAGTATAAAAATGAAAATAGAAAAAATAAATATATTTTAATATCTATAATATAGTATATAAAACAATATAAAATATAAAATTATAAGATATATTTTATATGAAAAATATAAATAAAAATTAGAAATCCAAAAGGATTTTGCTGCCTAAGGCCAGGAGCTGAGCTCTGCGGAGGGGACCTGGACATTAATTGGGATAATGCTGGCACAGCTCCTGTATCCAAGCGCTGCCATCACTCCACCACGCTGGGAATTCCCAGATTCCCCAAATGGGGTCAGGCATTCTCTCTGCATCCCCCACATCTCCAGTCCTGCCTCTGGAAGTTCCCATTCCCGTGCTGGCCCAGGGAGGGAGGTCACTGCCAGGAAATCCAATGCCTGGAAAACAAACTCCCCTCTACATGCCACGCTGAAATATTTTGGCATTTTTCCTTGGATCTGAGGACATTTTCCAGGGCGCTGCAGTGAGTGAAGAGGGGCTGGGGGTTGGAGGAGAGGAGGATGCTCTTGGTCTGCTCATTCCAGCTTTCCCGAAAATTTCCTTAAGAATGCCCAAATACTGGAGAATTCAGGGCTGCACAAATACCAGGGAATAAGGATACTGAGGCCTAAAAAAGCTCATACAAGGGGAAATACAGATTCCCAGATATTTGGGAAATACAAATACCCAAATACTTGGGAACAAGGATTCCAAATTTTGATGAATAAGAACGTTCAAATACTGAAGGATAAGGATGCCCAAACGTCAGGGAATAAGGATGGACAAATACTGGAAAATAAAATGCAAATACTGAGCAATAAGGATGTCCAACTACTGGGGAACATGGACACACAAATCCTGGGGAATTCAGGGATACCCAAACACTGAGGAATAAGGATGCCCATATAAAGGAAAAAAAAATATACTCGGGGAACAAAAATTCCCAAATATTGGCGAATAAGGATGCCCAAATACTGGAAAATAAAATGCAAATACTGAGCAATAAGGATGTCCAAATACTGGGGAACATGGATACAAAAATCCTGGGGAATTCAGGGATACCCAAACACTGAGGAATAAGGATGTCCAAATACTGGGGAATAGGGATACACAAATCCTGGGGAATTCAGCATGCCTATATAAAGGAAAAAAATATTCCCAGATACTTGGGGAACAAAAATTCCCAAATACTGGGGAATAAGGATGTCCAAATTTTGAGGAATGAGGATGCCCAAATACCAGGGAATAAGGCTGTCCAAATTCTGAGGAATCTTCACCTCTTCTCTGTGATGTGGAGCAACAAATGTGGATGTGGAGCAGCGTGGTGAGCTGAGATTGGGGTTTAAAGAGCTCAGAGCTGAAAGCCACCATTGCTCTGGGCCAAGCAGCCCTCCTCCATCCCAGCCTGCCCCACCCTCCTGGATTCCTGGATGCATTTCCACACCAAATGGCACATCCGACCCAAAGCAGCCACTGCAAAAGGAGCATTTCTGGATGCTGAGCCCTCCTGCTAAGCTGCCATGCCATTCCTCCCTCCCAGCCCGGGCTCCTGTGGGGCTCTGGCACCCCAGAGCTGCCAGCTCTGCTTGCAGGAATAATTAAGATTCATTTGCCAGCTCCTCGTCAGCAGCAGCTGCTGCCTGCTCTGCACAGAGCTGGGAGGCTGTGGAGCAGAGAGGATCCTGGAATTCGGGTGCCTGCTGCTGGATCCGTCCCCAGCTCCAGCTCCAGACCCATAGAATAGGAGCTGAACCGTCTCCAGAAGTTTTTTCTCCTCTTTCAGATGGGTTTTAGCTCAAGGTCTGCGTGGGTGGAGATTTGAATTCTCCTAAATGTTTTTAAAAATGGCATTTTCCCATCCCTGGAAGTGTCCAAGGCCAGGGTGGATGGAGTTTGGAGCAACCTGGGATAGCAGAAGGTGTCCCTGCCCATGGCAGGGAATGGAAAAAGATGAGCTTTAAGGTCCTTTCCAACCCAAACCATTCCATAATTTATGGTGGAATGACCTTAGAGGGCTTTTCCATCCTGGATGATTCCATGGTTCAGATTTCCAGACTTTTTTCACCTCCCAGCAAGGTTTTTCTCTGCTTTCCATAAAACCCATCCCTCCCCTCTGAAGCAAAAGGAAAAGCAGGGATGAAACAGAAAGTGCTGACATTGGCCAGGCTGAAACCTCTCCCTTCCCTCACTGCAAAGACCGAAAGCAGCATCACCCACCCCGAAACCAGCTCCTTTTTTGGGGTGAAAGCAACCTCCCTGCTCCTTGCTTGCAAAAAAAGTCACATTTTCCATCCCTGATGCACCAGCATTTTCCACTCAGTCATAGCAGAGTGGGTGAATCCCACTGGGACAGGCAGGATTTTGGGGAGAGCAGGGACCAGGGTGGTTTCTGCCATGCAGGCATCACCCAGGGGGGGTTTGCTCCAGAAAAGGGGGATTTTTTGGACAGAAAAGGGTTTTTTTGGACAAAAAACAAGTGTTTTTTTGGACAGAAAAGGGGTTTTTTTTTGGACAGAAAAAGGGCCTTTGGTCCAGAGATGGATCCAGGCTGGGTATTATAATGGAGAAATTTGTCCCAAATCTCATTCACTTTGGGATTTCTCCCTGTCCCTGTCCTTCCCAAGAGCTGAGCCCAGCCCAGCTCGCTGCATCCCTGCTGAGACAAGCAGGATCTCCCAAAAATTGCTTTTTCCTCCCCAAAACCAGCCAGGATGCACACCCAGAAGGGATAACTGGGAACGGGGTCCCTGTCTGGCTGGGGCGTGGGAATCCCTCGTGAGGGGCTGGATGCCTTTGCCAGGCATCTTGTGGCTTTTGCTAAAAGCCATGGCTAAAAATAGGTAGCTCAGCTGAAAAAAAAAATTGCTAAATATATCCAGAAAAGTATAAAAATACGACAGGCAAAATAGAAAATAGCAGAGCCACGTTTTCCAGGGGGTGGGAGATGGGATAGTCCCACTGATCCCAACAGGAGTTACAGATCTGGGTGGAAAAGGAGTCTCAATACACCCACATTCCACACGTTTTGCTCTTTCCTTGAGGAAAGAGAATGGTCTGAGCTTGATTTGTTCCATGGGGCAAAGAAAACCTTAATCCTGAGTGCTGGTTCCAGCCCCAGCTCCCAGCCCCTCTCCATGGGGATTTTATTCCCTTTCCCAGCCATTTTTTATCCCTGATGTCCAACCCGGTGTTTAAATCCCTGGGAAGCAGCTTGCAGGTCAGAGATGTGCTGGCAGATAAATAAATAAATAAATTAAAAGACGAGGGAGTGGGAAAAACGAGCCTGTTTCCATGGAAACAGCTTCCTTATCCCTTTGGCAGCATCCCATCCCTCCTGCCAAACCCAAACGGGAGAGGCGGGATGGGCGCCCGGCTCAGCCCCACTTACTGATCCCAGAATTGTTTGGGATGGAAAGGACCTTAAAACTCATCCAGTTCCACCCCTGCCATGGGCAGGGACACCTTCCACTGTCCCAGGTTGTTCCAGCCTGGCCTTGGACACTTCCAGGGATCCAGGGGCAGCCACAGCTGCTCTGGCACCCTGTGCCAGGGTCTCCCCACCCTCCCATTAAAAAATTCTTCCTTATATCTGAGCCTGAATCAGCCCTTTTTAGGATTAAAACCCTTTTTTCTGTCCCTCCAGGCACTATAAAAATCTCTCCTCTTTTAGAATATTCCTTCAGGCCCTGCAAGGGGCTCTGAGCTTTCCCTGGAGCTTTCCCTTCTCCAGGTGAGCACCCCCAGCCCATCCTTGGCCATTTCCAAGGACGGGAATTATCCCATCAGGCAAAAGCCCATCTTGCTCTTCCCTAATTTTGCTTTAAAGGAAGAGCTCAGCACTGGGATTGCTCTGTCAGAGATGGGATGTGCCCTTCACTCACCCGGTGTGAATCCCAGAGGGAGTCAGGAGGCTCCAGCCTGGCATTCCCGGTGTGTCCCCTTTCCCTGGAGCAGCCCCTGCCCCGTGGGCATCACGTGCAGAGCAACCTCAGCAGCTTTTGTTTTCTCTCAGGCCCCTAACGGCTCGAACTGAGGCAAACAGGAACCAACCTCGACTTCCTTTTTTTGTTTTTTAAGGTTTTTGTGGTTAAAAAAAAAAATGTTATTCAGGTGAAGGATCAGCAGCTCTGGTTCCTCCTGCCACTGTTCCTACAAGGTTTTGGCTCTGTCCATCCCAGTGCCACAAGGAGGGAGCACAGACCTGCTCCAGAGTTGGGAAAAGGGTCCAGAATCATGGGAATGCCACTAGGGAATGCACTGGTAGCTGAGCAAACCCCCAGGCTGCTCTAGGGTTGTTATTTGGGGGAAAATCCTGGGAAAAAGTGTTGGTGCACAAGGGATAATTCCAGTGGTGGGAGCAGATCAGGCTCTGGGTGTTCCCTCACCTTGGCCAAATACTGGGGAATAAGGATGCCCAAATTCTGAGGAATAAAATGCAATAACATGCCCAAATACCAGGGAACAAGGATGCCCAAATTCTGAGGAATAAAATGGAATAACATGCCCAAATACCAGGGAACAAGGATGCCCAAATGTTGAGCAATGCCCAGCTACTGGGGAATTCAAGGATGCCCAAATACCAAGGAATACAAATGCCCACATAGAGGGGAAATAAGGAATTCCCAGATGCCCAGGGAGTAATGATGCCCAAAGACTGAGAACAAGGATGCCCCTAAAGAGGGAATAAAGAATTCCCACCTACTTGGGAATAAAAATGCCCAGATATTGAGGAATAAGAATGTCCAAATCCTGGGGAATTCAGGGCTGCTAAAATCCTCAGAAATAAGGATGCCCAGATATTGAGGAATAAGGATGCCCAAATACTGGAAAATGAAATGCAAATACTGAGCAATAAGGATGTCCAAATACTGGGGAACATGGACATCTAAATCCTGGGGAATTCAGGGATACCCAAACACTGAGGAATAAGGATGCCCATATAAAGGAAAAAATTATTCCCAGATACTTGGGGAACAAAAATGCCCAAATTTTGAGGAATAAGGATGTCCAAATACCAGGGAATAAGAGTGCCCAAATATTGGGGAATTCAGGGCTGCCCAAATATCAGAGAATAAGGATGCCCAGATACTGAGGGATAAGAAAACCCATACGGAGGGAATTACAGATTCCCAGATATCTGGGAAATACAAATGCCCAAATACTTGGGAACAAGGATGTCCAAATTTTGAGGAATAAGAACGTTCAAATACTGAAGGATAAGGTTGCCCAAATACTGAGGAATAAGGATGTCCAAATATCAGGGAATAAGGATGCCCAAATAGTGGGAAATAAGAATGCCCAAATACTGGAGAGCAAGGTAGACCAAATACCAGGGAATAAGGATGTCCAAATACCAGGGAATAAGGATGCCCAGGTACTGAGGAATTAGGATGTCCAAATTTTGGGGAATAAAGATGTTCAAATCCTAAAGAATAAAGATGTCCAAATCCTGGGGAATAAGGATGTCCAAATCCTGGGGAATAACGATGCCCAAATATCACAGAATAAGGATGCCCAGGTACTGGAAAATAAAGATGCCCAAATCCTGAAGAATAAAGATGTCCAAATCCTGGGGAATAAGGATGCCCAGATATGGGGAGCAAGGCTGGCATCCCCTCCTGCAGTGGCACAGAAGGGAAGGGGCCTGGGCTGTCACCTGCTGTGCCACCCCAGCAGGACAGACAAGGGCACACATCCTCTCCCACCATCTCCAGCCCCAACCCCCTGCTCCCCACCAGGGCTCAGCCCTGCCAGGCTGCACTTCAGAGAAAATGAAAATGCCTTAAGGGTTAATGGGTTTTTTTTTGGGTTGGGTTGGGTTTTTAAGGTTTAATAAAATGTTAAAAACACCCAGAGGTCACCAGGAGACTGGAGGCTGCTGCAGCACAGGAGGGGAGGAGAGGAGAACACACAGCTTGGGAAATTCCCCAAAATCCATGGATGGATCAGAGTATCTGCAGCACACAGATCACAGAATCCCAGACTGCTCTGGGCTGGAAGAAACCTTCAAGCTCATCCCATTCCAACCCCCTTCCACTATCCCAATCTGCTCACCCAGCCTGGCACTGAACATTTCCAGGGATTGGGAATCCAAGTCTTCCCTGGGCATTCTGTGCCAGGGCCTCACCACCCTCCCAGTCAGGAATTTCTTCCTTATCAGCTCATCCAGCTCTGAACTCCTGACCCTTAATTAAGGGAAGCAGCCAAGAGCTATTATTTCATGTTAATTAACATATCCAGCCATGGGTTCCAGTAGTATTGGCCAGGGTGAAGATAAGGATCTTGATGGGAAGATGGGAAATGAGGATTGAAAGGGAAGGGAAGATGAAGGCAGAGCTGCAAATGGAGTTGTTTCTCCCAGCATCACATTTCCAAGAGGATTTGCTGTGTCAACACCACATTTCTAAAAGGATTTGGAAAGGGAAAAATCCACCCTGGAACGGGTGGAAAAGAGAGGGAAAAAAAGGAAAAAAGAGAGGGGAAAAAAAAAAGAGGAAAAGGAGAGGAAAAAAGGGTAAAAAGGAGGAGGGGAAAAGAGAAATCAAAATCGGAAAAACAAGGAAAAAAAGGGGGTGAAAAGAAGGAAAAAAAATTCCCCTGTGCATTCTGTATTTCCATAACTTTGAAAGGAATTTACTGTGGCATGCATTCCTGCAAATCCCCCCAAATTCAAGGCTGGGGAGTGGTTCAGCTCCACGATCTCAGGGATTTTCTCCAACCTCAGTGATTCCATGGATTCCCAATCCCTGCTCATTGGTCTGGGGACACAGCCACCCCAGGGAACTGGGACAAGACCTTGCCCTGATTTGGTTAAAATTATTTTAGGGGCACCCTCCGTGTGACCACAGGAGATAGGAAGGAAAATGTGGATTTTGCCATGGCTCGTGCCAGGCTGCTGAGCCCACCTCTCTGTAAATCAGTTTTCAGCTCAAATAAACCCCAAATCCCTTCTCTTTGTTTTGCTAGAGCCTCATTATTTTCCCCAAAAAACCCCCTCCTGCAGCAGGCAAAGCCTTGGGCTGCAGAAACCCTCGTGATGAGAAATCATCCTCCGATGATTTCACCCCGATCAAACCTTTATTAGAATTTTATTTTAAGTAACACTCACAGGGAGCCCAATGACCCTTTGCAGCCTCTGGGAATCACCCAACAAGTTACATCAGCAGAGAAACAACCCCGTTAAGCAGCCCCATTAATTTGAGGCCCCCTCCCAGGAATTACCTGAGACTGCTTTAATTAGGTATCCACCGTGCAAAAGAATTAATTAATTGGTGATAAGCACCTGAACCACATTACTCATAAGGTTCTATTTCAAGCTTCAAATACAGCAAACAGGTCACAGCCCAGCTGAGAGTGTAGACAGAATTCCCAGGGCTGCTGCCTGGTATTTCTCTTCCCATCCTTGTCGTGGAAAGAACAAGGCTGGGAATTTTTAAATTTTTTTTTTTAATTAATTTTTTCTTCCATCCTTGGAAGTGCCCAAGGCCAGGTTGGAGAGTTTGGAGCAACCTGGGATAGTGGGAATTGTCCCTGGCCATGGCAGGGGGTGGCACTGGGTGATTTCAAGGTCTCCTCCAACCCAAACCATTCAGGGATTCCATTTCTGAGCCAGGTTTTTCACAGCATCCAGAGCTCCTGCCTCCAGAGCTGCTCCAACAGTGGCTGCACCACACGGAGTTCTGGGATAATTTGGGGGGTTTGGTGTGGTTTAGGTGTGGGTTATGGGGTAAAACCCTGTTCTCTTGGGGCTGTGAGGGTTTGACCTCCCTGAGGGAGCCCTGCAGTGAGTGAAGCATCTGCTGAGGGCCAGTGGGCAGGTGGAGGGTCCACGTGGAACAGGGGAGGGTTCAGCAGGTTCTTAGAGGGGAAAAAAGAGGAAAAGGAGAGAGGAAAAGGGTATAAAATAGGGGGAAAGAGAAATAAAAAGAGAAAAAGAAAAAAAGTGGAAAAAGAGGGGAAAAAAAGGAGGGGAAAAAAAGGAAAAAAAAATCCCCTGTGCATTCTGTATTTCCACAATCCATAATTTTGAAAAGGAATTTACTGTGGCTTGTGCTGGCTCTGACATCTCACAGCCTGGCAAAGCTGAGGCTGTGAGAGGGGCTCTCCAAGCTGAGGGGGATGAGGGCAGGGATGCAGGCAGGGATGGAGAAAGAGGTGTAGACAGGGATACAGGGATGTGGGCAGGGATGCAGGTGTGGATCAGGGCAGGGATGCAGAAAGTGATGCAGGCAGGGATGTGGACAAGATCTGGACATGGATGTGAGCAGGATGTGGTCAGGGATGCTGCCTTAGGCTGGAAATGGGGGTGTGTGTTCTGTTCCCATCTGTCAGAGTTGGGGCAGTTCTCTCTGTCCATGGGGCAGTTTTTTCTTTATCTCTCCCACAGCCAATCCTCCCTCCAGCAGATCTCTGCTGTCCATGGCCACTGAGTGTCCCTGCAGGGCTGATCCAATTCCAGCATCCCATGGGAGATGCTCCGCCCAGGGCAGGAGCCAAGCATTCCTACCTGGATACAATCTGAGCCTGGAGCAGCACAGCAGCCTCTGCCCCCTGCATTCCCAGAGGAGCAGCTTTCTCCTGCCCTGCATTCCCAGAGGAGCAGCTTTCTCCTGCCCTGCATTCCCAGAGGAGCAGCTTTCTCCTGCCCTGCATTCCCACAGGAGCAGCTTTCTCCTGCCCTGCATTCCCACAGGAGCAGCTTTCTCCTGCCCTGCATTCCCACAGGAGCAGCTTTCTCCTGCCCTGCATTCCCACAGGAACACCAGGCCCATCTCCAGCAGCCCTGGAGCTGCAGAGGAAAACTCCCCCCTTGTGCAGGATCCCTGCTCCAGCAGAAGCACAGCCGGCACTGCAGGAGGGCTGAGCCCCCATGGGATGGGACTGTGCCACCACCCTGACCCACAGGGGACAGGGCCTGCTCTCACTCTGGCAGTGGCTTGTTTTCTTTTTTGTACTATCGCACTTGTATTTTTAAATTTTCCTATTAAAGAACTGTTATTTTTACTCCCATATCTTTGCCTGAGAGCCCCTTAATTTCAAAATTGCAATAATTCAGAGGGAGAGGGTTACATTTTCCATTTCAGGGAAGGCTCCTGCCTTCCTTAGCAGACACCTGGCTTTTTAAACCAAGGCTGCTGCACACAGGGATGTGTGTGGGGATCGGGGCAGGGCTGGGGCCCTGGCACAGCTCAAACCAGGTTATTTGGGCGGGCTGGCAGAAGTAGGTTGGCGGTGCTGCTGCTCTGACCCATATTATCCCAATTAAATTTAACTCCCTGCCCCGCTGCTGCCTGCCTCTCCCCTGTGCCCTGCTGCGTTCCAGGCCAAAGCAGGCCCTGCTTTCGGAGGCAGGGATTACACCTGGGCCCTGCCCAGCAACCGGGAGAGGAGGGCACGGCCGGCGTGGCAGAACTGGGGCAGGGACACAGAGGCAGCAGCAGCATTCCTGAGCCAGGCTTTCCCAGCATTTCTGAGCCAGGCTTTTCCCAGCACCCAGAGCTGCTCCAATAATGGCTGCACCACATGGAGATGGGAGCTCTGGGATAGTTTTGGGGGGTTTGGTGTGGTTTAGTGTGGGTTGTGGGGTAAAACCCCATTCTCTGGGGGCTGTGTATTTTCTCCTTTTGCAAGGAGCTTTATCTCTGTTAGCTGACATAACTCTCAAAGGGTAATTTTTGGGGATCTCACTTTTATTCCCTCCTTTTTTATTTTTTTTCCTCTATCCAACTTACTGGTTTTCTGTCCCATTTTTCAAGATCTTGTCTATCCATCCCCTGCCTCTGTTTCTCACTTTCTCTAACAACCTAAATACCACTTTTCTTTCAACTACACACACACACAAATAAAAAACCTTTTTTTTCACACTATTTTTCAATACAATACCCCTCCCTCCAAGGAAATATAGTCAGGCTTAAAATACACAATCTACATTACAAATACTTTCACTCATCTACATTCACTTTTATTTCTCATTCCCCAGGGTTCAGCACCTTTCCCTGCCCACCTGCTACTGGGAAACCTCTGTTTCAGTGGGTTTTTGTATTTTTCCTGGGCTGTGAAGTCACTGGAAGCAGCTGCTCTTGGGGGGCTCTCAGTTCCAGGCAGGATGTGGGAGCAGCGTGGATTCCAAACCAGCCCAACTTTTACATCATTTAATAGAAACACTTACACAGGGCTCAGATTTTAGGCTTAAAAGAATAATAATCATTGCCTCCCTTATTTGCTGCTTATACCTCTCCTTAAGCCTGGCTTGCTGCATTAAAATAATCTTTTTATTCCCTTTATTCCCTGTTTTTATTCACAATGTGGAGGGAGGAAGGAGGAGGGAGAGTTTCCCCCAGCACTGGCATTAAGTGGGGAATGAGGGAAGCACCAGAGGCAGATACAGATCCTGAGCAAGGATGTGAGGCTGAGAAATTCTATTAAACCAGCTGATAAATAATGCAAGGGGTTTTGATGGGGCCAGCCCTGCCAGCACCACACGAACACCACCACGTCTCCAGGAGATTACAAATCCAAAGGGTGCAGCAAGAATTGAACCCAAAGCCTTTCCCAACACCTAAAGCTGCCCCAGGGTCACACTGGAGCTGTGTCCCCACCAGGTCCTTGCCCCTTGCCAAGGTTCTACACGAATTAATGGGATCCACCAGGCCTGGTCAATGTTCAGGCTTTCCCAAGGTGGGGAACCTCTGCCTGGGCCCTTTCCAGCAGGATCAGAGCTGCTCCAGCAGCAGCCACAGGCCTGGAGGTTAATTAGAAATGAGAAGAGGTTCAGGCAGGTTGTGCTGGCTGCTCCCCAACCAAGGACCCCAAAGTGCTGCAGAACCAGAGAGGGGGCAGAAATCCCTGAGAAGGAACGTGGAGAAGGCCTGGAGCATGGAGAAGACCCAGCCACGTTCCTGCAGGACATCCTGGGACACCTGGACCCACAAGGGCTCACACCACAGCCACGGGGACAGCTCTGGCCTGCCCTGAGTGATGGGTGAGAGCAGAGACTCCTTCCCAAAATCCCACCCATCCCTGCCCTCTGGCAGTGGGAGCCATTCCCTGGGTCCTGTCCCTCCATGCCTTGTCCCCAGTCCCTCTCCAGCTCTCCTGGAGCCCCTTCAGGCCCTGCCAGGGGCTCTGAGCTCTCCCTGGAGCCTTCTCCTCTCCAGGGAACATTCCCAGCTCTCCCAGTCTGGCTCCAGAGCAGAAGGGTTCCTTGGAGCAGTTCCATGGCTCCTCCAGGCACTGAATTTTTCCTGTCCTCAGGAGGCTCAGGCCAAGCCCTGCCTGTTTCTCCCAAGGTTTCTGTGCAGACACAGCAATGACAAACCTCACAGGCAGAGCCACTGGCACTGTCCTGGAATCCCCTGCTGACAGCGGCACTGTGAGGACATTTTCCTGGCACCCCTGGCTCTCAGCACCTTCCCAATCCTCCTTCCCTGCACCTGCTGCAAGGCAAAACCAACGAGGAATCAAATCAGTGCTGAGCATCTCCCCTCAGCTGGCAGCTGCTGCTTTTCTTACCCAGAACGACCCCAAACCACAGCTCCCCCAAAGCCACAGCTCCTGCCCAGGGACTCACAGCTTCAGGGAGGATTTTGACACAACTGAAGCCTGCAGAATCCTTCCAGCATCCCTTCAGCACTCCCCTTTAGGGATCACAGCCCTGGCAGTGCCCCCTGTGCCATCCCAGGGGATGCTGCAACAGCTCCAACAGCCCTGAACCTCACCCTGAACCTCCTCTATCCTCTGGGACACAGCCCAGCTGGGAACAGGAGAGAAAAGCACAGCTCCTCCATGTCCCTGCAGGCTCTGCTGGCCGCACAGGGACACTCTGCCTGTCCCCAAGGAGCCACCACCGTGGTGGCTCTCCCCGGCTCTGCACCACCTCTGTTCCTTGGTAAAGGATCCAGGACAAACAAATTATGGAAAGGGAATTGGCAAAAATTGCAGAGGAATTTCAGGCACGGGCAGGCTCTGCCCAGGGTGGAGTCCCCAGCCCTGGAGGGATTGAGAAGCCGTGAGGATGGTGGCACTTGGGGACACGGGTGGCAATGGCTGCTCTTGAAGGTTTGAGAGGGCTTTCCCAACTTAAACAATTCCACGACTCTAAGCCCGAATTCCTGGCACAGCAGCACCGAACATTAATGACCTTAATGACCGTAATTAGCACATGAACCCACCCGGCAGTGTCACCCTTCTGCAGGTGCCAGCCCTGGGAAGAGCGGGGCTCCTCCTGCCCAGGCAGGAGCAGGGGGAGAGGGAGGATCCCCAGCAGGGATTTACTCCGGGATGTGCCAGAATTAGGGGGTGGTGGCACAGGGCAGCGGTGTCCCCAAGGACAGCCGTGTCCCCAAGGACAGCCGTGTCCCCAAGGACAGCCATGTCCCCGTGTCCCCGCTGCAGCTGCTGGCAGCTCAAGGCACAGGAGGAGCAGGAAGCAGCCAGGCTTTGGGGCTGGGGTTTGTCTCCCTGACCAGAGGATGCTGAGCAGCCCCGTGACCCCAGGAACACCGAGGAGCTTGCAGTGGGAATATCCCGTGCTCTGCCAAGGATTTTTTCCCCCTTTTTGGAGGGTTTCATGTGACCCAGGAAGGAGCACAAACCCCTGAGGAGCTCCTTCCCACACAGATCCCTCTTGCAGTGCCCATCCAGGACCTTTCCAGGCAGGAAAGCTGTTCCTAGGGAGCATCACGGGATGGACAGAGGCAACTTTCCTCCCCAAAGCCCTCGGGAGAGCAGAGAGGAAGATAAACCTGTTAAACTGAGCCTGCAGCTCAGCCAAAGGAGCTTAGCCAGCAGCTCCTGGGAGCAGCACCCCTGGAAAAAACCAACCTGCAGCTCAGCTGGCTTGGGAATCTGCAGGAGAGCAGCAGAGAACTCCAACCACGAGAGCTTCCCTTGGATAAACTAATTAACCCGGGCTCTAACGAGGATGATGATGACAGACAAGCGGGGAAGGAAACTGCTGAGTGAAAAGCCAGGGAAGGACGAGATAAGGTGAAAACTAATTGTGTTTGGGAGGATAAGCAGGTCCTGGTGCAGCTGCTTCCCAGGAATTATCCAGGGTGCCCCAGCTGCAAGGTGCTGATTTTTCAAGGCTTGGCCCAATGTCATTTCAGAAGGGATTTTTATTCCCACTGGTCCTGGTGCTTGGATCATTCCCACACGAAATGCAGGAGATGAGTGATTTTAGTCTCCAGCCTCAGCACAGCTGCGTCCTCACCCATTCCAGATGGTCTCTTAGACCCCTTCCAACACAAGCCACCTTCCCTGATCCTGTAATTCTGTCATTCCCTGAATCCTGTGATTCAGTGATTCCCTGGTCTGTGATTTCTGATCCTGTGATTTCTTGATCTGTCATTCCCTGATTCCCTGCTCCTGTCATTCCCTGAATCCTGTCATTTCCTGATCTGTGATTCCCTGATCTGTGATTCCCTGAATCCTGTGATTCAGTGATTCCCTGATCTGTGATTTCTGATCCTGATATTCCCTGATCTGTGATTCCCTGCTCCTGTCATTCCCTGATTCCATCATTCCCTGATTCCATCATTCCCTGATTCCCTGCGCCTGTCATTCCCTGATCTGTGGTTCCTTGAATCCTGTCATTCCCTGACTCCCTGATCTGTGATTTCTGATCCTGCCATTCCCTGCTCCTGTCGTTCCCTGATCCCGTCATTCCCTGATTCCATCATTCCCTGATTCCCTGCTCCTGTCGTTCCCTGATCTGTGATTCCCTGATCTGTGATTCCCTGCTCCTGTCATTCCCTGCTCCTGTCATTCCCTGATTCCATCATTCCCTGATTCCTTGATCTTGTCATTCCCTGATCCTGTCATTTCCTGATCTGTGATTCCCTGATCCACAATTCCCTGAATCCTGCCATTCCCTGATTCCCTGCTCCTGTCATTCCCTGATTCCATCATTCCCTGATCCTGTCATTTCCTGATCCTGTCATTTCTGATCCTGCCATTCCCTGATCAGTGATTCCCTGATCCTGTCATTCCCTGCTCCTGTCATTCCCTGACTCCTGTGATTCAGTGATTCCCTGATCTGTGATTCCCTGCTCTGTCATTCCCTGCTCCTGCATGCAGCCTGCTCCCTGCCCACCCAGCACCTCGATTCCCTTGCACATCCCCAATTAAAGGCACCGTTAATTAAGCACTGCCCTGATCCAGCACCCACACCCCTCCAGCTCCATCCCGGCCGCTCTGGGCGGGTTTGGAGCAAGCCTGGGATCCATCCCCAGCTGGATCCTGCCCTTCCCAGCTCAGGGCTGCCTCTGCCCCAGCCCCAGCCCCTGCAGCCACCCCAGCAGGACCAGGAGGGATTTTGGGCCATTCCTGGCCATTCCTCCCGGGGATTTTGGGTGGACAAGGCCACTCCTGTGCTCTAAAGGGAGTGGATTTGGGGGGTTTGCACCATTCACGAGGCACCCAGAAGGAAAAATGCACATGGAAAGCTGGGCTGGAAGTGAGCGGGGAATAAAACTGTGTGAGGACAGGCAAAAAAATTCCCTTGCTGAGCGGAGCAGGATGCAGCCACATCCCTTTCCATGGAATGGGGCTTCATTTCCCACTGCATCCCTCCTCCCCACAAAGAGGCTGAGCCCAGAGGGGGAGAACAACAAGAGAAGAGCCTGAAAAGCAAGAAAACCTGAAAATCCGACCTAATCCCTCAGCCCGTTCCTCTCTTCCCTGCTGGCTGTCACCACACACGGGCACATCCCACTTTTCCCATCCCGCTCCGGCCACAGCAGGGAGACCCTTGGAGAAGTGACGCTGAGAACTGATGCCACTCGAGCCCAAAATGCTGCTTTGCCAGGGTGAAGCCGCAAATCCCAGCCCCAAACGGGGCGATCCAGCGGGAGGGAGCGGCCCCGGCTGGCACCTGGAGCATCCCGGCGGGATGGAGCCGCCCCTGGCAGCGCTTTTTGGGGACACGGGGGGCTCCAGCACCGTCTCTCCAGCCCTAATTACTATGGAAACAGCCAGCGCCGGCGCCTGCCTGTCCTCCTTCGGTGACTCACCGGGATTCAGGAGCCCCTGGAATTCCAGCGGGAGCATCCGCGGGGCTGCCAGGTGGGATGGCACTGCCCAACCCCGGGAAAAATTGCGGTTTTATTGCATTTTACACTTGGCACGGGGTGGCAAAACAGCAGGCTGGATTTGGGATTAACAGTAGTAATAATAATAATAATAATAATAATAATAATAATAATAATAATAATAATAATAATTTTAAAATTAGAGCTTTTTCACCAGCTCGCAGCCATCAATCCATGGGAATCCCTTTAGGATTTCCTGGTCTTGAGCACGCCCATGCCACGAAGCAGCCTCGGTTATCCTCTCCCCCAGATCCCAAATGTGCCCCACCAAGGCAGCACCAGCTCATGACTGCGAGGAGAAAACCCCACGAGATCCTCCAGGCTGGTGCACCATCCACTGGGAGCAAAGCTGGCAGCTCCCAGGGAAGCTGGGAGAGGGGATGGGCACGTGCAGGGACCACAAGCTGGGAATTTCCCATTTTGGGGGCAAGGCTGCCTCCAGCCAGCAGCACACTGCATCAAGCAGCATCCCTGCCTCCTCCTGCAAGGCTGGAAATGCCCAAAAAAGCCCCAAAAACTGGTGCCAAGGAGCAGCTGGGGCCATGCCCGGCCTTGTGGGGCCAACACAGAGGCTGGGCTGGCCCCCATCCCTGAATCCCCCAGCACAGGGTGAGAAAAGCCCCGCCAGAACCCCCCAAACCCCTCCCGGAGAAAGGCTTGGCCCCAGGGCTCTGCCGGCAATAATTAATTGAGTCATATTTCAATCCAGCCAGCGGCCATATGGTTGGGAAGAGGATTAAAATCGCATGCTCCAGTTGCACTCAGGGAAATCCAGTTATCAGGAAAAAGCCCCAGTGGCTGGCTGCAGCCCTGCCACCCATCCACGCGGCCCCAGCCCCTTCTCCGGGAGCCAGGAGCGCGGCATCCCTGCGGAGGAGATGGATCGGGAGCCATTCGGGAGGGCAGGGGGAAATGGGAGAGGAATCCGAGCCCGGAGGCAGCAGCAGGAGCAGCAGAGGCAGATCCCTGCTGCTGCCAGCCGCTGCCCTTTGGGCACCGCGCTCTAAGTTCATTAGCAGCTCATTAGCGATTGATTAATGAGGGGGTATCGCTGTGCGTCAGGGTTGTCCTTAAATATAAATCATTTTCCACCAAGGAAGCGAGAGCCCTGCGATCTCTGGCAGGGATGGGAAGGGTCCTTGAAGCCCATCCCGTTCCACTCCCTGCCATCCACACCTCCCCAGGCTGCTCCAAGCCCTGTCCAACCTGGCCTGCAACAATTCCAGGGATTTGGGGCAGCCCCAGCTGCTCTGGGCACCCCGTGCCAGGGCCTGCCCACCCTCCCAGCCAGGAATTTCCCCCTAATTTCTATTCCCCACCTTCCCCGTGTCCGTTTTTTGCTGGATTCCCCCCTCCCGCTGGGGCAAGCCGGCCCTGGAGCAGCTTTCCTTGAGCTCATCCCGGCGTTTTTCCCGGGAATCCTTCACCCAAAGCAAGCACTGCTGGCAGAACACGGATTTGGATGGAAAGGAGAGGGACACATCCCTCTGCTGTAGGGATGGCACGGACATCACCCCCAAACCCCTCCGGGCCAGGCTGGGGCCGATCCCAGCACAGGCTGCTGCGGGGATTTGGGGCTGGGAAAGTCTCCCCGTTCCTTCCTTCCTTCCTTCCCGTGATTAAAAAAAAAAAAAAATCAAATCAGGAAAGAAAGAACACTACGTCTCATTCATCCAGGGAGAAAGCCTCGCCTGTGATGGCAAATCAGCTGATTAAGGAGGATCAAACCCTTTAAATCCAACCTTTGTTGGGAGCTGAACGCCCCGCACAAAGCCCCTTCCCCCGGCGGGTGCGACCCCCGAGGCCGCGGGGTCCCCGTGGGCTGCGGGGTTTGGGGGATTTTCTGCCCATTTAGGAGCGGCTCGGTCCCCACGGGGGTCAGGGACAGCGGCTGGCGGGGGTGGGACCGCCCTGCCCTGCGCCACCTGCGCCAGCGCTCCCAGTGCTCCCAGTGCTCCCAGTGCTCCCAGTGCCAGCCTTCCCAGTGCTCCCAGTGCCAGCCCTTCCAGTGTTCCCAGTGCTCCCAGTGCCAGCCCTCCCAGTGCTCCCAGTGCCAGCCCTTCCAGTGTTCCCAGTGCTCCCAGTGCTCCCAGTGCCAGCCCTCCCAGCGCTCCCAGTGCTCCCAGTGCTTCCCAGTGCCAGCGCTCCCAGTGCTCCCAGTGCCAGCGCTCCCAGTGCTCCCAGTGCCAGCCCTCCCAGTGCTCCCAGTGCTCCCAGTGCCAGTGCTGCCAGTGCTCCCAGTGCCAGCCCACCTAGTGTGTCCAGTGCCAGCCTTCCCAGTGCTCCCAGTGCTCCCAGTGCCAGTCCTCTCAGTGCCCCCAGTGCCAGCCCTTCCAGTGCTCCCAGTGCTCCCAGTGCCAGCCTTCCCAGTGCTCCCAGTGCCATCCCTCCCAGCCTTCCCAGTGCCCCCAGTGCCAGCCCTCCCAGCCTTCCCAGTGCTCCCAGTTTCCCCCTTCCCCCCGCGCCCGGCCGTACCTGGAAGCGGTGCCCCGGTCCCCGCGGGGCGGGCGGCGGCGGGACGGACAGACGGACAGGGGGATGGATGGATGGATGGATGGATGGAGGGACGGGCGGCCGGCCGCTGGGATGGAGGAAGGGATGGAGGAGGGAGGGCCGGAGGGATGCGGCCGCAGCAGCAGCAGCAGGAGGAGGAGGAGGATGGTGGTCAGCAGCAGCCCCGAGCGGCGAGTCCCCACCCAGCTTTGTCTGCGCTCATCCCGCTGCTACAGGAAGCGGCTCAGCCCCGACTTCCTCCTCCTCCTCCTCCTCTCCTCCTCCTGCTGCTGCTCTGCTCTGCTCTGCGCTCGCCCGGCGCTTGCGGATCGCCTTTGCCCGGAGCCCGCTGCCTCCTCCCTGCCCCTGCCCCTGTCCCTGTCCCTGCCCCTGCCCCTGTCCCTGCCCCTGTCCCTGTCCCTGTCCCTGTCCCTGTCCCTGTCCCTGCCCCTGTCCCTGTCCCTGTCCCTGTCCCTGTCCCTGTCCCTGTCCCTGTCCCTGTCCCTGCCCATCTCCTGTCCCTGTTCCTTTCCCTGCCCATCTCCTGTCCCTGTCCCAGTCCCTGTCCCAGTCCCTGTCCCAGTCCCTGTCCCCGGGTCCCTGTCCCTGTCCCTTAGATGTCCCCTTGTCCCCCGGCCCCCCTGTGCACCCCACACCCGCTCCGTGCCCACCCCACACCCGCCTGCACCCCCACAGTCCCCACACCCGCCCCATATCCCCCCAAACCCCTCCTGAACCCCCCTGTGCCCATCACACCCCGAACCCCACACACCCACCCCTGCCCCCACAGCCCCCCATAACCCATCCCTGCCCTCCCTCACCCCCTGCACTGCTCCAAACACCCCATGCCTGGATCTTCCATGTCCCTGCAGCCCCCCGAAATCCCGGATCCCTCCCAATCCTTTCCTCTCCAGCAGCCCCCATCCCCTGGCACACCCAAACCCCTCCCTGCTCCTAAAACCCTTCCCAACTCCAAGGCTCCCATTTAGGGCACAGCTCAGTATTTTATATATTTTATATATTTTATATATTTTATATATTTTATATATTTTATATATTTTATATATTCTATATATTTATATATAAATATATAAATACATTTTTCTATATTTTATATTTTAATATTTTATTTATTTTATATATTTTATGTATTTTCTATATTTTCTATATTATTTTATATATATTATCTATTTTATAAATGATTTTTTATATTTTATCTATTTTTTCAGTCAATATCAGCCCACATGCCCAGTTTGTGGGATTTCACGTGGAAGATTTTGGAGGTATGAAGGATGGGGTTTTTATAAGGTGGCTTTTCCCTTTCCTCCATCTGCCCCAGCCCAGCTGTGTCCTCATGGAAATCCATCCCTGGGATGGTGCAAGGCCCTGGCACAGGGTGCTCAGAGGAGCTGGGGCTGCCCAAAATCCCTGGAATTGTTCCAGGAAAGATTGAACACTGAGGCTTGGAGCAGCCTGGGCTGGTGTGGGATTGGATTTAAAGCCCCTTCCAACCCAAACCATTCTGGAATTCCATGATTTTATGAAAGGAAATTCCTGTGTCCCTCAGGCAGGGCTGGGGCAGGGGTGCACAGAAGTGGGGAGGGGCACAACAACCCCTAAAACATCCCAAAACAGCCCCAAATAGCCCCAAAACAGCCCCAAATAGCCCCAAAGCAGCAAAAACCAGCCCAAACCCGCCGTGGCACCGCGGGGCGCAGCTCCTTTGGGAGCATCCCGAGGTGACAGCGGGGGACAGGGGTCCCCTCGTGTCCCCTCCCGGCAGAGCCGCGCTGGCCGCACCGCCCGGGCTGCGCCTCCCGTCTCCACAGCAACCCCGGCAGCGATTTCCTTCGGTGACAGGTTTCCTTCGGTGACAGATTTCCTCCGCTGCCCTGCACGGGGGGGGCCGTAGCTCAGCCCTGGCACATCACCCTGGCATCCCAAAATCCCACCCAGAGCCATCCCTGCACTGTGGGACCCACCTGGAACATCCCAAAATCCCACCCAGAGCCATCTCTGAAGCCCTGGCACATCACCCCGACATCAAAATCCCATCCAGAGCTATCTCTGAAGCACTGGTACCCACCTGGAACATCCCAAAATCCCACCCAGAGCTGTCCCTGCAGCCTGGCACATCACCCTGACATCAAAAACCCACCCAGAGCCATCCCTAAAGCACTGGTGCCCACCCAGGACATCCCAAAAACCCACCCAGGGCTGTCCCTACACCGTGGCACCCACCTGAGACAACCCAAAATCCCACCCAGAGCCATCCCTAAAGCACTGGTACCCACCTGGAACATCCCAAAATCCCACCCAGAGCTGTCCCTGCACCCTGGCACATCACCCTGACATCCCAAAATCCCACCCAGAGCCATCCCTGAAGTACTGGTACCCACCTGGGACACCCCAAAATCCCACCCGGAGCCATCCCTAAAGCCCTGGTGCCCACCCAGGACATCCCAAAATCCCACCCGGAGCCATCCCTGCACCCTGGTACCCCCCAGAACATCCCAAAATCCCACCCAGAGCTGTCCCTGCAGCCTGGCACATCACCCTGACATCAAAAACCCACCCAGAGCCATCCCTGAAGCACTGGTGCCCACCTGGGGCACCCCAAAATCCCACCCAGAGCCATCCCTGAAGCCCTGGCACATCACCCTGACATAAAAAACCCACCCAGAGCCATCCCTGAAGCACTGGTGCCCACCCAGGACATCCCAAAAACCCACCCAGAGCTGTCCCTACACCGTGGCACCCACCTGAGACAACCCAAAATCCCACCCAGAGCCATCCCTGCACCATGGGACCCACCTGGAACATCCCAAAATCCCACCCAGAGCCATCCCTGCAGCCTGGCACATCACACTGGCATCCCAAAATCCCACCCAGAGCCATCCCTGGAGCACTGGTACCCACCTGGGACACCCCAAAATCCCACCCAGAGCCATGCCTGCAGCCTGGCACCCCCTGGAGCTGACAGAGCCCCCCACCCTCCACAGTGACCCCAGACAGCACAGGGGACCCGTGAGGCTGCATTAATGAAAGGCTCTGCCTCCAGCGATGACTTCAGGGTGCCAGAAATCCCCCAAAAGCCGGGGATTTTTGGTAAAAGCAGCAGTCAGCCACTGGTGCCTCGCCGTGCTTGTTTTGGGAGGGCTGACAAGAAGGGGGTGCAGTGCCAGGCACCCCCCGGGCACAGCCATCCCTGCTGAACAGCAGCAGAAAGCAGGGTGGGGGGGAAATTAATTAGCAAATTGAGGATGCCACCGCGACATTTCCCTTTTTTATTGTGCTCCCTAAATCTGGTGTTTTGCCCCTACGAATCCCAACTCTCCGACGTCTCCGGCCGGCCTGGAATCGTGGTGGGAGCTGCAAAATTTGAGTGACTGGAGAAGAGATGGCCCCAGGGCAGGTTGGTTTTGGTTTTTGGGTGGTTTTTTTGTCAGAGTTTGTATCCCTGGAATGGCAGCAGAGAGCAGCAGGAGGGCTGGAGCTGCAGGGAGCATCCCGGGAAAAAAGGGCAGCGTGGGCCGGGATGGGAACTCGAGGACCTTTCCCTCCCCTGGGGACCTCCCCCGTGCTGAGATGAAGCAGGAACGGAGGTCAGGGCATCAGAGGGATGGGGATTTATGGAATTCATTCCCATTTAGCCTTTTCCAAGCACAGCCCAAGGGGAGGGCAGAGCTCCCTCCCCTCCTCACCCCGGGCTGGCCGGTGCAGCAAACCCTTCCCCATCTGGTTTGAGGAAAATTCCGGGGTTTTATGGGCCAGGCATGAAATCTGGAGGCTATACTTAGCAGCAGACAATGCAGTCCCCCTCCCAGAAGTGGCTCATTCCCTCGTGCTCCTCCCTCCTGCCCCGAAAATGTCGGATTTTAGCAGAAATCAGCAATTAGGGCCCCGGACCTGCGGACGGTCAGCGCCGGGGCCCAGGGATATTTTTAGAGGACAAAGGGAATTTGCTGGGAACATGCAATTATTTCTGGAGCCTGTGGAAAAGGCACTGGATGCTCCTGGCAGTGTGGATGCTGAAGGTGCCAGGGGAGGGGCAGTGGGGGCATTCCAGAGGGGCTCAGCCCCACATCCCCATGCCAGGGGATGGAAAAATGAGGGATGGGAAAAGGGACCCCAGCCTCAAAATGGGACGTGGCTGCACCCAGGGCCACAGGGCAGTGCTGTGTGCTGGGAGAAACCACTCTGGAGGCTTCACTGGTGCTGGAAAACAGGCTCTTCATCATCATCATCATCATCATGGAATTCCAGAGTGCTTTGGATTGGAAGGGATGTTAAAGTTCATCCCATTCCACCCCTGCCATGTGCAGGGACACCTTCCACTGTCCCAGGTTGCTCCAACCTGGCCTTGGACACTTCCAGGGATCCAGGGGCAGCCAGAGCTGCTCTGGGAATTCCATTCCAGCTCCTCCCCACCCTCCCAGCCAGGAATTCCTTCCCAATCTCCCATCCATCCCTGCCCTCTGGCAGTGGGAGCCATTCCCCCTTTTCCTGGCACTCCACACCCTCTCCCTGTAAGAGGATAAATCCATGGAGCATCAAGAGATGCTCCAGAAACTGGAAATGGGGACATGGAAAGGTTGTGGGTGTTGGTAACTTCCACAGTTTTCCTTGGCTGGAGGAAGGAGGTGCCAGGATCAGCAAACCTGGCCCAAAATCACATGGAAAAGAACTGGCCAATTATGTTCTGAGTTTAATTAGCACCAGTGGGAGATGGGGGGGTGGTCCTGGGGAAAGGATCACAAACCTTCCATCAGACACTGGAGAATCCACGTGTACCACCCAAAAACTCAGGATCCTGCTCGGAATCACATCCTGAACCAAGGCTGTGAGCTTCCTCCCCTGGGGAAAACTCACCTGGGAGCTGCTCCCAAATCCCCAAATCCCCATCCCACGGTTCCCGAGGAGCAGAGGAGGGGTGAAAGGGAAGAGGAGGATGGGCTCACTCATCACACACCGAGTGCTGCCCATGCCCTGTGAGGTGAGGGCAGGATTGGGGTTCTGGGGGCTGGGACAGGCTCTGCCCCCAGCCCCACAGTGAGGGGGTCACCCCTCCATCCCCACAGTGAGGGGGTCACCTCTCCATCCCCAAAATGAGGGGGTCACCCCTCCATCCCACAGCTCCTGAAGGCTGGGGACCCCCTTGAGCATCCCACCAGGATCCCTACTATGGACACTCCATACTCCCACTTACTTCAGGAGCTCCCCCTGTGCCTCTTCCCAACTCCAGGGTGTTGGAACTGGCTGGAACTTCCACAAAAACCAAGAGAAACCACCAAAACCCACCAAAACCCACCAAAAATCAGGACTGAAAGGCTCAGCCCCTCCCCTGCCCTGCCTGAGGCAGGAGTTGCCCTAACCTGAGCTGGGATCAGCGGAGCAGAGATCACAATAAATGCAAGGTTATCCTTAAATTCAGCCCTGCTCCACCTCCCCCTGAAGCCTGGGAGCATTTCACATCTCCAAGAGTCCAAGTGATGCAAACAACTGTCACTTTATTGTCACGTCCAGCCGTACTGCAAAAGGCACACAACAAACTTCATTGGTACAAAAGAATTTCGCTCCGGGGATTTTCGCTCGATTTTCCTTGAGTTTTCTTTTTTTTTTTTCCTTTTTTTTTTTTCTTTTTTTTTTTTTCCCTGCTCCTTTTGCAACACAGTCACTGGGCTCTCCCATCAGCCCTGACGGGAAAGATCCTTTCACAGAAAGGATTATTTTGTGCAGACAGACAGCTCCTTACTGCAGGGGGGACAGCCCCAAGGGCGGGAGGGCACGGCCACCTGTGGGAAAACTGGGAATAAATGGCACCTCTGTGTCCCCCTGCTCAAATGGCACCTCTGTGTCCCCCTGCTCAAATGTCACCTCTGTGTCCCCCTGCTCAAATGGCACCTCTGTGTCCCCCTGCTCCAGTGGCACCTCTGTGTCCCCCTGCTCCCTGGCACTGCTGCTGTTTGTAGGGACAAGCCCCATCCCAGCCCATTCCCAACCCCATTTCTCCACCCCAAATCTGGATGCAGGGTGATGGGATGGGGCTGCCCCATTTCTCAGCAGTGCTGAGCATCTCTTGACACATTTTTTCCCTTTTTTCCCTCCAGCTCTGTGTTTCTGCAGGGTGAGGGTCCCGTGGGGAGCACCCAGGGGGTGGCAGAGGGGGGAAAAAGAGGCTGGGGATGAATTTGGGGGGTTTTCCTGCCTGTGCCAGCGTGGAAACTCACCCTGCTGGTGCACACACTGCAAACCCAGCTGGGGATGGGGGGCTGGACTCACAAACGTTATCCCAGCACCCACAGAGAGGTTTTTGGGGTCTTTGGGGGGTGTTACCCAAACCAGGGTGGGGCACACAGCCCTGAGCCCCAGCAGCATCCCCATCCCTCCAGCTGCCCTGTGTGGATTTTGGGAGATAAGGATATTTAGGGACCACCATGCTGCCCTGCCAACATGGGATATTGACATTATTTTCCCACAAAGCCCCTCGGGCAGGGCCAGATCAAGCTCTGGGGTGGGGGCACGGTGCCAGTGCCACAGTCCCACAGCAGCTCTCCCATATCCCAACATCCCAAGAGATTTTGGGTTTTTTTTTTTTTGCACTGTGCCTATAGCTACTCTCCTTTTCTTTTGGTACCAGCTCCCATTTCTCAGCTCCCTCCCCCAACATTTCTTATAAAAATAAGATTGTGCTTATTTATAAAATAATTATAATTTTTTTTTGTTTGTTTTTTTAAGAAAAGGTTCCAGTTAAAAAAAAAAATAACAACAAAACGGTGGTGTATCAAAATATGGCAAAACTTTGGCTGTCAATGGCTAAACCCTAATTAAAAATATCCACTACAAAGGCATTGTGCTGTGATAATTAACTCTGCAATAGGCAAATATTCCACCTGGGCTGTCTGCCTTCCCTGGGACACACTCAGGAACCACCCTTGGATTTTCCTAGCACGTCACCATCATCCTCTGGCAGAATTTTTCCAGCTGTAAGACACCTAAGGACGCATGAGAAGCCTTGGGAAAAGAGAAGGGAAATGAGTGGGAAGAGCCACACGGACAAGGCAAGGATGCACATTCTCCTCGAGAGGGAAGTCTGTTTGCTCACCTTAGTGCTTAAGAAAAAAAAAATAGGATTGTTGCTAGAGTTCATGAAAGAAGAGTGGCAGATCCTTTGTATAAAAGATGTTTCAGAGCAGGAGTAAAATGCAAATGGGTCTGTAAGATCCAGACATATATAAACATACATACCTTGATATATTTATATATGTATTCTCTAGATATTCAATGTTTGGGATGCATTATTGCATTATACTTATAGAGGATTTATTTTTTTCCATCCTGCTTTGCTTTCTGTTTTTTGGGAGGGTGGGTTCTTTTTTTTTTTGGTTTCGGGGTTTTGCTCTCACAAAAAAAAAAAAAAAAAGAAAAAAAAAGAAGAGAAAAATATAAAAACAAGTTGCAAATGGCTCTGAGAGCTTCCAGCCATCATCCACCTGGCTGGGACTGCTGTGGCCTGACCTCCAGCACGTGTTTTTGGAAAAACTGGGATCATGCTCTGCCCCAGGAGCTGCTGGCCATGCCTTCCTCCATGGAACATCACCAGGCCCGGAGATCCCTGGCTGGTTATTGCTTAATTCTCCCTTCCCATACTGGCCTTTAGGGTTATTTACATTTCTTTGGCTTGGCTTGAACACGACAGTCTGGCACTTTGCAGCCACCCCAGCGTCACCTGGGGGCAAGGAGGGGGAGAGAGGCCACCAGAAGACACAGGTGGGCTTCTGCCAGCTCCAGCTGAGCCGCGCTCCCGCCAGTCGCAATAAGACAACTTGTGTTTGGCACAAACTCCTCTGGCATCCAGCCGGGGATGCCCACCCTGCCCCTCACGCAGCACCACGGTGTGCAGGGAGCAGGGCAGGGCCGGGGCAAGGCGGCGCCGGAGCCTCCCCACGCTCACACCACGAACTCGGGCACCTCGTCGTGGGTCAGATCCAAGGAGAAATACTTGCTGGTTCTTTTCACGGGGAAGGCGTCCTGGATGTTGATGCACTGCTGGGCCAGGCAGCCGTTGCAGTAGAGCCCGTCCTCGTCCAGGCCGTGGGCGCAGCCGAAGGTGAAGCTCTGCGCCGTGTCCTGGCACAGGTTGGCCAGCTGCAAGAAGTCCTTCTGGTAGAGCCGGATGTCATCCAGGCTCAGGCTGTGCCGGTCTGTCGACGTCTTGGGTTTCCTGCACGTTGTCTGGGAGAAGCCAAGAGGAGGATCAGGATCTGCCGGGGAGCCGAATTTGGGAATCCCAAAGCCCCCGTCCCCTCCTTACCTGGGGTAAGGAGTCGGTGCTCTGCCCCCGCAGCTTCACCACGGTCTCCGAGGAGCTGGAGGTGGAGGAGCTGATCTCCTTCACGATGAGCCCTGCACAAAGGAGGGCACAAAGGTTATTTTGGGGTGGCTCAGCTCTCTTGGGATCCACCCCTGCTGTCCATGGGGACAAAGGTTCCCTCAGCGCAGTGCGGTGCCTTCAGCCCAGCAGCTCCACCTGCAAACAGCCTGGCCTACAAAGCATCCAAATTTGCTCCAAAGTGGCGTCCAAAGCTGTCCCCAGGGAGCCTGGCATCCCCAAAGACCTCCCAGTAGCTGCAAGTGACTTTCTGGGTGCAGGCACAGCTCCAGAGATGATCATGGAGACCAACTGTGCACCAGCAGTGCCAAGGTCACCACTGACCCCTGTCCCCAAGTGCCACATCCACACAGCTTTTAAATCCCTCCAGGGATGGGGGTTCCACCATTGTCCTGGGCAGCTGCGCCAAGGCTGGACAAACCTTTCTGTGAGGAAATCTTCCCTAAAATCCAACCAAACCTCCCCCGGCACAACTTGAGAGAGATTCCTCTTTTCTTTACCCCTTCTCTCCTACAACCCACTGAGTGAACAGGTTTTCCCAGCATCCCAAACAGACACCTCGGGCTAACTCTGCTCTGCCAAGCACCAAAGAACCATGGAATGACCAGGCTGGGAAAGGACCTTAAAGACCATTTTTTCCCAGCTCCCAAAGGCATGACTGGCACGGGGGGATTGGGAAGAGAAGCGGCCAGCACCTTACCCGAGTGCCCGTTGAACTTGCGGGACAGCAGCATGTCCTCGGTGATGTAGACGCACATGTCGGGGCTCACCTCCATCTCCCCAGCCTGCTCCAGCTCCCGCGGGTCATCCACCAGCATCTCAATTTCTGCAGGACACCAGCACACGGGACAAGTCAGCCGTGCCCCCTCAGAGCACCCTCCAAGCCCAGCCAAAGCGGCGCCTCACCGTCGTCCTGGGAATCCTCCTCCAGCCGGTCCTTCCCGCCGCTCTCCACGCCGGAGGTGTGGGAGCTGCCGTGGCTGGTCATGGAGCTGCAGGTCCTCAGCTTGCGGTGGGCGCCGGCGCCGGAGAAGCCGTCCTCGGGCCCCATCTCCCGGGATTTGGGGTCGGCCTCGATGCCGGAGGTGTGGGAGCTGCTGTGGGAGGCGGTGGAGTGCCGCGAGAGCCGCTTGTGCCGGATGCTGCCGGCGCTGCTGCCGCTGGCGCGCGAGCGCTTCTCCAGCTGCTCCATGTCCAGGTCCAGCGTGTCGCTGATGTAGGACTCCCGGTACTGCTTCTTCTCTGCACGGGGACACAGAGCCAGGTTGATCCCCACGACCCCAGGGCAAACTGGACCCTCTGGAAGGGGGCACACAGAGGAATTGTCACCCTGGCACACGGGGGAATTGTCACCCTGGCATACAAAGGAATTGTCACCCTGGCATACAAAGGAATTGTCACCCGAGCCCTGGCACAGCTGGAGACGGCTCTGTCCCGAGGAGGAGGGAGAAAGGGAAGAGGAAGAGATGTGGAGGAAGAAGAGGAAGAAGAAGACAGAAAATAAGGAGGAGCAGGAAAAGAAGAAAATAAACGAGGAGGAAGAAGATGAGGATGAGAAGGAAGAAGACGAGGATGAGATGGAAGAAGATGAGATAAGGTGGAAGAAGATGAGGAAGAGGAGGAAGAAGATGAGGAAGAGGAGGAAGAGCAAGAAGATGAAACCAGGTGGAAGAACATGAGGAGGAGGAGGAGCAAGACAATGAAACAAGGTGGAAGAAGATGAGGAGAAAGAAGAGGAGAGGAAAGAGGAGAATAAGGAAGAGAAAGGAAGATGAGAAGGGGAAGGATGAGAAAGGAACAAGAAGGAGGAGGAGGGAGAGGAAGAGAAAGAAGAAGAAGAGGAAGAGGAAGAGGAAGAGGAAGAGGAAGAGGAAGAGGAAGAGGAAGAGGAAGAGGAAGAGGAAGAGGAAGAGGAAGAGGAAGAGGAAGAGGAAGAGGAAGAGGAGGAGGAAGAGGAAGAGGAGGAGGAGGGGGAAGAGGAGGAGGAGGAAGAGGAGGAGGAAGAGGAGGAGGAAGAGGAGGAAGAGAAGGAAGAGAACAAGAGAAGAGTAGGATGAAGATGAGAAGGAGGAAGAAGATGAGGAGCACATAGAAGAAAAAGATGAGGAAGAAAACAAAAGAAGAGGATAAAGATGACAACAAGGAAGAAGATGAAGAGGACAAGAAAGAAAAATATGAAAAGGATGAGAAAGGAAGAAGTTTAGGCAGAAGAGGAGGATGAAGAAGAGTACGACAAAAAGAACAAATAAGAAGAGGAAGAGGGCAAAGAGGAAGATGAGGAAGAGAAAGAGAAGACGAGGAGAGGAAATAACAGGAAGAAGAGCATGCTGGATGAGGGACACTGGGAAAGCCAGTGAAGCAGAACCAGGACACCGGGCACGGCAGCAGGGCTCGCGCCCATCCCTAATCAGAAGAACCAGCTGCTGTAGCAGTGTAAACACCCCGTGGGAGCCCCTCCTGCAGGACTGGGGCTGGGGCACCTACCCTCGTTCTCCTCCAGCCTGCGGACCTGGCGCAGCACGGGCTGCAGGTTCATGTAGAGCCGGTGGCTGCTGCTCAGCAGCTGCAGGAGGTGGCGCGAGCGCAGCGGGCAGCCCGTGTAGTAGATGAGCTTCCGGGCCGAGGGCAGCCCGTCAGGCAGGATCTCGAACTTCTTGCCCTGCGTGGGACAAGGGAGGTGTCAGCCCCAAAGAGGGGAAGGCTGCAGCTCTCACCCAGCCCTGCTGGAGCTCCTCAGTAACCCCTGGGGTTGTCACTGCCTGATGCCGGCGGCGCAAACGCGTCCCACATCCACACCCAGGGGATGCCCTGCCTGGGGATGGTGGAATCACTGAGGGGTTTGGGGTGGAAGGGATATTAAAGAACACCTAGTCCAACCTCTTTCCACCTTCCACTGTTCCAGGATGCCCCAAGCCCTGTCCAGCCTGGCCAGGGACACTTCCAGGGATCCAGGGGCAGCCACAGCTCCTCTAAACACCTTCCCCACCCTCTAAACAGCCAAGGTCTTCCCACCCTCACAAGGAACAATTCCTTCCCAAAATCCCATCCATCCCTGCCCTCTGGCAGTGGGAGCCATTCCCTGGCTCCTGTCCCTCCATCCTTGTCCCCAGTCCCTCTGCAGCTCTCCTGGAGCCCCTTCAGGCCCTGCCAGGGGCTCTGAGCTCTCCCTGGAGCCTTCTCCTCTCCAGGGGAACATTCCCATCTCTCCCAGCCTGGCTCCACAGGAAATGGTGCTCCAGCCCATGGAGCATCTCCGTGGCCTTCTGTGGAGCTGCTCCAAGAGCTCCATGTCCTTCCTGTGCTGAGGACCCTGGAGCTGGAAGTGCTCCAGGGGAGATGGTGGCACTCACCACAAACACCAGTTTCCCCACGTTTGTCCATGGGAAGTCGTAGAGCAGCTGCTTTTCCTCATCCAGGTTCTGCCAAAAGAGGAGAGGGAGCCATGGCTGAGGATTCAGGCAGGGGCATGGCTGAGCTGAGCCATCACCTTCATTACCTACCTGGAAAATCTGGATGCCCCGTGTTGTCAGCCCCAGAGTCAGGGAGGCTTCCACTTCCCTTTTGTCCTAAGGGGAGAAAAAATGCTTTTAAATACATAATTTGCAGCATGAAGTGGATAAATCCACCCCACCTCAGCCCAGGGATCCTCCCACAATCACCCCAGTCACCATTCTATGATTAATGTGCCAAATTAAAAATGCAAAGTGACTTTGGATACAGGCAGAGAGTGACAGGATAAGGGGGAATGCTTTTGAATTACAAGAGAAGAGATTTAGATTAGATGTGGGGAAAAAATTATCCCTGTGAGGGTGGTGAGGTCCTGGCACAGGGTGCCCAGAGAAGCTGTGGCTGCCCCTGGAAGTGTCCAAGGCCAGGCTGGAGCACCCTGGGACAGTGGAAGCTGCCCCTGCCCATGGCTGGGGGTGAAACTGGATGAGCTTTAAGCTCCCTCCCAACCCAAACCATTCTGAGAGTCAAATAAAACACCCCATGCTCCTACAACAAACAAACTGCTTTCTTCCCAGGAGAGAAAAAACCAGCATGTGTTTCTCAGGGAGGGCATTCCCAAAATTCAGATGCCAACAGCCACAGGGCCAGGGCTCACCTTGTACAGCCTGTAGTAGTGCACGGCCACGTCGTCCAGCCTGACTGCCTCCTTGATGTACTTGAGATGGGCTTCTGAGGCTGTCAGGGCAAACTGGTCCTTGTGCATGTTGGGGACGTGCTTCAGGATGTAATCCTTGCCCCTCTTGGCAACCACCTGCGGGGAGGGGGAGAGAAGCTTGTCCAGCTGCCCGGTGCTGGCCCCTGGGAGTGGTGCTTTCAAGGGAAAAGGGCAAATTGGAGCTTTGTTCCAGGCATCTCCAAGCAAAAATAAAGTCATTACAGCAGCCAGTGACTTCTTGCCAGCAGGATTTCCCGCTGGGAAGCGTGCTCCATGTGGCCATTCCATGGTGACCCCTGTGCTGGGGCAGGGGGAGTCACACATGGGCTCCCTGCATGGCTGGGGACACGGGGCCAGGCCACCTCCTCAGTGACGTGTGTGAAAAAAGGAGAAGCAGGCAGATTTTGGGACAAAACCAAGAAGAGAGGTTGGCAAGGAGTAGAAAAGGCACCAGGGAGAGCTTCGAGCACCTGAAGGGGCTCCAGGAGAGCTGGAGAGGGACTTGGGACAAGGGATGGAGGGACAGGACACAGGGAATGGCTCCCAGTGCCAGAGGGCAGCGATGGATGGGATTTTGGGAAGAAATCCTTCCCTGTGAGGGTGGGCAGGCCCTGGCACAGGGTGCCCAGAGCAGCTGGGGCTGCCCCTGGATCCCTGGCAGTGCCCAAGGCCAGGCTGGACAGGGCTTGGAGCATCCTGGGATGGTGGAAGGTGTCCCTGCCCATGGAAAGGGAGTGGAACTGGATGATTTTTAAGGTCCCTCCAATTCCCAAACCATTCTGGGATTCTGTGCCACCAGTCCCCAGAGGGCTGCACCTGAAGCCTGCAGAGGATGCCTCAGGAGCACCCGTGCAGCTCACAGGGAATTCCCCAGCAGCCCCAGCCCGCAGCTATTCCACCCCCACGGCTGTCCCAGGTTACTCACAGCCAGGACTAACCCGGGATGCAGGGAGAGGAGCCCAGAGCAGGGAGCACAGCAGGATGTCTTACCCAGGCAGGGAAATAGGCCTCGGGCTCGAAGTATTTCCCGTAGTGCTTGTTCCTCTTGAAGTCCCCCAGGTCGGCTTGGAGGGCGAAGGCAGTGAGCAGGAAATAGGCTTCTTCCCTCAGCACACACTGGGAGTGCAGCACCTGCTTCCTCAGGTGCCAGTAGTAGTAGTACCGAGCTGTCCTGTCACTGGGGGGGACAGGGGACACAGGGAGGAGTGAACAGCCAGGGGACACCCGCTGGGAAGCCCTCACCAAAGGGGTTTGTTCCCTCTTCCCTATTTGTTAAAATTCTGCAAAGGTGCAGCTGCTTCACCAGGCAGGTGGAGTAACCCCCTCAAAAAGTGTCCCCAAAGCCCTGGGAATCGTTTCAGCCCCAAAGCAGGAGCTGCAGCTCCCACCCAGCCGTGGGTAAGTTCAAATCAGGCTGTGCCAAACCCCTAAACACATCGTCCCCTGTGGCATTCACATTTTCTGAAAAAAATCCCTTTGCCCAGGATTTTGCTCCTGGGAAGCTGAGAAGCCTCAGAGACAAAGGAAAACAATAATTATCTGATTTGCTTCTCCTGTGTTTTGCTTGTCTGGAATGTGGTTGGTGATTGTTTGCCCACAGGTGATTGTTTCACTGGATTCTGGTGTGAGTGTTTTGACTCTTTGGGCAACCAGTGCCAAGCTGTGTTGGGACTCTGGAGAGAGTCATAAGTTTTCATTATTATCTTTTGAGCCTTTTCTAAGTATCCTTTCTGTATTCTTTAGTTTAGTATAGTATTCATTAATATAATATAGTATAATAAATAATAAATTATCCTTCTGAGAACATGGACTCAGATTCATCATTCCTCCCTTCGTCTGCGGGCAACCCAAATACAACAATCCCCACCCCAAAAAGGCTTTGTCTGGGGCAGTGCCCCCACCTGCCCCTGTGAGAAAGCTCCCAGCACCCAGCCACAAGCAGCCCCAGTTTTTGGGCTGCCCCAGCAGCCCAGGGCAGCCCGGGCAGGGGATGTGCCCTACCTGATGAGCCGCCCGTTCTCCACGTAGTACTGCACTCGGAAGTGGATGATCATGGGGGGGCCAAACTGGTCGATGCCCTGGAATGGAGGAGGTTTTCAGGAATCCCCTGGGGGTCCCAGCACCACACCCCAGCCCCTCAGCTCAGCTCTCTGGGGTCATGTCTGCCACAGCCACCCCTTGCCCCCCCACGGCACTGGTGGCATTTTTGTTCCTCAGTTAAGAGTTTGGCGCCCATTTTTCCACATAAAATGCTGGAAATGAAGGGGATTTGGATTTTAAAAGGCTGGGTGTGGCAAGCCCAGGAGTTCTGCAACACCTCACTGCTGCTCTCCCTCTCCCAGACCAGCATCCACCAGCACTCGAGCCTGGACACCACCCCCTGAGCACTGAAAGAATGAAAAGGTGCTTTGGGGAGAAAAAACCCAAATTCTGATTTCAGAATTTGAAAGAAGGGACCTCAAAAATTCTGCAGAAGGATAAGGGAGGAAAAGAAAAATCAGAGAAAAAAACCCAGAGCTCCAGGGACAGAGCATGGAGGACGCACCCCCAGCTGGGACACGTGGTGGCACTTAGAGTGACAACCCCAGGGATGCGATTTTGCACATCCACCCCCCAGCCCCACACTGACCAAATGCCCCCCCAGCCCCTGGCAGCATTCCCGGGTCCTGGAAGTGACCTGTGACGGGGACAGAGGTGGCCTTACTGCCGTCAGCTCTCCATGCAAGACCTCACCGCTGACCTTGCTGGCCTCCTTCTTCCACTCCTTGGGGCAGTACTTGTACAGTTTCTGGGCCAGGTCCATGTACACATGCTCATTGTCTGCGAGGGACAGAGGTGGCATCAGCATCCCCAGGTGTCCCCTGCCTCCCACCGTGAGGGGGGATGGGGAATTGTGACCTCCTCCTCACCAAAAGTGTTCATTTTCACACCTAAGCCCCTGACTTACTCTGGATGACGCTGAGCCCGAAGAGGTGACAATCCTTCAGCCTCAGGAGGTCACACACCTGCACCAGTAACTCTTGGCACAAAATCTTCACCTGTTAAAAAAATCCCCTTAAATGAGCCCTGGATGTGTCTGTGCCCACCAAACCCCTCGGCAGGACCCCGAGCAGGGTGGGGGGTGACAGGATGGGCTGTGGGGCTCAGCTGTGGTCCCAAAGCCTGGACCAGAGCTCTGCCAGGGGTGGGATGCTCAGAGGACCTCGAGAGCAGCAGGTGGTGGAGGAAGCCAGCACTGGGGAGATGTTCTGGGGGCAGAAATCAGAATATTCACACTCTCATTCCACCCCATGGACACCTTCCACCATCCCACATTGCTCCAAGCCCATCCAGCCTGGCTTTGGACACTGCCAGGGATGGAGCATCCACAGCTTCTGTGGGAAACCTGTGCCAGGGCCTGCCAACCTTCCTAGGCAAGGATTTATTCCTATTATCTAATCTAAATCTTTCCTCTTTAAGTTTAAAACCATTCCCCTTATCCTATCATTATCCACCTCTTTCCAAACCTCTCTCCATCTTTTTTTATAAGCTCCCTTTAAGCCCTGAAAAGAATTTCAACATTTTCATTACTCAAAAGCAACATTGGGTGGGGGTGAATTAACGAAAAAACAAAAACAAAAAGTGGGGGAATTTCACATTCAATGCTCCATCCCAACCAGAGCCAAAGCCCCTCCTGTTTATCCCCTGGGCTGGAGGAGGCTGGGGAGCCATCCAGAAGGGATTAGTGGAGCAATGTGGCTCGTGCCGTGCCGAGGGATGCCAAGCAGCAGCTCACCCTCCCCAAACCTCCTGATGCCAGCACCACATCGACCAAGGAGACTCAGGAGAGCACAAAACACCACTGCACCCTCCAGGGGAATAACTCATGAGCATCTCCCCGGCAGGGCGAGGCCAGGCAGGCTCCAAACCAAACCCAGGAGCAAACCCAGGGCGTGCAAACCCAACCCGGGGTGGGGTGAGGGGGATGTCAGGCTCGGGAGGGGCCGCTGCTCACGTTGATGATGATGTTGAGGGAGTCGTCGTTGGGGAGGAAGATGCACACGCTGCGCCGGTCCTGCATGACTCTGTTGTTGTGGAAAGGCAGCTTGTTCATCGTGCTCTGGCCAGGGGGCTCGGGGGGGCTGCTGGGGGGCACCTCACCGGCGGGCCGGGGCGGCCTCGGGCTCTGCGGGTGCCATCCCTGGGGGAAAAAAAAGGGGGATGAGCCCTGGGCACGGCACCCCCAGCTCCCCAGATGCATCCCCCATCCTTCCCACCCGCCAGCGTGCCCCCACACGGGGTGGGCTCGTGGTTGGGGTGTCCCCCAAAACCCCTGAGCACACCCCACCCCACCACAGACACCCCCATGGTTTTTGGCCCAGCCCCAAAAACCGGAGCCAGCAGTTTGATTCTCCCGGCTCGGGTTCAGGAAAACCTTCAGGAAAGGCTTTTCTGGCATAATTTAAATAAACAGAAGTTTATCCTCTGGGAATAACCCAGTTGGGCCAGTAAGGAGCGGTGCTGGAAGTGGGAGGTTTCCCTGCCAGCCATGGAAAGGGAAAGGGAAAGGGAAAGGGAAAGGGAAAGGGAAAGGGAAAGGGAAAGGGAAAGGGAAAGGGAAAGGGAAAGGGAAAGGGAAAGGGAAAGGGAAAGGGAAAGGGAAAGGGAAAGGGAAAGGAAAGGAAAGGAAAGGAAAGGAAAGGAAAGGAAAGGAAAGGAAAGGAAAGGAAAGGAAAGGAAAGGAAAAGAAATGCTGTGGGGTCTCCTAAGAGGATCCCCAGATCATCCTTCCCCCCAGTTCTGACTCTTTACTCGACCATCCAAGCACCAGCAGGGATTTGCAGATTGGCACTGCCAGTCATAGCCAACAAATCCATCCTAACACCGACCCCAGGAAATTCACATTTCCGAGGGTGAATATTCCCAAAGCACTTTTCACCCCGCCATCCACGAGGACACGAATTCCCACGTGACACCACGAGGAAGGACTTTAAACTCCGACCCAGTTCAGCCCTTTCCTAGCCCAGATTTACGCTGGCACCCGGACAGCAGAGTGTCTCCCTCGTCACCAAATATTTGCTTTGGTCTAAATGGAAGTGCCTTTGGCTTCCGAAAGCCTGGAATTCCTGCAGCAGCTCGGGGGAAAAGTGCCCTGAGGTGACTTTTTGTTGGTGGTTCCTGGGGTTTTGCAGAAGTTGGGAAACCCAGAGGTGATGCTTTCCCATGGCCAGGGCACTCTGGGAGCAGCACAGAGGCTCATGGATCCTGGATCCCAAATGTGCATCGCATCCATGCACTGCATTCGTGCCTTGGGATGGTGAATGGTGGCCATGTATTGCATCCATGCATTGCATGCCTGCATCCTGGCCATGCGTTGCACGTACATATTGCATCCATGCATTGCATGCCTGTATCCTGGCCATGCACTGCACCTGCACATTGCACCCATGCATCATGCTGGTGCATCACAGATTCTCTGTGTTGCATCTGTGTGGATCATGGCCCTTCACTGCACCCATGCATTGTGGCATCCATGCATTGAGCTGGAACATTGTGGCACCTGTGCACTGCATCCATGCAGTACAGAAATGCATCCTGGCCATGCAATGCACCTACACATTGCACCCATGCATTGTGGCATCCGTGCATTGAGCTGGAACGTCACGACATCCATGCAATGCATCAGTGCATTGCAGCAGTGCACCATGGCATCGGTACGTAGTATCACTGCATTGTGGCCTCCATAAATTGTGTTGGCACCTCATGGCATGCATCCATTGCATCTGTGCAGCACAGATGTGCAACCTGGCCATGCACTGCACCTACACACTGCACCCATGCATTGTGGCATCCACGCACTGAGTTGGAACACCATGGCCCCAATGCATTGCACCTGTGCATTGCAGCACTGCATTGTGCCATCCATAAATTGTGCAGGAGCCTCATGGCACCCATGCATTGCACCCACACATTGCCCCCACGCATTGTGGCACCCGTGCATTGAGCTGGAGCACCACGGCACCCATGCAGTGCATCCCTGCAGCACAGCTCTGCGCCGTGGCCGTGCCTGGCACCTCTCCATGGTACCCACGCTCTGAGGCCGTGCCCGATCCCGACGGGAGCCGGGTTGGTTTTGGGGCTCACTGAAGATCCCGGCGTGCATGGAGCGGGGCTGAAGGACTTTGGCACTCCTGGCCCGGCCGTGATGTGACTTGTGTGGGCTGGGCTGGGCTGGGGAGGGGCCGTGTTCCCGGCAAAGCAGCCGCGTCCCGGGGCTCCTGCAGCCCCCTCCGTGTCCTGCTCCCACCCACAGGGCTCCTCAAGCCCCAGGGGTGCACGAGAGCTTCTTCCCGTGGCAGCTCCGGGGGCTGCAGCTGGATCAAAATTCCAGCCACGGGCAGCACCCACTGCTGAGCTACTGGAGAATCATCACTGGGGTTCTCCCCCCAGCATGGGCAGGGACACCTTCCACTGTCCCAGGGGGCTCCAAATCCTGTCCAACATGGAAAACTTCCAAGGATGGGGCAGCCTCAGCTTCCTCAGCAGCCTGTGCCAGGGCCTCTCCTCCCTCACAGCCAAGAATTCCTTCCCAATATCCCAACTAACCCTGCCCTCTGCCAGTTTTAAACCATTCCCTCTTGTCCTGTCCCTCTCTAGCACTCTGGGGCTGCTCATCCCCACACCACTCACTGCATTTCCTCCTCCTCCTGCAGCCTGGATTGATCCCAGAGCACCGGGGATTAAACCACACGAGCTGGCGTCAGCAGAGCACGGACATGGGAGAGGAAAAAAACCACCCAACCCCAAACCGTATATTTGGGTATTTGTATAGAAAACATCCCAGCTCCTGCTGCTGAATGTGAACATTCCATCAGCCCACCACACAGGGATGGTCCCTATGGAGATTCCCTCAGTTCCAGGTGCTTCCCGGGGGCTCTGGCAGCCCTGGGAGCTGCAGGGATTCAGCAGGGGACACACAAAGCCCTTTCCAGGGTGCCGTGCCTGCAGCAGCCCCGGCCAGACGCCGGGAAATTCTTTCCAAGCATCTGCTGCTCATTCCCACAATGTGGGCTTTGATTCCCCGGGACCCCGCGCCGCTGCCCTCGCCGAGTCACGGCTGCTCCAGAGGAAGTGTTGATAGGAGGCACAAACATGGAAGCATGGAATGGTTTGGGTTGGAAAGGACATTTAAAGATCTAGCCCAAACTTCCAGGCTCCAAGCTGGAAAGATCCTGGATTGGATGGAGAGCACCCCTGGACTGCCCCGCAGCACAGGGGGTGACAAAAACCACCCCACACTCCAACAGGAACCTCCGCCCCAGGCAGTCTTCCAAAGGGTTTTCCATCCAAAGTCAGCTGGAAAAAACACTGGGAGTGAGGACTTGGGCATGGATCAGCAGAGGGAGGAGATCCAGGTCTTCCAGCCATGTTTTCCCTGCTATGGGGAAAAGAGCAATAAAACTCCACAGGAAGGCACTGCAAAGTGCTCGTGACTCCAGAGCTGAGAAAATTCCTCGATCCACTGTGTTTTCCAGGCCCAGGCTGCTGGAATATTGTCTCCCCCCTGCGCTGATGCCATGGGATAAATCCCGTGCAAAGCTCCTCTGCAAAGAAAACATCCCGCAAAAAACCCAGGAAAAGCAGGCGGGGCTGGCGCTGCTGACTCGGCGAGGGATTTGTTCATCCCGGGGTCCTGCAAACACATCCGAGGGCAGGCAGAGCCTGGGATTGGTTCACATGGAGGTGCTGGAGCAGGATCTCGTCAGAAATAGAAATTTGGATGTAATTCCAGGGTGGGGATTGAACATGGTTTGAACTTGCTGGCTGAGGTGGGGTTTTCTTCCAGATTCCGTGCGTGTGAAGCGAGGCTGGGTGGATGGGCAGCGTTTTTCCCTCTCCGTGGATTGAAATGGATTCAAAAGAAGCACATGAGTCTCCATCCTCGTGGGTTTGGGGCAGCTTTGTCCCTCTGTGGTACCCACTAGACATCCCAGTGCCCCCCGTTCAATCCAGCCTCCAGGCAGATCCTGTCCATTTCTCCATCAACCAAATCCACCCCTCCTTGCCAAAATATCTGCTTTTCAAAAAAAATGCAGCCCTATCACACATTGCCATCCCTGGAGGAATTTAACAACCGTGTGGGGACACAGGTGAGTGGTGGCCTTGGCAGTGCTGGGGGAATGGTTGATCACAACCCTAGAGATCTTTCCCAACCTAAAAACCTCCACGATTCCCTGATTCTAAGCCACCTCCAGGCTTTTGTTCCAGCCCTCCTGAAGCACCCCAGGGGCGAGGGAAGGGATCCAGGCCAGGACCCACACGTAGGCAGGGGCCATCCCGCAGCCAGAGGCTGCCCGGAGCGCGGGGCGAGATGGGAAGATGAATTCACAGGGCAGGAATTTCTTGTTTTGGAGAGTCTGGAGTGGGTCTCACCCCACATCACAGGCACAGGTATGCACAGAGCTGTTATTACAAGTTTTAGGGCCGTCCCTTAATGCAGCTTCTCCGAACCCAAAACCCAGATTTAATTCCTGCTTGTGGTTGCCCCGTAATTAAAATCGTCTCCAATTCTTCATGAACTCAACAGTTTCCTCCTAATGAAGAGAGGCAGATGAAAGAGACCTTCACTGGGAAAAAGGACTCGGTTATAAATATTCCATTACTTCATCCACCACAAAAGCTATTTGGATGCTGGAAACAGCCTGGGCAGCCAGGGGCCAGCCCCCACCAGCCTCAGCAGATGCCCCCGAGTGCCTGGGGTACCCAAAAAGCCTCTCCAAGGAAAATTCCTCCAGGAGCTCGCCTGTCTCCACTTCTTCAACGTTCTTCCTCTTCCTCATCCTCCTCCCCCTTGGTTACAGCAGTGGGCAGGAATGGCTGGCCATGTGGATCATCCTAAAAAATGGGATGATGTCCCCTCCTGCTGGGGACGAGCCCCATGGGACATCAATCACATTCCAAGGGGAAACACGGGCTGAGCCACGGCAGCTCAGGAAGCTGCTGCCCTGCCTATCCTCGTCATGCACGGAGCAGAATCCAGCCTGGAACTGCTGATTTTCCATCCAGCCCACAGCAGAGCCACTCCAGGCCTCTTCATTCCCTGACTTGGGAGCACTAAAATATAAATAAAGCATCCCTGCCTCGGCCAGGGATGGACACAGAGATGGATTTCCCCTGGCAAGGGCTCCAGGGAGGGGAGGGACAACGCCTGCTCTTCCTCTTCCCTCCTCTGCTCCAGAACCAGCCCCTTCCAGCAGATTTCCTTCCAGGAAACTTTGCCTGAGCCCTTGGGATTAGAACAATGTCCAGACTGGGTTGGAGAGGGCTGTGCTCAGGGCAGCCCAGCTCTCCCATCCAGCTCCAGAGCTTGTCCCACAGCATTCCCAGGCATTTTAGGAACCATCCCCCAGCACCAAAGCTCCCAGAGCTCTGATCCCACTCCCAGGATGACAGGCATCACTCCCAAGGCTGCACATGGATGTGGAGCACTGCCTTTGCTCCCCTCTCCGTGGGCAGGCTGCAGCCCACACCAGCAGCAGCTGCCATAAATCCCTTGGGATTTGGCTGCGGGATCCCTGGACCACAAAGCAGCCCCAAGGGCCAGAGTCACCATCCCAAACCCCTGCACCACAGAAAGCACAGCCCTGAGTCTCCAAACCACGGAGCTCCCTATTTAGAAATTAAAGTCATATTTTAAATCTAATTAACAATAGAATGTTAAATAATTAATAATGCCACGTAAATATTAATATTAATAATATGCAATGATGAATGTTTACATTATTTTCTATAACAACACACCCCCAAGATGCTCTGACCCTGGGTAAACCCTTCCTTCCCAGTAGGAGGCACTTTTGGGGAGCCCCATTCCCAATATCCCGCTCACAGGCTCCTCGACATGGGATTGGTGCCCAAACCCATTCCCACTCTGAGGAATGTGCAGTGCTTGCTGCACACAGAGGGGGAAAAACGGGATGCAAAGTGCTCTGCAGGCACACAAGAACCCAAAAACCAGCTCCATTTTATGCCAAAATATTCAAATCCATGCCTGGACTATCCGGAGCTCCTGCTGCCCTCTGTGGCGTCCTCGCCTCCAGCTCCAAATCCAGCAAAACAAAGCCAAACCAAGTTCCTGATTTTTTTAATCCTGGGGCGGGCAGAGGGAGATTTGTCTTCCCTCAGCAGCGCCGCTCTCCAGTTTTCCAGCTGGGAAAGCTCCTCAGCCACGCCACAGCCTCCATCAACTTCCCTGCCCCGGCCACAGTTAGGGAAAGCTTTTTGGGAAAAATATCCAAAGCCCACTTTTCAGTCAAGGGGGGAAGAAAAAGCAGCATAAAACTCAATTAAGGAGCAGGCAGATATTTTAACCAGCGCCATGGTTTGTGTACTCCATCTGGAGTCCAAAGGCTGCCGGGTTTTTTTTTTTAGCAGGAGGGAACTGACATCATCTTAATTTCAAATTCCCATTTATTTTTACATCTGGTCTGAATTAATCTTTCTCAGCGTCCTGACTTTCATGTAATGGAATAATTGCTTACAGACTCGGGGTTTAAAGAGCCTGAATAAACCCAGTTTAAAAAAAAAAAGAAAGAAAGAAACCCCTTTAAAAACCGATAGTAAAAATCCAGTACCTAGAACCAAACTCCAATATGCCTTCGGGATTGGGAATTTTAAACGGAACATCTCTTTCAGGCAAGAGAGCTCGAATTAATCCCAGCTCTATCCAAGACTCGGAGAGGGAGAGCGAGCCCTGTGGAAAAACACCAACACAAACCAGCCCAGAATTAGGCAGAGCAGCAAAGCTCCATCGGTGCCACGCGGAAGCAGCTCTGGAAAAGCAGAGTTTGGCTTAGAGGGAAGAACACCCTGATGGCCAGAGAGGCACTGGCCACGAGCAGGAAGAGGAGGATTCGGGAATGGGAGGTGGGAGAAAGGTGGCAGGGGGCCAGGGGCATGGCAGGGTCGGGATGTGCCTCACTCCCACGGGCGAGTCAAAGGACACAGGGACACCAAGGATGGTCCCGGGAAAGCTCAGCCCAATGTCCCTGCTGCCACGAGGGCAGCGGGTCAGATGAAGGCTTGGGACAGCGTGGATTTATCCTGGCTGCTTCCAGAACGTGTCAGGGACAGGCATTCCCGGTGGGAAACGCAGAGAGGGCCATCAGTGACACCAGCAGGGAGCAGCTCCACGGGGTGGGGGGCACCCGAGGGTGAGGGGAACCTGGGGACAACGGGGTCCCACAGGTGGCTGTGACCCAGGGACAGGAGGATCCGGGGATGAGAGGATCACAGGTACGGGAACCAAGAGATGGCTGAGGGGACCTGTGGGTCACCATGAGCCACAGGAAAGAGCTGGCACAGGCACAGAGGAGCCAGGGTGAGAGGACCCACTGGGGATGTGTGACCCAGGGGTGAGGGGACAGCTGGGGGAGCGTGGCCCAGGGACAAAGGGACCCGTGGGCAAGCGTGACCCAGGGACAACGGGACCTGTGGGCACCTGTGAGCCAGGCATGAGGGGACCTGTGGGCGAGGGCACCCGGGGGTGAGTGGCACCCACGAGCAAGGGGTGTCATGGGTGAAGTGACCCGTGGCCGAGTGCAGCCCAGGGACAAGGGGACCAACAGGCAACTGTGAACCAGGAACGAGGGGACCCGTGGGTGACAGCGACCCACAGGTGAGAGGACCTGTGGGTGAGCGTGACCTGAAAGCAAGAGGTCCCATGGGTGAGGGGACCTGTGGGCGAGCGCCACGCAGGGAAAAGGGTCCCAAAGGGGGAGTGAGACCTGTGGGTGAGGGGACGAGGCGGCGCACGGGTGAGCGAGACCCAGGGGCGAGTGTGACCCAGGGGACAGGGTCCCGCGGATGTGGGGACGAGTGTGACCCTGGGGACAGGGTCCCGCGGATGCGGGGACGAGTGTGACCCTGGGGACAGGGTCCCGCGGATGTGGGGTCCCGCGGGCGAGCGCGCCCATGGCCGGAGCGGGTCCGGGTGGCCGTGGCGGTGTCGCGGCGGTGTCGCGGCGGTGTGGCGGCCGTCGGGGGCCGTGGGGGGGCTCCGGCGGAGCCGCAGCTCCCGCGGGCGGGCGGGCGGAGGAAATGACTCGCATTCCTGCAGCCGGGGCCGCTCGCACCGCTCCGGCTCCAACTCGCCCCCGAGCGCAACAAGCGGCCGCGCCGGGCCCACCCGCGGGGGCGAGCCGAGCCGAGCCGGGCCGGGCCGGGCTGAGCCGAAGCGAGCGGAACCGGGCTGAGCCGAGCCGAGCCGGGCTGAGCCGAGCCGGGCTGAGCCGAGCGGCAGCGCGGTGCGGGGCGCCGGGCACGCACCTACCTGCGGCTGCGGGAGCGCGCTGCGTGCCAGCCGTGCCGAACCGAGCCGAGCCGTGCCGTGCCGAACCCCGCCGTGCCGAGCCGAGCCGTGCCGAGCCCAGCCCAGCCCATCCCGCCGCCCCCGCCCCTTCCCGGGCCGCCCCGCACCGCCCCGAGCGGCACCGGCGCCGCCTCCCGCCCCGGCGCCGTGCCCGGGACAGCGGGGAGAGGGTCGGGAACGGGCTGGCCCCGGGCTCCAGGGGCGAGTGGTGGCCCCGGAGGAGGCGTGGGGAGCCGCCACGGCGCCCACGAAGGGATCTGGGAAGAGGCTGAGCGTGGCATCCCCTGGGAGGGCACACGGGCACCGGGGATGGAGGCAGCGAAGGTGCCCGGGAGCGGAGCGGAGCATCCTTCGGCGGGAGCGCGGCCGGAGGAGGCTCCGAGCGCTGGGAGAGCTCCCGGTGTCCAGCCTGGATTGACCTTACAGCCACTTCCAGTGGGGCTCCAAGAGAACTGGGGAGGGAGTTTGGATAAGGGGGAATGGCTCCCACTGCCAGAGGGCAGCGATGGATGGGATATTGGGGAGGAATCCTTCCCTGGGAGGGTGGCAGGCCCTGGCACAGGTGCCCAGAGCAGCTGTGGCCAGCCCTGGATCCCTGGCAGTGCCCAAGGCCAGGCTGGACAGGGCTTGGAGCACCCTGGGATGGTGGAAGGTGTCCCTGCCATGGCAGGGTTTGGAACGAGATGTTTTTTAAAATCTCTTCTAATCCAAACAACCCTGGGTTTCTATGATCTCCCTCACATGTCCTCTGGTGGGGGGTCCCAACACCCTTGTGTAGGGAACCCCCCACACCCATCCCAGTATCCCCAGCCCTGGGAGATCATAGAATCCCAGTTTTTAGCATTCAGGTTGAGGCAGGAGCAGAATCAAACCCCATTCCCATGAAATCCCCCACTAGCAGCTGGCTGCAGGTGAGTGGGGCTCACAGGTGTGAGGCCTGGCCACCCCCTGGAGCTGCTGCACACCCATCCACACACACGGATCCCTCTCCATAGGTGACCCGGGCCCGGAATAGCAACAGCAGCAGCACCATAAATTAGCAGCAGAGCATCTCTGAGCCGCTCCTCCTTCAGAAGTGCCATCTGGCGAGATTGTTTTTGGAGGAGTTATTTATTCCTCACTTTTAACCGTCTAAAGGCGTTTCTCGGGCTGACCTGCGAGGCCGCCTCGGCCCCCGCAGTCTCTCCGAGGCTCTGGGAGAGAGGAGCCGCTTGTTCCCAGCCCTAAATAAAGAGCAGCTCTGCCGTGAGCACCCTGACGCTCCTTGCTGAAATCTGTTTGCAGCTCGTGCTGGGTAATTCCATTATGGCCGTGCACGGTACCAGCGCTGGGAATCCAACGCGCCGCTCTCCTCGTGGAAAATAAAACAGCCTGGCTTTCTGCAGGGCTGGGGCTGGGTATCCCTCGGGTTTGGGCTCGCTCCCGTGCTCCTGTCCATGCCAAGTGGAACTGGGAGAGGGCTTCTACCCCACACCTCCTGCTCGAGTCCTTACAAAGCCACAGTGCCACTGCCAAGGGCATGGAGAGCATCCTGTCCAAGCAGGGCCTGTCATTCCAGCCACAAAATGTCTTTTTTCCTCAAAAACTCCCTCTGGAAACACCCCCCCCTGCAGTTAACACAAGCAAAGCCTCCCTTTAGCTCATTCCTCTGAACCCACAAATCACTTTAGGGCTGTGGGGCGGCACAAGCGGGACACGGAGGAGCACGAGTGGGTCCTGCTGGGCACATCCCAGCCCCATCCCGGGCCCTGCGGAACACAGGGATGCAGGAGCCCAGCGCCTGCCTTGCTGCAGAGGCTAAATAAAGCAGCAGGAAGAGCTCTGGGATGCCAGCGAGGCGATGTATAAACACCGACGTGGATGGTGTGGGTGCGACGCTGCTCCGGAGCCGGGGGGGAAATCTCGGCTGGTTCCAGAGGGAGATGATCCCAGGGACGCTCCAGGAAAAGCCATCCCAGGCTGGAACGTGGGGAGAGCTCGGAAAGATGGACCTCAGCCAGGGTCCTCTCTGCCTCGGCTCTCTGCGAGAGGAAAAGCCCAAAGACTCCGGTGACATTTCCCTCACAATTCTGGAATTAATCTCCCTCAGAGTCCCAAGGAGCGGAAACGCAGATGGAAAATGGGAAAAAAAAATGGAATTCTTTTGGGGTTGGTTTGTTTTTGCATTGCTAGGCCTATCTCAAAATAACAATAATTTAAAAAGAAAAAGGTGGTGTGGTTACGACTGAAAATACCATTCCCATAAAACACACGGATTTTTCTCGCACTGGATGCATTTCTATGGAAAGGACAGGAAATAGCAGCAGCTCACTGTGATCCTGCTTTATCACCAGGCGAGTGTCTCCCATCCCAGAATTTCAATGCCAGCATTGTCACTGGCAGGGAGGGACACGGAGACGTGGGAGCTCTCTTATCTCACAGTGTCCCTCGGATTTTGTTAATGGCATAAAAATTATTATTCCAAAAGCAACAAAATAACAACTAAACACATCCCTCTCTGCATCCCATCCCCTTCCCAAAGGCTGACGGATCAGGCTTGCTGCTGTCGGTGCCCAGCATCCATTTGTAGGGATTTTCAGGATGTCCTGCAAGGAAAATTGACCCTGGAGCAGCAGCACAGAGACCTCAGCGCTGACCACAAGCCTTGTGGGGTGCATTTGGGGACAGGGGTGTCACCTCTGCTCGCTGACACCTGGCACAGCATCAGACTCGACGATCCTGACGGGCCCCTTCCAACTCAGCCTATTCCAGGGCTCCAGCTCTGGCTGCAGCTGGGATTTAGAAATTCCTCCCTGGACAAGAGAGGAAAACAAATCCCAGCTACTGTGAGCGGGCTGTGCTGGGGCTGGGAAGGTTTCTCAGCCCATAAGGGGAAGAAATTAAATAAAGAATCCCCAGCACGGAGCCACAACAGCCGGGGCGTTGCTATAAACTCCAGAGAGGAGCTGGACCTCGCTCCCATTCCTGCATTTCACGGGGATTTCCAAGGAAGCTCTTCCTCCCTCCCTACCCAGGCCGGTGTGGGGGAGGCTCTGTCCCCCCCAGCACAGGAGCAACCAGGCTGGAGGGACCCTCTCCAGCTTTTCCTGGGCTGTTTAGGAGAATTCCATCTCATTTTTGGCCATAAATACCCAATTCACAGGGATCTCATCAAGCCTATGCTTCAATTTGGTTTGAATGTAATAAGCCCGAGCTTATTAATTAATAACAAAATAAATAAATAATAATAATACATAATTAAAAGCCTGAGCACACATTGGGACCCCTCCTCAGGGGTTTTGCCCCAGTGCTGCCCCTGGGGGTGCCCACCCTTCCAACTCCAACCACCCCAGCTGAATTTTGGGAATGCCAATGCTCATTGTGCAGGAGCCAGCCCTGGATGGTGCTGGGAACAGGAGAACATCTTTGGGAGAGGCCTGGGGACACCCCAGCTCAGGAGCCAGGTGGAGAGCGGGATGGCTCCTTGGGCATTCTGGTATTTTGGCAATGCCAAGCCACCCCTGGCTCCCCAGGAATTCAGGGGATGCTCCCAGAGGGGCTGTTTCCATCTGATTTTAGCTGAGGGAGGATGCCACTACATTTAACAGGCCCCCAAAAATCTCTCTCGGTATTTACTGTGCCCAGCCTTTGCCTGGGGAGTCAGCAAGGACAAAAATAAAAAGGAGCTGCACGAGATTTAAACCCAAAGTGGCTGGAAAATGAGAAAATCCAGGCTGAATCCCCAAGTGCTGGAACCATCAAGGGAATCCAAGCGTGCAGGGATGCCACTGGAGCCTGGCAGATTCCTCGGGATGGCTGCAGGGAAAAGTGGGATCGCCCCCAAACCAAACCCCCCACCCCTCACCCAACCCAGGCCACCAAGGTGGGGTTTATCACCAAATTATTGATAAATCCAGGGATTTTCAGGCAGGGATTTTCTATGGATTAAGTCTGGTTTTCCCACAGCCCCATTTCCAAATCCACTCTCATTTCTCTCTTTAAAAACCCATTCCCCCCTCCCATCCTTTCTGTTTTGGGACCCCAAAGGGCTTTTTCGTGGCTCTGGGCCTGGGGGTTATTCCTAGAGTTTGCTCCCAGCCTGGCAGAGCTGCTGCAATCCCATGAAATTGTGGTGTAAAGAGGAAAGGGCAGTGGGGAGGGGCAGACGGGGAGGAAAGATCACAGGAGCGAGCGGGGGAATATTTTTAGCCCGTCTGTTCTCCGGCTTCAGCAGCACTCCATGATTCCCACCCCATCTGACAGAGGGGCAGACGCCTCAGGGCTGCTGAAACCCCAGCCAGGGCCCCCTCAGGGGGGTCACCAACAGCCCTGACCTGTGAACATCAGAGAATCCCCCCTCAGTGGGGTGGGTGGGAGGAAAACTGGGAATTTCTTTGCTGAAAAAAATAAAAAAAAGTGAAAAAAGCGGAGTTTGGGTGGTGAAAGACTTCAAAGAGCCAGGACATCCATCAGTGCTCCAAAGGAGGAGGTGTGGGGGGCACATTCCCCCCTGGTGATCCAGTTCTTGCTCACCTGTGCCCATGGATTTTCCATGGCAGCAGGGCTTGGCTGCAGGTTTGCAGGAGGCATGGTGAAATTTGGGAATGGGGTCATGAAGCAGAAGGGTTTGCTCCAAACCTGACCCAGGCTGGATCAGGGATAAAGCTGGGAAAAGGGGTCAGGGGAGCAAGGCTGGGTTTGCTCCGTGCAAAGTGCAGCAGCATCAGGAATGGGCTGGGCACGAGGGGTCATGGGCCAGCAGCACGTTCATACTGGGAGAACTGGAGATCCTCCAAGGCACTTCCTGAAGGGAACCTAGCAGAACCCTCACAGCCTGAGCCAGGTAAATTAGGATTTCCCCATAACTTAATAATTTAATTAATTAAAATAATGTAATAGTTAATTAAAAATTAATAATTCTCCATAATTTAATTTAATCCCCATAATTTAAACCCCAACTCCATCACAGAAGGACACAAAGGCTCCCATCCCATCCTGTTCCCTCCACCCACACCAGCATGCCCTGGGGTGGCACTGCCCTGCCAGGATGTGCTTTCCTTGGCACGGTTTGTAACAGCCCTGGTGCTAGCACGACGTTCTGGGGGGCTTTCTGAATAACCCTAATCGTCACCCTAACAGCCCTGCTGGTGCTGTTCCCATCCCCAGGGAAGGCAGGCAGGCACCTTTTACCCAGGGAAACAGGACACCAGCCTGGTGCTCTGTAAACAGGATATTGCAGCAGGGAAAAGCCATCCTGGGCCACCGTCCCCCGCTCTGTCCCCAGGGACAGAGCAGCCCAGGGAGCTTGGCCGTGGCCCCACGTGTCCATCAGCCAGCCATCAATGATTTACTGCTGCTCTGAAGAGCTGTTTGTGCTGCCGGCCTTGCTGGCGGCCCCGGCCAAGGTCAGCGCTCCATTTGGCAGGGAAGGGATGGATGCCAACGGGGAGGGGGGGTGGGAGTCCAAGGCAGGGAAAAGCAGAGCCCCCCTAGACCCCAGCAGCACCAGGAGCTCGTCTGGGCATCCCTGCTCCCACCAGGCTCGAGGAGCAGGGAGCCGCTGGAAATTGTGGAAACGTGGAACGAGTTGGGTTGGGTCTTAAAGCCCATCTCATTCCACACACACCTCACCCCACTCTGGGGTGCCAGGGCTGGTGCCAACGGCGTTTGAGTCACAGCAGAGCTGAAAACCCCCTTTGGAGACAGCAGGAATCGCTTCCCACCAACACCGGCCTAAATCCAGTCCTGGGAGCTCCAACACAGCCTAAATCCAGTCCTGGGAGCACCAACACAGCCTAAATCCAGTCCTGGGAGCACAACATGGCCTAAACCCAGTCCTGGGAGCTCCAACACGGCCTAAACCCAGTCCTGGGAGCTCCAACACCGGCCTAAACCCAGTCCTGGGAGCACAACATGGCCTAAACCCAGTCCTGGGAGCTCCAACATGGCCTAAACCCAGTCCTGGGAGAACCAACACAGCCTAAACCCAGTCCTGGGAGCTCCAACACCGGCCTAAACCCAGTCCTGGGAGAACCAACACGGCCTAAATCCAGTCCTGGGAGTACCAACACAGCCTAAATCCAGTCCTGGGAGCTCCAACACGGCCTAAACCCAGTCCTGGGAGCTCCAACACGGCCTAAACCCAGTCCTGGGAGCACCAACACCAGGATGTTGGGGTTGGATCAAAACAGGCTCCTCACACAAAGGTTCCAAAGGTGCCAGTGCTGCCAGGCAGGATTTGTGCAATTCCTCTGCTTTTTGAAGCCGCCGCCTCTCCCCACGCCTGCCCAAAAGCGAATTGATTTTCATGAAATGGACTCAGGCAGCCTCCAGGAGGATCCATAGCTGGGCTAATATTTGCCTAATGGGCTCCCACAAATAGCTCGTTAATCCCTTTGTGTTTATTAATGGCACACAGGAGCCAGACAGCTGCAGCCAAGCTCCCTGTGTCCCTGAGCAAAAAGAGACCCCAGATTTCGGGGTTTCCAAGCTCCCCAGGTCTCTGAGCTCCAAGAGACTCCAGATTTTGGGGTCTCCAAGTTCCCTGTGTCCTTGAGCTCTCAGGGACCCCAGATTTTGGGGTCTCCAAGCTCCCAGGTCCCTGAGGTCCCTGGATCCCTGAGCTCCCAGGCTCTCCAAGCTCCCTGTGTCCCTGGCCACGTTGCTGTGGTTCCATATCCCTGTGTCCCTCCATTTTGGTCACCTCCTTTTTTCTCCCCGAGCCTCTCCTTCCCCCTCCCTCATCCCATCCCACCCCTCAGGGCTAAAAACCCCATTTTTGAGGCTGCACAGTGAACCAGCACTGGACACCAGCTCCAAAACCACCTCAGGCTTTGGCTGGGCTTTATCCCAGTGGGGTTCCCTGGGGAATCTCACTGGACAGCTGTCCCTGAGTGCTCTGGCACCCATGGGACAGCCTGGAGCTGGCACCATGTCCCAAAAAACCCAGCTTTAGTCATGGATTGGGAATATCTCCCTGCTGTGGCAGCAAACAGTTCATTTATGGGTTTATTTGCTTATTAATATCAGAGCTCAGGAACGTTCTTGTAAATCTGTAAGTGAGCAAATGCATTTGAGGGCTTGCAAATTATTGCATTGGTGCAATAATATGCAAATAACTTGCAAATTGGTACATTATTGCAGTGTATTTTTCCAGATGGGATTTTGGGGTGCTCCTTTGGCAGAGAAAGCCTGTGGATATATATATAAAAAAATTAAAATTTATAATTACATATATAAAATATATATATGTTTATAATTATCTGTATTATATATTTTATTTATATATATTATTTGGTCATTTATATATAAAACCTGAGCAACGTGGACTAGTGGAAAGTTTCTCTGCCCATGGCAGGGGTTTGGAATGAGGTGGTCTTCAAGGTCCTTTCTAATCCACACCATTCTGGAATTCCATGATTCCTGCTGCCCCCCCTCCCTTCTCTGCAGCAGGAAAAGGCATCATTTTTTTTGGTTTGGTTTGAAGGGCAGCTTTCAGTGGAAGCTTTCCCAGACATGCCATTTCCCCGGGAAGCAGCAGCTGTGGATCTCCAGCCCATGGCACAGAGGAAAGGACGTGTCTGAATGGTGACAGTGCCATCCCCAGCTGTGGCAGTCACATTCTCTGGAAAAATCCCTTTGCCCAGGATTTCTCTCCTGAGAAGCCTCAGAGGAAAAGGAAAACAATATTATCTCATTTGCTTCTCCTGTGTTTTGCTCATGTGGAATGTGTTTGGGGATTGTTTACCCACAGGTGATTGTTTCATTGGTTTATGTGAATTGTTTTGACTCATTGGCCAATCAGTGCCAAGCTGTGTCAAGGCTCTGGAGAGAGTCACAAGTTTTTCATTATTATCTTTTTAGCCTTCTGTCTGTATCCTTTCTGTATTCTTTAGTCTAGTTTAGTATAGCGTTCTTTAATATAATATAGATCATAAAATAATAAATTAGCCTTCAAGAACATGGAGTCAGATTCATCATTCCTCCCTTCGTCTGGGAACCCTGCAAACACAACAGCCAGCTCTCACCCAGCAGGGTTATCCTGCTCCAGAGGTATTTATCCCTCAGGAAGTTGGTAAAGCCCTTCCTGGAAGAACATTGTCTCCCAGACTGTCACCAAACTAAATTTCTGGAAAAAGGGGCGCTGAAATGACATCATTCCCTCATGTCTGGGATGTGCAGGACACCTGAGGGGGCTGAGGGGACACCAAGGGCAGGTGAGGCTCAGGGATGTGCCCCAGCCCAGATGATTTCCATCCCAGGGGATGGGAGCTCTTGGGGTGAACACAGTGCCCAAGCCACCCACCATGGGTGCTGTGGCACCCTTTGGATGGGGGAAGTGACCCAGCCCGGGGTCCTGCACCTCCCAGAGGGAATTTGCTCCATGTTTAGAGCCCTCTCTCCCTTCCCAGGCTCTGGGGAAGCCAGGATTGTCAGCAGGAGCCCAGGTTTCATTAGAGCAAACTGGGAGGGGAAGAGCTGGCTCAGCCTTCCCCAGGGCTCTGTCTGGGAGCTGGTGCAAGGCAGCAGGGAGGAATCACAGCTTTGGGGACAGATCTGGGCCACCCCAAAATGTCCCTTGCTGCCTGGAAGCTCCAAAACCTCAGTCCTATCCCTGGAATTGTCCAAGGCCAGGCTGGATGGGGCTTGGAGCAATCTGGGATAGTGGAATGAGTGGAATGAGTCCCTGCCTCTGCCAGGGGGGTTGGAGCTGGATGGTCTAGAAGGTCCCTTCCACCCCAAACAATTCTGGGATTTTAGGATTGTAGCCCATTTTGGGGTCCCACCCCAGCAGTGGGTACAGCAGCCCTCCCCTCCAGGACAGGACCTGTGTCTGTGGGATTATCAGGGCCAGCCCCATCACCAAAACCTCAATCCATTCTCCCACGAGCTCATGTGTTCATGGCACCCTCAAAATCCCCAGGTTCCTACCCCAAACATCCCACAGCAGCTGGAGCTGGCCCTCTCCACTTCCAAACCAAGCTGTTTATGAGCTCTGTGAGCACAATAAACCAAAAGCAGCTGTGGCTACGACCTCCTTTTATGTGATTCCTTTTTTTCCTTCCTCTGAATTTTTATGATCCAGATAGAAAGCCCTGGGAAAGAGAGGTTTAAAGGAGAACCCTGACACCCATTACTGCAGGGGCATGAAATGAAGAGCCCTGACTCTCATCCATAGCCCAGGAGATTGTTTCAATCCAATCCAAATTATTTCAATGATCCAAATGATTTCAATCCAAATCCAATTTTTTTAAAAGAAAATACTAAAAATAAAGCTCCTGGGAGCCAGTGATGGGCAGCGAGGGAGAAATCCCAGGTGTTCCTTTTTCAGCCTTGCCCACCTCATGTTTGCACAATTCTGCCCTGTGCCAACATTTCTTTGTCCAAGGCCTTCCCTGAAGGAAGGAAAGGGGTGAAAGATGCTGTGGGTATCCCAGGAAAACCCTGGGAAACTGTCACCCCTCTGCCACCCTGCTTGTGGCACCACTCCCAGCTGCTCCAGCAGCACTTGCTGTATTTAAAATTGATGCATTTTTTTCAGAGACATCAGAGTCCTGCTGTGTTATCCCATCCAACAAACCCAATCCTGGCTCACCCCAGATCCCATCCTGCTCCAAAGCCCAAGGACAGATGCCTCCATCTCCAGCTGTGATTTTCTGCAGGGTAGGGCTCCCCCTTTGCACCTTTCCTGGTGCAAACTCAGCCCTTGGACCCCTTGTTCTCAAGGGATTCACTAATTTTGGTGCTTTGCAGAGGGGATTCCTCAAACTCAGCCATCCCAGCTAATCATGCCCCCCTCCCCAGCCAGCTCCCCTGATTTATGGAATCATGGAATGGTTTGGGTTGGAAGGGACCTTAAAGCTCATCCAGTGCCACCCCATGCCATGAACAGGGACACCTTCCACCATCCCAGGTGGCTCCCAGCCCTGTCCAGCCTGGCCTTGGGCACTGCCAGGGATCCAGGGGCAGCCACAGCTGCTCTGGGCACCCTGTGCCAGGGCCTGCCCACCCTCACAGCCTGAATTCCTTCCCAAAATTCCATCCATCCCTGCCCTCTGGCAGTTTGAATCCATTTACAGCCCCAAATCCTCCCACTGGATGTGGCAGCACATCCCAGCCCCCAGATTTCCACAAACCCTCAGCAACTGTTTTTATGGCACCAGTGATTAGAAAGATGGTGCCTTGAAGAAAAGAAGGGTTTGGGCTGTCAGAGCAGGAATTCAGGGCTCTCTCCAGCCCCACGGTGCTCTGGAGAGCCTGGAGCTCCCCAGGGTTTACCCTGACACCAACTTCTTGCCTCATCACTCCCAAACAAAAGTAAAAAAAAATCACAAAGTCTCCAATTTTGTGCTGTGTATGTGAGGAAGGAGCTGCAGCATCCCTCTCTGGAGCAGCCAGGGCTCCTGGGCTCTGCCAGGGAAACTTCCCCTGGGTGAAGGCTGATGCCACCTCCTTATCCCCCTCACCCCCAATGGGGATTTTCCCCTCTTTCCAGCAATATTCCCTGAGCCTGAGGCTTTCCCAGTTTCTCAGGAACATGGAATGCTGCTGCAGACATGGATCTGCCCAGCCAGTGCTCCTAGGAGGCGATCAGCTAAATAAAGTAGAGAAAAAACACTCCCAGTTTCTTTTTCCAAGTATCAATCCCTGGTTTTAGGCATAATCAGGAGAGTTTCCAAGGCACAAAAAGCCTTTCCCAGTCCTCCCTCTCCAAGCTCAGCAAACAGCCCTACCTGCAGAGCCAGCTTGGATTGATCACATTCCCATTGCTGTGTTTATGACAGGGCTGGCTCTCAAGCTGTTACATGAAGAACACCAGGCCTGCCCTCCCTTGAGCTAGGCTTCACACCCAGCCTAAACCTAAGCTTAAGCCACATCTCACCCCTCAGACACCCCAATTACCCCATGCAGGGATTGCTCCTACCAGCTCCTGGAATTGTGCTGCTCCTTCCACACACCATGGAGGGATCCTTTCCTCCCCAGCCATCCCAGGAAAGGACAGAACATCTGTGGGATGGGCAGAATCCCATCCTGGAGCTGCCCTATCCCAGAGCTGCCCCATCCCAGTGGCGTGGGAAGCGTCCCAAACAAGTGCCCAGGCCAGCCGGGTGGGGTGAGCCTGGAGAAGACATTTAATTACACAGGGCTGGGTGTTTTTCCAATTGCAGAAGCCCAGCTGATTATTCCCTCCCTGTGCCAGGTGCCATTAGTGCTGTTTGACTGCTAATTGGCAATTAATAATATCTTTGCCCGATGCAAATGGGTTCTAAACACTGCAGATCGATTATTTTAATCCTTCAGGTTTGCAAAGTGCAGCGTGCTTGGGGCTTGGATGATGTATTTATTTTTGCTCTGAGCTGGAAAAGTGGGTGTTTAGGGATGCAAAAGGATCATTCCCACAACACCTGTGGATTCTTTGCTTCTTTTTTGCCAGGGTCAGGATTGAATACGTGAGATGGTATTTCTTGTTGGGACTCAGATGTTTATCAGCTCTTATCTCTGTCACAGTCTCACAAACCCTGAGTTCTGCAGCACTTTAACAAACTAAAAATGGAGCCCCATCTCTCTCTCTGCAAGGCCTTTTAAGGATAAACTGTCCAATTAAGAAATGACACCTCAATTATTTTCACTTTTAACCCAATAACCAACCACCCCTGCCTGCACTGGGGACTTTTTATCCAATTACACAAAACCACCCAAACCCATGGAGAAGGAGCAGCCTCCACCCTAAAACCTCCATCTTGCTTTATAGATATTACTATATTCTAAACCCTTAAACTCTGAGTTTTCCACCCTGGGATATTACACACTTTTATTCAAATTACACACCACAATCCCAGTTCTGTCATTCCATTTTGGAAGTTTCTCCACAGCCTCAGGTCACTGCAGTGTTCTCTTGGGGATCAGAGCCTGGAAGCACAGAAAGTCTGGAATTCTCAGCAATTCCCAGGGTTCCAGAAGCACCAGCAGGAATGGCTGCCTGGGGAATTTCCCTGGCTGACCCATGGCATGGGTGCGACCAGGGCTGGGGCTGTGCTGCCCAGCTGATGAAAGGCCACTGGGATGTGTCTGTCTGCCCATGGCCGGGACGTGCCAGGCTGGTCCTGCTCCAGGTGCCACGGGGGAGGAGGGAATGACATTAAAAACAGCCTCAAATCCCAACAGGAGCCGCAGCTGAGCGGGATGGAAGGCAGCATCGCACGGAGGCAGCTTTGCTTATGCTAATGGGGGAGAAGAGTCTGCAAACAGCTCCAGGTGAGAAGATTGGGCTGGGATTTTCCATGGGCAGGCAGCCAGCCCAAATCCCTTTTATCTGCTCTCGGGAATGTCTGATTCCTGGGGGGATGGCTGCCCTTCACCCCGAGGCTCTCCAGCATCCTTGAGTTGCAGCATCCATGGGCCCCATTCCCCAGCTTGGGGTTTTTGGGGGAATTTGGCTGCCCCTGAGCACCTCATTCCTGCAAACATCTGCAGGAGACTGGGGAGAAGCTGGATAAGCAGCACAGGCTCCACCCACGGTGTTCCAGAGGATTTGGGGTTATTTTTGGGAAGGCCAAACACAGCATAATTCTGTTTTCTAATTCCAGGGGTTCTCATGGTGGGGAATTGGGCAGAGAGGTTCTTTCCCCTCCACAGCCCCATCCCAGCAGGATCAGCCCCCTTGGGATTGTAAATAAAAGCCATGGTGGTGGCAACCCCTCCTGAGTCATTTACCTGCTTTAAATCCACCAGGATACAGAGCTGAGGTGATTTTTCATGGCACAAGCTACTTACACTCCAAGCTCTGTTCCCACACTGTCATTCCCTTTAATTTTGGGGGATCAGATAGTTCCTGTCAGCCCTGCTAACTCTGCTGGCTGCCCAGCAAGTCTTGCTCTGGGCTTACAGAGGCATCTCTAGGAAAGATAAGCAAGATAAAGGAATTACACACCCCAAAAGAGAAGAAGAGGCTCCCCAAGTGCAGTGGGAACACCTGCCTGGAATTCTGTCTCCCTGACTGCAGGACTGGTTTTGCAATCAGATCTCCCAGAGTATGAACTCACACAAAAACCATGGAAAACCAGCAAAGGCCCCATTTTCCCCGTCTGGGCAATTCCCAGAGCGAGATTTGCAGACCTGGAGAGCAGGAAAATATAAGTCACTTGTGCAATGGGCTGTGTGATGCTGTCAAGTGCTCAGGGAGACCTTTCAGGGAAGCGAAAGCGAGTTGGGAACAGAGCAGAAGTAATTTTTTTCCCTGTTTCTGCCCAAAAGCTTTTCCTGACACTGAGCAGACCCTGCTCAAAGAACACCTCAATAAACACTTTCTTTCCCAGGCTACACATGAACATCTCAGAAAAAACCAATCTGTGCTTCTTTGATGAATCATTTGCATTCAAGGTAATTAAACTTTAATCAGCAAAGCCAAAGAAAATGAGGGTTGTTTTTTTTTTCTCCAGCAGAGATGAGATAGAGCTGGACCTGATTCCTATCAAACCCAACACTGCCCAGCTCCTCCAGGTCTCCCCATCTCTTGTGGGAAACAGGGTGAGGAAGAACAAAGGGTGCGAGGAAACAGCAGGATAATCCATGGGTTTTCCAAGTGAAATGGCAGCGCTGACTTCATGGGGATAAAAATTACCTGCTCCTCCCCGTCTGCCTTCTGGTGCCTCACTTGCAAACCCTGAGTGCTGGAAAAACCCTCCCCACCCAGGCGGGGCAGCCGAGGGCAGGGGAGCTGCTCATTACCGGGGCTGGCTGGGCCGGCGGGACTGAGGCTGCTCCCTTTCCCTTTCTGTCCCTTCCCTCTCTCCATCCCCGTCCTTGTCCCCGTTCCCATCAGATTCCCATTCCTACGCTTGTTCCTGTCCCCATTCCTGTTCCCATCCCTATATTTGTTCTTGTTCCCATCCTTATCCGTGTTCCCATCCCCATTCCTGCCACCGTTTTCATCCCCATTTCTGTCACGTTTGTCTCTGTCCCTATTCCCGTCCCTCTCCTCATTCCCATTTTCATCCCTATTCCTTTTCCCATCTCTATCCCAATCCCTATGCTTGCTCCTGTCCCCATTCCTATCCCCATCTTTATCCTTGTCCCCATCCCTATGCTCATTTCTTATCCTTGTTCCCATCCTTATCCTTGTTCCCTTCTCCATTTCTGTCACCATTCCCATCCCTTCTCCATGCTCATCCTCATCCTTATGTTTTATTCTGTCCCTATTCCCATCCCTACTCTTATTCCCATTTCCAGCCCTATTCCTTTTCCCATCTATCCTAATCCCCACACCTGTTCCTATGCTTGTTCCTATGCTTGCTCTCGTCCCCATTCCTATGTTCCTGTCCCCATTCCTATCCCCATCCTTATCCTTGTTCCCATCCTTATCCTTGTTGCCATCCCCATTCTTGTCACCATTTTCATCCCCATTTCTGCATTTCTGTCACCATTCCCATCCCTTCTCCATGTTCATCCTCATCCTTTCTCTCTGTCCCTATTCCCATTCCTATCCTCATTCCCATTTCCATCCCTATTTCTTTCCCCCTTCATTCCTGCATCCATTCCCATCCCTTTCCCAGTGGGGGACAGACCCTCTCCTCCCTCTCCTCCTCTCCCCAGCTGGAGTGGTTGCAGGTTTTTTAGCCAGCCCGGGTTTCTATCAGGATTGCAGTTAAATCCCAGGTTTCCAGCTAAATTCCAGCTTTTCTTGGTGAGGACAAAGTTGTGTAGGGCTCAGCTGTGGGACCCAGCTGAGGCACTTCCCTGAGGGATAAAACTCTGGGAAGCAGAGATGGATCAGCCTGATCTGGTGGGTGACGTCCCTGCCCATGGGATCTTCTCCCACCCAGACCACCCTGGGATTCCAGGAGTCTGTGAAGAGCATGGATATGGAGCAAAACCAGCCCTGGGGACAGTTTGCAAGCCAGCAAGAATTCCTCCTGTTCCCTGCAAGTCTCAGCACACTTCCCCCTCTGCTAATAACTCATTGGGATGTCACAATAACAGCCTGCACCCTTCCTGTGGGTGCAGCTCCTCTGCCAGGGAAAATGGCTGGAAAAATAACTTAAATCCTCACATTTTAGGGCTAAATTTGGGTCTTAGTAGGGAAAAGGCTGGGATGGACTCTGGATCTTCTGCTGGGAGCAGTGTGGGTCCCCCCAGCCACCCACTGCATGGACAGGGGATTGTGGACTTTCATTATAAGAAATGCTTATAATGCTTTGTAATTAAGAAATGGCTTCTGATTTTAATGGCATGAATTAAATATATATTATCTGCATTGTCTCACTCTTCACATGAAACTAAAAATAAAATAAAAGTTTTTAAAACACTTCTCAGTTGCCATTTCTCTGGGTCAGAAAAGAGCTTAATCCAGCAGGGGACCAAGAGCTGGGACTGTCTGCAGGAAGAGTGATGTTTTTGGGGGTGGGTGATGGGGATATTTATGGGATGGAGGTCCCCAAAGTTTGCTTTGCAGGAAAGATGGAGGAGAGGGCTTGCTGTGAAGGGAAGGGAAGAGAGGAGGAGGAAATGCAAACTAATTAACTAATAAATATGCTGGGTTGGCTCGGGGCAGCAGGAGAGCAATCCAGAGGGCTGACTCACTCTGACTCAGGCAGAGGAGTGGGATGGAATCTGGCTCAGGAGCATCTCCTGCCTCAGCCACGCTGCCAGGACTCAGGGACTGATCCCAAACCTGCCAGGGCCAAACATCCTGTGGGGACCTTGGGGACCTTCTTGATGTGAGCTTTGCTTTCTTTGGAGAAATCACTCTCTTTGGAGAAATCACTCTCTAGAGGGAAACAAAGCTAAATTCACCAGCTGGAGCAAGCAGCTGAAATGGAGTCAGGCTTTAGGATGCAATTCCCTGTCTCTCCATTTCCACTTTAATATCAGGACAGGTGGGAAATCCCCCTCCACACAGCCAAAGCAACTGTGGCTGTGGGAGGAGGTAATGGTGTCACCAGAGCTGGGATCCCAAACATGAATCCCAAAGCCATGAAAAATGTCCAGAGCCAGCAGGATGACCAAAGGGATCATGGACTCATAGAATCCCAGAATGGTTTGGCTTGGAAGGCACCTTAAAGCTCATCCCATTCCACCCCCTGCCATGGGCAGGGACAATTTCCACTATCCCAGGTTGCTCCAAGTCCTGTCCAGCCTGGTCTTGGATACTTCCAGGGATCCTGGGGCAGCCACAGCTTCTCTGTGCCAGGACCTCCCCACCATCACAGGGAAGAATTCTCTTCCAATATCCCATCTGAGTGAAGTCATTCTCCCCTGTCCTGTCCCTCCATGCCTTGTCCCCAGGGGCTCTCCTGGAGCCCCTTCAGGCCCTGCCAGGGGCTCTGAGCTCTCCCTGGAGCCTCCTCCTCTCCAGGGCAACATTCCCAGCTCTCCAGCCTGGCTCCAGAGCAGAAGGGCTCCAGCCCTCGGAACAACCCCATGACTTTCCCTGGGCTTGTTCCAGCACTTCCACATCTTTCTGCTGCTGGCGACGCCCGAGGCAGCTCTGCAGGTGGGGTCTCACCTGAGTGGAGCAGAGGAGGAGAATCCCCCATTTCCCTGCTGCCCCGCTGTGGGATCAGCCCAGCACCCAGCTGGATTTGGGGCTCCCAACCCACACGGGCGCCTCACGCTGCACTCCTCACCCACCAGCACCCCCAAATCCTTCTCCTCAGCGTTCTCCTCTCTCCATTCCCTGCCCAGCCCGTGCTGGGATGGCTCTGAAGGGATGGAAGGAGCAGGCCCCGCGGGGAGGCCGTGCGGGCCCGGCATGTCGGAGCAGGCCGCCGGGGAGGTGCTGCCTTCCCCCGGCTCCTGCTCGCCCTGGCTTCGCCCCGTTCCTGCCCGATGACTGGGTGCCATTGCTTCACCCCACACGCTCCAGCCCTGCGGCAAAAGCTGCCCTTGGCACCCACTCCCTGCTCCCCGCGGAGCCGCCCCGGGGACGGGCACGGCCGTGGAGCCATGGAGGCGTGGGGGATGTGGGTGCGTGGCCTGAGATGTGGTCAAGGGCGTCACATCTCTGCAGCCCCACTTCCAAGAGGCTGCACCAGAATTTTTGGAGGAGATGAGGCTCCTCCATCGCCCTGATAGTCACCCTCCACCCCACAGCGTGCTCTTGGAGAGATGAGTTCAGTGAGACAATCCTACCCTCAGCACAGACATGAAGGAAAAGGGAGAGAAAAAAAAGTTCTGCAGTCAGCTTAGGTTTTTTCCCACCCCCAGAGGCTTTTGCATAGACTGGCTTTCTTTTTTTTTTATTTTATTTTATTTGTTCTCGCTCCCTTTTTTCTTTTTCAAAATATTTTCAACCGACGCGTTACTGAAGTCGTTTGCCTCCTGACAAAACCTGGGCTGCCTGCCAGCACATATTTCTGATAATTCATCCATTATTAAATGAAATCAAAGATAGGAGTTAAAAAAAAAATAACCATGGGAGTGCTTGCATCTGAGAGAGAGATCTGTTTACAGCAGGGCTGGGAGTTTCTTCTTTGCCTTCTTTGAGAGGCAAAAAGCTCTCCCCAGGGAAAACTCACCCAAAATGCCTGCCCTGCTCCTCACACTGCAAACATCTCTGTGTGGCCGTGCTAAAACCCAGGGATTCCACGAAGTTTTTCTGCCTGGTTAAAGGTGATTCCATCCTGACTTGGGTGGGTGCTGCTGGATGTTCCCCTTCCTCAGGGAGAGCCTGCAACCCCTGGCCAGAGACAGCCCGACTGGATCAGCCGGTCCTCTCCAAACCGGAGCGAGAGGAAAATCTGATGGAGAGGGAGGGGCCCAGCAATTACAGTCTTTTCTTTTTAATAACCCTCGCTGCTTCCCCGAGCCCATATTTACATCCTTGGCACCAAAGTAGTAATTAAAGTCTCTCCACTTAGGTCTAAACCTAAGGTCTAAACAGCAGACCCTCCTGTCATTAAAAGAAGAGGCAAAGATGAAAATAAACCTGATTTTTATGGCTTTGGAGGCTCAAACCTCTCTCTATCAGCTGGCTGGGCAGCAGGTTTTAGGGTCACACCTCAGTGCTTTGCTAGGACACCGATAAGCTGCATCTGTCTCCATGGGATGCTGGGGTGGAAAACCGTTTGGAAAACTCCTCCATGCCACTGGTCCCTTCTTGTGTGATTTTTTGGCCATTTCCACTGCCTATAAGGGAATAAATGGGTCTTGGGGTCTGCAGGCACCAGCTAAAGGACTGAGCCATGGTCATGCCAGGAGCTGCTCGAACCCTCTTGCTTTAAAGAAGCTATCAAAAAAACCTGTGAGAAAATTAATTATTCACTTAGACTGCTAATTAAGCTGATTTGCTCTGTGAGGGCATTGAAGGAAATGAGCTGGAGAAGCTCTTAATTGTTTAAAAAGAGCAATCCTACAAACACTCCTCCCAAGCTGCTCTGCTTGCCAAGAGAGCCTGGTCCCGTGTTCCACCGGGCCCAGAGGAGTTTCACAGAGTCATGGAATGGTTTGGGTTGGAAGAGGCATTAAAGACGACCTTGTTCCACCCCCTGCCATGGGCAAGGACACCTTCCACTATCCCAGGCTGCTCCCAGCCCTGTCCAACCTGCCTTGGACACTTCCAGAGATCCAGGGGCAGCCACAGCTGCTCTGGGCACCCTGTGCCAGGGCCTCACTTCCATGACAGGGAGGAATTCCTTTTCAATCACCCATCCATCCCTGCCCTCTGGCACTGGGAGCCATTCCCTGTGTCCTGTCCCTCCATCCTTGTCCCCAGTCCCTCTGCAGCTCTCCTGGAGCCCCTTCAGGCCCTGCCAGGGGCTCTGAGCTCTCCCTGGAGCCTTCTCCTCTCCAGGGGAACATTCCCAGCTCTCCCAGCCTGGCTCCAGAGCCTTGGAGCACCTTCATGGCCTCCTCTGGACTCGCTCCAGCAGTTTGACAGTATCTGTGCCAACATCAACCTTGCAGATGATTTCAGATCAGGAAAGATCAGCCACGAAGCCTAAAGTGCTCCTGAGCCCTTGTCCCCAGAGTGTGTGACCCAATGCAGTCCAGAGGGGATCCCTGCCAGAAACACCCGAGGAACACCTGCCATACACACATATAAAAACCCAAAGGCAGTTTGGAATTCAGCAAACCCAGCTCATTCCTCAGGTTATGGAAGCTTGGAAGAAACAGGCACCAGGACCCGAAGGCAGAGCACTGCACCCACTGCCCAAAGCACCCTTGGGTGGGTGGCTGTGGCAGATGGAGCTCTGGATGCCCTGTGCCAGGGGAACAGGATCCCTCCCAGCTGCTGGGTGCAGGGTGGGAGCAGAGGTGCCCCCAGGACCTCACCCAGCCTCCCACAGCAAGGAGTGGTGCCCTGCCCACGCCCAGCCTTGCCCTCCCACTCCCACCACCATTTCGCTTCGATCCCACTTCACCAGGACCTTCCCCTCTCGTCCTGTAGGGGTTGGTGGAGGAAAACTCCCCGTGTCACATGGCAGAGAACAAAAGGAGCTGTCTTTAACCAAATGGATTCGTCTTTGACAGGAACAGGGCGATGCCACACCAGCCTCACTTCTCCCACAGGAGATTCAGTAGATTCCCACAGGAATCAGTCAGGCACAAACACGGTGGGTTTGCTGACAAGGAGCACATCCCGTCCGCTCCAACCCTTCCACCTCTCACAGCTCCGAGGATGGGACAAATCTGGGGCTTGGTGCAGGCAAAAGATGGAAATCACACCAACAAAACCAAGGGAAACGCCACGATCCAAGCAAACAGCATTGCACTGGGAGCTGGGGGTTTTCCCGAGACCATGCCATCTTCCACAAGAATTCCCAGGCAAATTGGCACAGCTCTTGTGCCAAAATGTCATGATAAAGGAAAAACACGGCCGCAAGGAGCATGGCTGCCAATGCTTGGCCAACCGTGTCCTCAGCAGGAGAAGGCAAAGCTTTCCGACCCCGTAATTTCCCTGAGATCCTCTGCTGAGTTTCCAGCAGGTGGGAAGGATTTCACAAGCCATGGGAAACACCTGGATAGGCACCTCTCAGTCAACACCACAGCCCCACGTCTCCAGTGTCCCCACCAGTACCAGGTCACTCCCTGCCCCACCACTCCCTTCCATCCCCAACACCACTGAAACAGGCCCTCGTTTTCCTACCTGGTGCTGGGAACATCTATGAGTCTGGCTCCTCCAGCAGCTCCATGGCGAGCTCGGGGTTGTCTCAGCACAGCTGGAAGATAAAGCCACCAAGAGAGAAGCTCAGTGTCCCTGCAGAGGTGGCGTTTCTCAGGGCAGGCTCCTCCTGCGTGGCCGCTGGGAGCCCATCCCGCAGGAGCCGTGGGGCTCTCCACGTCCTCCTGGGCTGGTGGGGCGCCGGGATCCCTGGGAATTGTGCTCTGCTTGGAAGCACCAGCCCTTTTTGACTGGTGTCCAAGCCCAAAGCGCATGTTCTTACCTGCTCGGTGGAAGACAGGGGAAGGCTGGACCACCTTTCCGAGAAACTCATGGATCTCAGCAGGGTGTGGATGTCCTGCTCCTCACCCAGACGGTGTTTGGGAGAAAAGGGGGCTGCGAAGTTGTGGGAATTTGGAGAAAAGAGGTCGGAGGTGCGAACGCTCCTGCGGCTGGAGCCAGCACGGCTCTGCCGGTTGGTTCACAGCAGAGCTGTGATCAACAGGGATGGGGATGTCAAGCTGGGACTTGTCTCCTCAGCAAGGAAAGGGAACAGCAGAGATTACTAAGCGATGCAGGAATGTGGTTTGTTTAATATGAGCCATCAACACAGAAGAGTAAAATAATGACAGATGTGTAATCACATTTCCTGAGTCTAAAACCATGAGATCGAGAATTTAAACACCACTTTTCCCAAGATCAAGAAGAGGAGCCGTTTGGCTAAGAACTGATTTGGTTACTAATTTCCTTGGCATTAAATCAGCTGTTTCCCCAATCTCTTGACAGGCTTTGCTCCAAGGACGGGGCTGGTCCCTGGCTTGCTTTGATGTGAGGGTAAGCAGAGAGGGAAGATGCTTTGGAAACAGGGATTCACCAACTGACCGAGCTGGCCTGGATCAGAGGCTCCTCAGCATTGCTTAATTGGTTTATTTTAATGAAAGATGGCGAGATAAATTTCACATGGATCTTTATCGGGGGAGCGGCGAGTGGTGGGAGACAGAAATCCAGAGCTGGGTTAATCCAACCTTCCAAGGGCAGGATGGGGGAAAGGAGAGCTCTTTCCCCATCATGGAAAGCCAGAATTTCTGCAAGGCTGGATTGCAGAAGACACGTGGCTGAGGGACACCAGACCACAACCCACCAGGACTGGGGGATGAGGTCTCTGCTCAGCCCCTGGACATGGCACTGTCCCAAAGGTCACGGGTGCAGGACCTGGAAGGGAGCGGTTCCATGGTGGGGTAGGGCTGGGAGGGAACCGTGTCATTTGCTTGTCAGATGTTTCCATGTGTCTCTTGAGATCAAAAGTGGGAAAAACACCGAGTAGGGAAGGTGCTGCTGGCACAGGAGGTGGCCTTAGAGAGACTCCAGTCTGCCTCTCTTCTGGATTTGGGAAGCGTGTTCTCTCTCCAAAAGGAAAGGCTGAGAAACCAGGGGGTGTTCACCTGGAGAGGAGAAGGCTCCAGAGAGCCCCTTCCAGGGCCTGAAGGGCTCCAGGAGAGCTGGAGACAGACTGGGGATAAGGGATGGAGGGACACAACAAGGGGGAATGGCTTCCCACTAACAGATGGGATACTGGGAAGAAATTCTTCTCTGTGAGGGTGGTTTAGGAAGCTGGGAAAGCCAAAACAGAGGTGCCCAAGGATGCAGGACCACTCTCCTAGGTCATGGGAAACACAAAACCATTTAAGGCCTAACAGGGAGAATAAAGAGCAAAACATATTAATTTGTTTTGTATTTTTCTTCATGTCCCTATGTTGGAAGTCGCCAGTGCTGGTGGGAATTCATCCCTGCCCACATCTGAAGGAGCTGTGCTGACCCTACAGCTGATGGTGCAGAGGTGCCATCAGCTCACACCTCCCTGCTGTGAGCCTGGGAATGTTCCTGCATTTCCAGGTAAGTGAACAAAGTGGTTCTTTCCCTGAAGGTTCCCAAGGAGCAGCGTCCCCGTATCCATGACCACGTCCCTGCTTTCCTCCCTGGCTTTATTAGAGCCTATGAAGCTGCTGTCTCCTGCCACAGGAAATGCAGCTCCTTCCCCTAAATGGACTTTAATTAGCTCAGCTCCCTGCTAGGAGCTATTTTGGTGACACACATGCTCCAGTTAAGCATGGATTCACCCCAGATTGTGCAGGACTTGGACATGACTTTTCCCTTGCTGGTGGGACTATGTCCAGCCTGGGGAACTGGGCAGCAAATGCCCAGTACTGGGGTGGTCATTGCTGGTCATTTCATAGGATCATGGAATCCCAGGATGGTGTGGGTTGGAAGGGATCTCAAAACCATCCCTTTCTTCCTCCTGCCTAGGGCAGGGACACCTTCCACTACCCCAGGTTGCTCCAAGCCCTTTCCAACCTGGTCTGGAACACTTAAAGTGGCTTTGAACTCTTATGATGCAAACAGATAACTTGAAATATAGGGAAAACATCCCATGCAGTGGGTTTGGGAGCCTGTGGAAGCATTCCTGGAGCAGCCATGGGAGGCAGAGCAACCTGCGTGGAGCAGCTCACGCCATGCCCGGGGCACTGCCGGGTTCCTGGCAGCGTGGTGGCCTCCATCCAGGGCTGCCATTCCGTTGTCACTCGCAGTCACCTCGGAAGGGGGGATGCAGATGGGCTGAGTCACCCCCTCCCAGCTGTGCACAGGAGTCTAGACGGCGGCTGATGTGGAGACATCTCCTCTCGAGATACCTGCGCCACGTCCCCACATCAAAGGGCCCTGAGCTGCTCCAGTGAGGATGTAATTAAGCCACCCCACGGCAAGAGTTTCTCCCAGGGCCGGCTGATCTCCCTGCACAGCTCTGTTGGTCGGGGTGGTGGCCTCTGTCACCCTCCCAGGGGGATTTGGTGCCCGTAGCAGGGTCTCCTGTGCCACAGTTCATGGGAATTGTGGCTGTTTCGTGCTGACCCTGCTCTGAAAGCCAGAACCCAAAATATTTTCCAAGCCAACCTTGCTCTGCTCCAGCTTCTTGGCAAGGAGAGGGGCCCTGTGGAAAGACAGAGGTGTCAGGAGCTCCTTAAACCCTTTTTCCTGACAAATAGCCAAGGAACAGCCTGGGCAGACTCTGGGAAGAGCAGGAGGAAGCTGAAGCCCTGGAAATCCTTGCAAACACCACCACAGCCTGCCAGTGACTCACTCCACAGGTGATCAAGCACTGAAATGCTGCAGAATAAAACTTTCAGCTCAGGGAAAGCCCAGGAAAGCAGACACATAACCAGAGGAACCAGCTCCGTGCTGTGAAGAACATCAGAATCTCATTTTTATCCGTGCAAAAAGCCCAAGAAACCCAATGCCTTGCAGGTGGGAGGTGCTGGATGGTGTTTCCCCATTTGAGTGGGATTTGTGCAGCTGGACTGTTGAACAGAGCCAGCAGCTGACCACAAAAAAAAAGGAGAAAATTGGCACAAACACGAATTTAAGCTCTGGTGGGCAGGGAAAAAGGATCCCACCATGGATTCTACCTGCAGCACCAACAGGCCAGGTGTAATGTTGCCTTAATAAAGGCAGGGAGGGGCTACTCGACTTGCTGTTAAAACCTAAGCTCCATAGAATATCCATAAAGCTCACATTAAAGGATTAAAGACTGGCAGAAAGATCCCAGGAGGCAGCTGTCCTCCAAAAAAAAAAAAACCACTCCATGAAGTAGAGCATTGCTGCTGTAACATAAATTACAAACTTAGAATAATTTATTAAAAGGTGATTTTTTTTTTTTTAAGCCACCCAGCTGGCTCTGCAGATGGATTACCCCTCAAAAGGAGTTATTTGGTAGGGTGATGTTCTCCCCCACACATGACTTCAACCATCTGAGCCTTAAGTGACATGTCACAGAATCCCAGAATGGTTTTGGGGTTGCAGGGACCTTTAAAAACATCCAGTTCCACCTCCTGCCATGGCAGGGACGCTTTCCACCATCCCAGAGTGCTCCAAGCCCTGTCCAGCCTGGCCTTGGGCACTGCCAGGGATCCAGGGGCAGCCACAGCTGCTCTGGGCACCCTGTGCCAGGGCCTGCCCACCCTCACAGGGAAGAATCAAAGCTGTCCTTGTGCAGCCCTGGTGGATTCATGGTCATCTTCTCTCATCTTGGAACTGATTTTCCATTTTCCAAGAGAAGAGTTTCCCCTCTGTTTTTTCCTTTCTCTATACTCTGTTTACTCCAAACTCAAGTGTGAACACAATCTGGGCTCCTGCAGCTGCCCAACGGCCTCACTGCCCAACAGAGGCAACCAGGGAAGGCTTACCTGGGAAGCGTGGTGGGATTAGAAAAGAACACCTCTTTGAAATGTGGAAACCTTGCTTTGAGCTGGGTAAGGATTTTAGGTGAGGAATATTCTAGGAGTGAGCCAATGCAAAGTGACTTTTATGATTCATTCTGTCTCCAGCCTGATCTGGAAGTCGCCGCAGACATAGATGGTGGGTGACATTGAGATGAGAGGGACAATACAGATGTCAAGAGAATAAAAGGTGCAGTGACATGATTTTATGGGCTAGATAATATTCTACAGAATATAATAATACATGGAATATGAATATGAATATATGCCCTGGCCAGACAAGAGTTCACCCATGAGTTCATCCCATGGGATGCTGGACAGAAAATGAGAGCTGGGCATTACCATCCCTTATCCAGGAGCACGAGGGGCAGCAATTATTCACTAATTATTCAATTATTTCACTCTGTGGGGTGAGCAGGAGAACCTCTGGCCTGATGCTGTGCCCCCAGAACCATTCCCCTTTCTCCCACAGCTTTTGCAGATCTGCTCCTCACAGAAGAGCAAAACACCAGCTTGACTTTGAGGCAGGAGGAATTACCCAACCGGACTGCCCTGAGCAGTTCCAGGGCACTGCAAATGCAGGAACTTGTCAGAGCTGCAGTTGATTTGCAGATTATTTATTTGCTTATTAGATCACATTTGGCTGATGGCTGCTGTGATCCTCTGGAGCGTGAGCTCAGAGATCTTCCCTGGAGACCCACCAGCGTCTGGCTTGGTGGCCAGCTCTGAGCCATCCCTAATTAACCAGTTTTGCATTTCTAATTGAGCTCTGGAAGCCAGCCAGCAAGAGCAAGAGGCGTTCACCTGGCTGCCACCCTTTGATGACAGCAGTGGAGGTGAGGAGGAGGTGGTGGCGTGCCTGAAGCTGTGCCATGTGTCCTGTCACAGCCCCAGCCTGCTGAGACCTCCTGTGGGGCCAGAGCTTGGCTCAGCCTGGAGGTTTGTGGTGGAAAAAGATCCTTCATGCCTGTCCCACCGCCTCTCCTGGCATGGGATGGGGTGGAGGGGGCTCTCAGAGCTTTGCACAAAGTGTCACCGAGGGAATTGCTTTGTGTCTGTTCTGGAGGGACATTTCAAACTCTGCCTGCATCAGAGCTGCTGTGCAAATGGAGCATCCATCAACCTGCCTGGGAAAGCTTTCCCTGCCTGGGAAAGCTTGCCCACCACTCTGATGGGCATCACGCACCTCTTCCCATCCCACCTTCTCCCCATGCAACCATTGGTATCTTCTCCGGGGCCATTCCAAACCCTGCTCTTCCCATCCCACCTTCTCCCCATGCCACAACAGTATCTTCTCCAAGGATCTGACATTCCTCCCCAAACCCTGCGAAATCTGGAAGAAATGGTGGATTCCATCCCACCTTCTCCCCATGCCACCAACAGTATCTCCTCCAGGGCCAAAATGTTCCTCCCCAAACCCTGCTCTTCCCATCCCACCTTTTCCCTACACTACTAGCAGGCTCTTCTCCAAGGACCTGACATTCCTCCCTAAATCCTGCTCCTCCCATCCCACCTTCTCCCCATGCCACAACAGGCTCTTCTCCAAGGATCTGACATTCCTCCCCAAACCCTGCTCTTCCTTTGAAATATGAAAGAAATGGTGGAATTCCATCCCACCTTCTCCCCATGCCACCAATGGTATTTTCTCCAGGGCCCCAGTGTTCCTCCCCAAACCCTGCTCTTCCCATCCCACCTTCTCCCCATGCCACCAATGGTATTTTCTCCAGGGGCAAAATGTTCCTTTCCAAACGCTGCTTTTCCCAGCACCACCAATGGGCTCTTCTCCAGTGACCTGACATTCCTCCCCTAATTCCTCCCCAAATCCTGCTCTTCCCACCCCACAGAGCCCGTGCTTTGCCTCGTCCTGCCCCTCTGAGGCACGCACCCCTCTGGCACAGGGACTGCTTCTTCTTGACACAGCTCAAGCATGGGAAGAATGCGTCCCGGCTGGCTGGGGCTGGGCGAGCAGCACGCCGTGGGCAGGCATCCCAAATCCGCCTCTTCTCCAGCTCCAGCCCACCATCCCTCGCCCTTCCTCGCCTCCCTCTTCCTCTCTGCTCTCCCCCGCCTGTGGAACAAGAGGGCTTTGTCTGCTCGCCCCGCTCGGAGCAGCACGGACGGCCTGAACTTTCCCTGAGTGAGTTTTTCCCCTCCAGCAGGATTCTGTGCTGTGCCGATGCCAGGGATTAACTAAGAGCATGACTCAACGAACCAGTTCAGACCAAGCAAGAACAACCCTTCATTTTTCTTCCAAGATTCTGGCTCAGCCCGGCACAGGCTGTTCTGGAGCATCAGAAAAGGGTAGTTAACGTGAAATATGACTTTTTAAACAGTTTATTACTTTTCCTGTCCTTTGTGTTGCAGCTGGTATGGGAGGCTGATGGAAATGCAATCAAGGAGATCATTCCAAGGTAGTTTTTCCCTACACTTTCTGTCTGATTTCAAGGTTTCCCTGTGACATTCTGGTGTGTATTTGACAGAAGTGACACATGCCAGGGGATGGAGATGAACATTTTCAGGAGGGATGAGAGTCCCAGTTCTGTTTCATAGAATCATGGAATCATTAAGAAAAGACCTGTAAGATCGAGTCCAATGTTAACCAAGAGCTAAATCTACCACTAAACCCCATCCCATGGCTGGGCAGGGCCACACTGGGGGCAGAGCTGTCCTTTGGGACTGAAGCTGCCATTTTCATGGAAAGCATCATCAGTGCTGTGTTTTTCCTTGCTGTCCTAGAGCTGCTTCCAAGCCTGAGAGCCCCGACGCTGCCAGGAGCTCACCAGGACCAACCTGCACTGCTTGGGATTGCCCAGGTGGGATCCCACATGTGCACTGCTCATCCTGGATGAGAAACATCAAGGAGACATTGGTGAGGCCCTGGCACAGGGTGCCCAGAGAGGCTGTGGCTGCCCCTGGATCCCTGGAAGTGTCCAAGGGCCAGGTTGGATGGGGTTTGGAGCAACCTGGGATGGTGGAAGGTGTCCGGGCTTATGGCAGGGGTGGGATGAGATGGCATTTAAGGTCCCTTCCAACCCAAACCATTCTGGGGTTCTGTGATTGTGTCTCTCCCTTTGCTTTCTTGTGGATGACATGGCAAAGGAGAAGGAGGCAAGGCAGGAGGTTGGGGTGTGGAGCAGCAGTGCCCAAGCGTGGGACAGGAAAGCCTCCTCAGGTTTGGGAACACCAGGGGTTGATCTGGAGCACTGGAGGTTTGTCCTGCCTGCAGCTCAGGCATTTGGAGAGAGGGGAAACCAGGAGGTCCTTGATGGCAACATAACATCTACACCCAGGAGAAATCCTGCCACCAGCTGGGACTGTCCCAGCAGGGAAAGGAGTCAGACCAGTTCAGGATTGCTCCAGACTGGGCAGTGACCCGCGGGTGCAGCCCAGAGAGAACAGCTCCAGAGCACCATGGAGGTGGGAAATCAGCTCCTCATGCACCTGCAACGGGCTCCAGAGCGAGCAGGTGTCCAGAGAGAGGTTCTGGAAAAGTGTCCTGAGGGTGAGGAGCGCACAGCTCTGCATGTCATGTAGGAATTTCATGTTGGAATGTCCCCGGCCCCTCTGGAGCCTGAGTAGAGCCGTGTCATTGACATCACTGTCTGTACTCCTCATCACCCAGCAAACAGATGGGCTGGGGATTGCCTCCCCTGCAAAATTCCATGGGGATGGGCACTTTCAGTGCACTGCTGCCCGAGCTGTGGCAATTCCAGCCCGATGTCTCTGACTCCCTCTGTCACACCTGCCGAGCGGGGCAGGCACCTGCTTTCAGCCTGGCAAGGAAAATCAAGGTGGCACCTCCACCTCCATCAAAAACCACCTCACTGGGCTTCCCAGGAAGCTGATCAGTGACTGAACACACTCCATGTCCATGCTTGGGAGGAGGGATAAGCAGTGGGAAGTGCCTTTGTGCTCTGTGCATCCCAGACAGAGCCATGGCTTTGCAACACGAGGGATTTTCCGTGGGGAGAACCAAGCAAAGCCAGAGCGGGTGGGAGGGAAGGTTTTCCAGCACTGAAATGTTTCATTTGGATGTTTTTCTACAGGAAACTTTCTGCTTCCAAACAACCAGGGCTTTCTGTTCAGCAGTGACCTCAGTGGGAAGAAAAATTGCTGCACAAAGGGACGGGGAGCTGACGCCAGGAGCAAAACCTCGGCGCTGGTCCCACGAGCAGCTCTGGGTGGGTCCAGACAAAGCATTTTTCAGAGATTTTGTAAAAGTAGTGGAATAAAAATCCCTCCAAAATCTGGCTTTTCTTGTTTGTTTGTTTCTTTGTTTTTTCTTTTTTTTTTTTTTTTTTTTTGGGAACTCTAGAGCACAGTTGGTTTGGACCCCAAACACCAGAACCTTCCCAGCTTCCTGGCTTGGCCTCTACAGCAAAAGTATCCAGATCTTTCCCATTTCTTCATCTCTCCAGGCTCCTTTTGCTCCCTCATATTGATTGAAAAAACAACACCCCAGTTAATAAATCCTGCAAGAATCCTGAGGGCCTCGTTAAAATCCTTCCCTGTGAGGGTGGGCAGGCCCTGGCACAGGGTGCCCAGAGCAGCTGTGGCTGCCTCTGGATCCCTGGCAGTGTCCAAGGCCAGGCTGGATGGTATTAGGAGCACTCTGGGATGGTGGAAGGTGTCCTGCCCATGGCAGAGGGTAGAACAGGATGGGATTTAAGGTCCCGTCCAACTCAAACCATTCTGGGATTCTCTGATGTTGATCCACCCTTATTAGAATGATTTTATTCCTCTTTCTGCATTATTGACTCCTTTACTTTATTGTGGGAATTGGGGCAATTTATATTCATATATTCATCTATTCATGTATTCAGAGGAGCAATTTTGGTGACTACTGATGGCCCTTCCCAATAACCCCTTCTCCAGATGGAAGAGATTTCCCAAAAGGTGCTTCACCACTTTGACTCCTGAGCAGTCGATTTGGGGTGAATTTTGCTCTCCAGAGAAAGCCACCATGGATCACATCTGTCCTAGGAGACACCCAAGACAGATTTCCCATTAGAGCAGCCAACAAAACCGAGCCATGGTTTGGCAAACTGTGCACTCAGAATGCCTCAAAAAGAGTTTTGGACTAAAAAATCCTTTTTCTGCATGTTCTGCAATTATTTCACTCCAACACTGAGCTCAATTAATTCCAGAGTACACTTGAGAGAAGAAAGGAGAGAAGATGAAACCTGCACTCTAATTTTCCAGAGCATTAGGCCTGTGGCAAAACACATCTCAGCTAAGCCATCCATGAGATTTGCTTCCCAATCCCAGCCCAGGGAGCTTTCCAAAGGACACATGGGCCAGGAATCCCAGCCTGGGAATACCGTTCAGAAGTGGTTTTCCAAAAAAATGCCAACCAGCTGCTTTTCCACCCTCTGGGTGCTTCAGGGCCCCATCCTGAAGTGTGCTGCTGCATCCAGGACTGGGCATCTCCACTTCCCCACTTGCTGCCATGACCCCATTTCATTGCTTCAATTTGTGATGTTTTCCACAATTTTGTATGGGTAGAGATCCCGGCATCTCCTGCTAGGGATCCATGATGGAAATTGAAGGAGTTGCAGTTGGAAAAACCCTCTGAGGTCATCAGACCCTGCCTTTAACCAGCACTGCCAAGCCCACCCCAAGTGCCACATCCACAGGGATCTGTAACCCTTCCCTTCTCCACTTTTTTTTTTGCAGAGCTGAGCGACCAACACCAGCTTTTTGTCTGGAAAAAAAAAACAAAAACAACTCTGGGAGAGGAAAAAACAGGGAAAAGCAGGAAAAGCAGGGAAAACCTGCAAAAGAAGGTTTGCTTGGGTCCATCTTATGAGGAGCTCACAAAGGAACTGCTGCAGGTGGAGGGTTTTTCTCCATGCCTTGGATTGCTGTTGGATGTTTGGAGCTGCTCCCTGCCAGGATTGCTGGAGCACGCTCCATGTTTGCAAACCCGTTTCAAAAACACCTCGGAATTTGCCAGGAAACAAAACTCCAAAGAGAAACCGGATAACTGGGATGAATCCTGGCCTTCTATTCCAGCTCTGATTAAGAAAAGATAACCTGTCTTGTCGTGGGGAGGGAAGTTTGCCCCTAAAGGAAAAATCAAAACATGCCCTCGTGAGGAGGGTCAGCCATATTCCCACAGGACACCTCGGTTCTGATGGAATCATCGTTGTCTGCCAGGAAAATCACTTTGTAACAAAATACCCAAAACAGCAGCCCCTGGGAGATAGGATGTGACAGATCCCATCCATCAGGACCATGCCAAGGAGGAGGTGGTACCAGGGCGTGCAGGGAGATTATCCCAAGTTTACCTTGGCTCCAGAAGACCCTTGCAAGTTATCCATGTGTCTCTGAGCTGACATTTAAAGCTGGGAGGTTCTGGCTGGCTACTGAGCTCTGATCTAATTCCATTCCAGTGTTTTCCTTGTCATGAGCTCGTTCCTGGCCTGATCCAGAGTCATATTTTCTCCGGGAACAGTTGTGTTTTGGATCTCCTCCTTGTCAGAGGTTTGTCCCAGGAGGGCTTTGAACCAGAAGGACTTTTTCCAGTTTTCAGGACTCGCAGTGACCTCATCGTGTTTTCTCGGCGCGGATCAGAAGTTGAATGTCAAGAAAAATAAAAGTATTAATCCAAAGATGAGGCTTGTAGGGAACATGGAAAAGCAGCAAGCTGGGAAAAACAAGCTAGAAGACATGAGAATATCAGTTCAATACCACAAGAATAAAAAAAACCCCTCAACCCACAGACAACCTCCCCCTCAAAAAAATGTGAAGAATTCCCAGTGCTTCACAGGAAGTTTGTTACGCTTGTTGTTTTCCCTTCTTAAGACTAATATTTTGATTTTTAAAACTTCTGTCATGAGCACAAGGCCACCTGCTCCATGCCCGAGAGCAACCAGCTGGGTTTTGGATGTGATCCCTTTGGATGAGCCAGGTTTTAGGAGCTGCCAAACTTTGCTGAGATCCTCACCCACGGGCACGAGGCAGGAGAGGCTGGGCTGTATCTGCATCCAGGTGCTGATTTGGGCTGGAAATTTGGACTTTGTGGAGCAGCACGAGTTTTCATCCCAGCTATCAGCAAAGTGGGGTTTGGGCCTGCTGCTGCTTCTGCTCGGGGTGGAGATGACACAAACACCCCTGGGAAGCTCTCAGAAGTCAGCTGGGGCTGTGCAATGCTAAGCTCAGCCCAAAAAGGGTTTTTTTAAAATGTTTCCTTCTAATTACAATGCTCTTCAGTGACAGCAGAGCAGGAGCAAGGGCTGCTTTTCTCTCCCCAGTCATCTCAGTGCCATCTATCTCCCAACAGTTCGTTTTAATTATGCAATTACAGTGTGTACAAAGCTTTCTGTGAGCTCCAGTGGATAATTAAAACAGATGGGGAGCTTAATGGGACCAACTCCTTTTTCTTCTTTTAATTAATGTGTTAACAGTTTATGGGCCAGCCTGTGGAGATCTGCTCGTCAGCAGCTCTGGGGGGTCCACAGGTCCCCCTGGTGTGTGCAGCCCTGTCATGGGTGGGGAGGTGCTGTCCCAAAAGTGGTGGTGGTGGTCTCCAGAAGGTCCCCACATGCCTCATGTGTCACCACTGGTGAGGCATGGGCACCCTCGAGGTGCTGCTGGATGGATGAAAGTCTTGAGGAATGCACAGAGCTCCTGCAGCTCCAGGATATTCCAAACTCCTCAGGAGATCATCTCAAGTGTCTGCTGGAAGAGACAGCAGAGGGAGAGGAAGAGGCAGGCATGGACATGTGAATTCCAGGACAAAATCCACTCCAATTCCAACATGTGGGGAAGAAAAGAGTTTTTGGGGACAAGCTGTGGGGCCCAGCAGTGGTGGAAGACCAGGGAATGGGGCAGGATAGAATCATGGAATCACACAATGCTTTGAGTTGGAAACCCTAAAGTTCATCCCATTCCACCTCTGCCATGGCAGGGACACCTCCCACTATCCCAGGTTGCTCCAAGCCCTGTCCAGCCTGGCCTTGGACACTTCCAGGGATCCAGGGGCAGCCACAGCTGCTCTGGGCACCCTGTGCCAGAGCTCCCAGGGAAGGAGCCCTGTGTTTGCCCAGAGTGACTTGGAACTCCAGGATAAGGCAACAGGAGGCTGTGGAATCTTGGTGGCCTTGGGAATTAGGAGCTGTGTCCAGTTCTTGCTGATGCAGAATCAAACAGGCATCAAATGATGCAGGTGACAGCACCCAAAAGAAGGTGAATCCCCAAATTCCCTCTATGCAACTTGCTGAGCTCACAGAACACCAGGAATGCCAATGGTTCATGAGGGTACTGGGGAAGTTCATGGGATAAAAATCCACCAGGTTCCTAAAGTCTCAAAAGCCCCGTCAGGAAGCTTCTGAGCTGGACAAGTGAAATGAAATATCCATCTCTGAGTGACTCTCGTGGGACAGGATGGCCGGGGAGAATTAAAGGTCTTTTCCAACCTAAACAATGCCAGGATTAATTTAATCTCTAACCAACTCCAGCAGGGCAGTGCATGCTCTGCAGGCAGAAGTGCCAAGCCTGAGAGAAGGAAGGAAGGATTTGGAGAGCAGCCCCCAGCCCTGGGGGTGGCTGTGGGAACACTTCAGGAGTAGCCTGATAAACTGATCATGTTTTTCAAACTGGCCCTGACTGCAGCAACAAGCAAATCTGGAGGAAATCCCCTCCAGCCCACCACTGGATTGGGAATAAATCCCAACACTTCCTTGGGCTCCACTGGGCCACTGGGATGAGCTTCCTGAAAGAACAGCACCTTTGTGGGAATGATCCCCGAGCAGAAAAGTGCCACTTGATGCCATCTAACAGGAAAACCTCCCTGCAGAGGTTTGCTTTCACAGAATTCACAGAATCCCTGGGTTGGGAGAGACCTTCAAGATCATCCAACCCAGCCCCAACAGCTCAACCCAGCCCTGGCCCCCAGTGCCACATCCAGGCTTTGTTAAACACACCCAGGGATGGTGGCTGCACCACCTCCCCGGGCAGCCATTCCACAACTTTATCACCCTTTCTGTAAAAAAAAACTCTTCCTGATAACCTCTCTTTCCCTTGGTGCAGCTTGAGACTTTGCCCAAGTCCTGATGCTCTTCCAGGCTTGGAGTGCTGAGCTCCCACCAGGAGCTCCCACACCAAGTTCTTCCTGCCAAAGTCATGGCTGAGGGATGAGCAGGGCTGGTCTGAGCGAGCTGGCCAGCTGAAATAATAATCCCATGGTCAAGGGGAAAACAAGGAGTTATTCCTGAGCGCCTCGGGGTGTTGTGTGGATTTGATTTCAGGATTTGCAATGGCAGAGCGGCTCTGCAGCTTCATGGAGGTGCTCAGGGATGTGCACTGAGGGCAGACAGGGCTGGAGGGGACAGGGACACACACACAGATGCTGCAGGCTGGCGTTTCCCACATCTGCAGCCCAGCTGTTGGGCCACAGCTCAGCATTGCACAGCTTTTCCAGCTGAAAAATGTTAATAGCAGGGAGAGGGACACCTCGGGGAGGGAAAGCACAGCTCAGCAGCTGCATTCCAGCCCTGGGAGAAGCTTTGCATGGCACTGGAGGCATTTGGATGCTGGGGGAATGGACTTGGAGGAAAGCATCCAACCACAGGGATGTTCTCAGCCATGCCAAGCACGCTGTCCCCAGTGAGGGTCACTCAGCTGGGCCGGTATCAATCATCCTGTGATAAGCCCTGTCCCCCCCTGCCCCTCTCCAGCCACAGCCCCCAGCCCTTCCATTGCACAAGGAGCTCGTTGCTACAACAGGAATTGCAAAAAACCCCCATGGAAACTGCTTGTCTCAGCCAACCCCAAACTTCGCTGTATACACAGCATAAAATTTAGTTGCTTTAAACTTGCATTTTTTGGCTCAACTCTCCTGGCCACATCCTGAGCCCGAATGGATTGAATTACTGAGCACAAAATAAATTCCATCTGAGCAGGCTGCAGCCCTTGTCTCCCTGAACAAAGGCTGAGGTGTTTTCTTTGCCTTTTTTTTAATTTTTTCCCTTTTTGGACGAAAACGAACTGATTTTGTCCACGTGGAGGGAGAGAGGCTGGGACACTGGGGAGAGCCGTGCTAGCCATGGTTCCCTGACACCAGCCAGAGCTGGAGAGACACCATCCATTGCCTCTGGGTCAGTCCCAGGGCTGTGATGCTACTGCCACCAGCATCCTGCTGGCAAATGTCACCTGGTGTGGCAGTGCCACCTCTCTTTGTCCCCTTCTCCTCCTTTGGAGCAGGCACCACGCACCAGGGGCTGCACAAAGAGGGGAGGACTCTGAGTGTTTGGGAAGGAGGGACTGGGCTGCTCATGGATTCTCTTTGGTCTTTAAACTGGGCAGGAGAGCAAGGGGGAAGGAGAGGGAAGTAGAGAGGGGTGGCAAAAGAGCTGGAGGGGAGCTGCAAAGGCAGGCACGGTATTACAAATCAAGGGCGACTCTGACAGGGGTGAGGGAGAGAAAATGATGCATCCGACTCCATCATCAGAAGGCTAAATAATTACTTTATTATTCTATACTAGGTACATTATATCTAAACTGAATCTGCCTTGCACTCACCCTTGCTCACAACTGCACAGAGCTGCACTCATCTCTGATTCTCTCGTGACTCTCTCGTGACAGTCCAACACACACACACTTCTTGGCCCTGATAGGCCAAGTGAACAAAATATCCTCACTTTGGATAAACAATTTCCATATTGCATTCTACTTTGGCACAACACAGGCACAGCAAGTGATAAGAATTGTATTTTCCCTTTCTCTGATGTTCAGAGAACGTGAATCCCAGAAATATACTTGGGAAGAATTGTGCCTTGCTTTTCTCTGTGAAGAGAAGTGTGGCAACACACGGCACACAAAACCTGGGCAGGGAACGATCCCAAAGATCCCAGCACTGCCAGGGCTGGAGGGGGCCGGGATGGGGCAGGAGGGGCTCGTACGGACTCAGGTATGGGATGGGGCACACAAAGCTCATCAGGGCCCAGGTGCACCCCAAACCCAAGTGAAGGTTTGCAGCAGGAGAGCAGAGAGGAGCCCCGGCGGCTCCTGGGCGCTGTTTCCAGGAGGAATCCCCGGGCCGGGCGTGGGAAGCGGCTCCGCCGGCTCTGCCTGTCCCGGCGGCCGCTCCCCGCATCCTCCTCTGCAGAGCCATCCCCGCTCTCCTCCGTGGAAAACACCTCCAAAGGGCCTCCTCCAGACCCCCCGGCCCATGGAATAAGCCCACCAAGAGGTGTGACCTCAAAGCAATCCTTCATGAGGGGATCCCCCAAAATATGCTGTAGATACCCCCAGCGCTCGTCCCACAGCCCAGTTCCAGCCTTGGAACTTCAGTTTCCCAGAAGTGTTCTGGGAAGGGAATCTCTGGCACGTTTTCCTTGCTGAGCCCTGATTTTGCTCCAAGGAGCCAAAATGCTTCATGATTTGTGCAATTAATCCCCCTCTGCTGGGGGCTCGTGGACCCTTCACCTGTCAAGGAGAGCTGCAGCTGGAGAGAAAAACTGGAACACGTGTCTGCCCAACATTCCCTGGGGACATTATCTATTGACTTTACTATTTATTGACTTTACTATTTACTATAGTCAAGTCAATAATAGTCAAGCCCTTTTTGGAGGGGAAAATTTAAAAAAAAGCCCAAACAAGGTTACCTGTGACACCATGGGGTTTGTGCTTTGCTGAGGCTGTGGTGGCCATGGTTTGGTGTCACCCTCCAGCTGTCCCCACTGTCACTGTGCCTTCTCACAGCTTCCAAAATGGGCTGGGAATAATGGGACAATGGCTGAGGGTGTGGGGGTGTCTTCTGGGATTCATCACATCCTATTTGGCAGAGTGAAAGGGCAGGAATCTCCTCAAGGACAGTCTTGCCAAAAAGGATGGATGCCCCGGGGCAGGACCATCCCTTGTGGGTGGGTAGAGCCATCCAAACCCTCTGGCACATCAAGGTGTGACATCCTCACTTCTGGGGCTGAGCCACGTGGGGTGAATTCTTCCTCACACTTTCTCAGGCCTGGCATTTAATGAGGAATTAATAACCACTTAATGATTTGCACGCACGCCGTGGAGGTGGAGCAATAATCACCTGGTTCCTTTATCAAAACCCACATCTGGTCAGGAGAGTTTGGCACGGCCCTGGCTTTGATCCCAGCTCCCTGTGACTGCCACACCCCAGCACTGGGTCACCTTCCCTGCTGTGCCATGGAATGATGGAGCAGCTCCCAGTGAGCCTTTCCCAAATCACAGCATGGCAGTGACATCAGCACTTCCACAAAATCCCAGAGTCACGGAATGGTTTGGGTGGGGAGGGACCTTAAAAATCATCCCATTCCACCCCTGTCATGGGTAGGGACACCTTCCACTATCCCTGGCTGCTCCAAGCCCTGTCCAACCTGGGCTTGGACACTGCCAGGGATCCAGGGGCAGGCACAGCTGCTCTGGGCAACCTCACCCTCACAGCCAGGAATTCCTTCCCATATATCCAAGCTAAATTTCCCATCTTCCAGTTTGAACCCATTCCCACTTGTCTTATGACAGTTCCTGATGAAGAGTCCCTCTCCAGCTCTCCTGAAACCCCTTTAGGCCCTGGAAGGGGCTCTGAGGCCTCCCTGGGGCCTCTTCTCTTTCTCTTCTCTTTCTCTTCTCTTCTCTTCTCTTCTCTTCTCTTCTCTTCTCTTCTCTTCTCTTCTCTTCTCTTCTCTTCTCTTCTCTTCTCTTCTCTTCTCTTCTCTTCTCTTCTCTTCTCTTCTCTTCTCTTCTCTTCTCTTCTCTTCTCTTCTCTTCTCTTCTCTCCCAGCCTGGTTCCATAGGAAAAGGTTCTCCAGCCCTTGGACCATCTCCATGGAGATCTCCTGCAGCCAGGCTGCCCCAGCCCCTCCTTGGTGAGCAGGTAAGGCTGGAGAGAGCATGTCTGTGAAAGAAAAAGATTTAAAATAGCAGAGGGTTCCCTCCTCTTCCTGATCCCAAGAATCTCCCTTTCCAAGCAGTGGAAACCTGTCCTTTAAAAGCAGGGCTGCTATTACAGTAAATGAGTTTGCAAACAAGGATGAGAAAAACAAACAAACCCAAGGGCCAGCCCTCCCTCTTGTCATGGAAAGAAGGAAAACAGCAACTCCCTGTGGCCTGTGGCCTCCATCCCAACCCCCTGGAGCCCACAGCCAGCATTCCAGTAACTCCAGCTCTCCCAGAGGCCTGGCTGCTGTGACCCCATCCCAAAATCTGCCAGCGCTGGCAGCAGGGCTCTGCCTGCTCCATGCCTGCTGTCCTGCAGGGCTGGCACAGGGTGAGCTCCAGTTCAGCAGTGGGACAGACAAATGCTCCATGGAGGTGAGGAAGGATCAGGGACCTTCTCAAAGAGGAAGTTTCCAAACACATCAACACAATCAAATACACACTGCCATCCAGCACAGCCAAAACAACATCCCACTGGCAAAATTTTGGGATAAAATGGGAAAGTTCATCCATGGAATAATGGGATTTTCCTCCAGGGAGAGAGAGTCTGGGGTCTCCTCTGGCCCCACAGCCATGGGACAGATTTGTTGTCCTCAGGGCTTGGCTTTTCCCCTGTCCCAGCAGCGGGCACAGCACGGGGTCGGGATGCACCCCGGGAATCCGGGAGCTGGGAAGCTCCACAGGAATCTTCTGGCAGCCCCAGCAGGAGGGAGCGAGGGAGCAGCCCAGCTGCAGCCACATTCTGAGCACACAAAAGCATCCGCCTGACCCCTCATTATCCACTCTGAGGAGCTGGTGCATATTAAAATAATCCCTTCAAAGAGACTGGAGGAGACGAGCACTGAAGTATTGATGAGCCAGGCTGGCACAGGGATTGATCTTGATGGGTTTGTGAATTTTGTTAAGAACATTAGAGAGGGCACCCAGCACACAAACACGTCCCTCTCACCGGGCTCTGAGGGCTCCCCATCCCAGTATGAGCCAAAGGTCCCCTGATCTGACCCCAGGCTGGTTCTGCTCATCTGCTGCTCTCGGAGCCTTGGAGACAGAGGAACAAACAAGAGATAAGGGCAGAATTTGATGCTGCAGATAAACAACAACTAAAATCAGAAGGGGAAAAAGCAAAGCCTCAAATGAGATTGCAGCCCTGCCTCCTCTGTGTTTTCTCATGGAAATCCCCCACATTCCCATCTGTATGTCTCTCCTCCTCCTAAAGCCAGGACAACCTTTGCTCCAGCATCTCAGCACCCAGGGGAGGCTCTCACCACTCCAATGGAAAAAGTTCTTCCCCCAGAGGGTGCTGGCAGTGCCCAGGCTCCCCAGGAATGGGCACAGCCCCGAGGCTGCCAGAGCTCCAGGAGCTGCCAGGGATGCCCAGGATGGGATTTTTGGGGGTCTGAGCAGGGCCAGGAGCTGCCCTGGCTGATCCCTGTGGGTCCCTTCCAGGTGAGGATATCCTACATTCTATAATTCCACGATTCCCTGACCCAGTGCAGCTCTGCTCTGCTCTCCTCCAGAATTCCTCTCCTGATACAGATCAGAGAATTTTCAGGGCTCTGCTGTGGGACTTGCTGTGTCTTGTTTCCAGGCTGGCTTGTGTCTGCTGCCCTGGCTGGGCTTCACAGAAAAATTCCCATACAGATGGGTATCAGCAGGGGTTTAAAGTGACCCCCAGTCCCTTCCTGCAGATAAGGCAGGGTTTAGGGGGGAGCCTTGCCAGTCCCACAACTCCTGAGCACTGACAAACATTGAAATCACTGAAAACTGCAGCACAAGCCCAAATCATCTTCACCTGCTCATTTTAGGGGCAGAGAGGGACAGCTGCAGGAATCCCTCAGGAGCCTGCAGTAGGGTCTCCTCTCTTTGTGCTCCTGCCCTCACCATCAGCTCCTCTTTCTCCAAGCAAACTCTGTCCAGGCCCATGGGACCTCCCCATCCTCACACCTGGGAGAACAAGGAGGCAAAGAAATAAATGTTCATTACTTTCACAATCTCTTCAGTGCCTGGATTGTCCTTTCCTCCTATTTTTTCAAAGTCACATCTCCATCTTGCTTGGCTCCTTGGGAGCAGAGCTCTTCCAGCAAAGCCATTCCTGGATTCCATGTGGAAGCAGCCTAGGACACCCCACATGCCCCCAGAGCTGCAGCCCCCCAGTGAGTAGGTGACTCCTTCCAGCTCTGATCCCAGCCCTTGTAAATCCTGGGAATGCACCCAGGGAACCCCTGGAATGAGGCCACCTGGGGCTGCTCTGGCTCACCGTGGACAGACCCAAGCCATGGGAACAGCCCAGAACCACCGTGAGCAGCGATTTACAGCAGGGCTCCTGCCAGCTCCAAGGTGACCCTGTCTGTGCAGGGAGGACATTTATAGGGCCAGAGCTCTTTCCTGCCACACCTGAGCTGTCCTGAGGGTGACACAGAGCTGTGTTCCTGGGAAGGCCAGGGCTGGAAGGGACCTTAAAGAACATCCAGTTCCACACCTACCATGGCAGGGACATCTTCCACTGTCCCAGGCTGCTCCAAGCCCTGTCCAGCCTGGCCTTGGACACTGCCAGGGATCCAGGGGCAGCCACAGCTGCTCTGGGCACCCTGTGCCAGGGCCTGCCCACCCTCACAGGCAGGAATTCCCAGTTTCCAATATCCCATCCATCCAAGTGTCACTGGTGAACTCTGTACCTGTGTCCAGCATCCAGAGCTGCATCCCTGTGGCCCTTGGATGCAGGAGGGGCAGCAGGGAGTGGGAGAAGCCCAGAGGCAAAGAATTTCCAAAGCTTTGGGCTGGAATCAGCCCACAGCAGCACTGGCCATCGAGTGCTGCAGCACTCACAACGTGCAGGCTCCATCCTCTGCCAAGAGCCCGCAGGAAAACCTGGCACAATTCCACCCAGGGAGCAGCCCTGGCACAGCCCCAGGGGCTGCCCCGCTCTGTCTGTCCCTCACTCCCTGCCCCCAGAGCAGAGAAATCCCACAGAGTCTTCCTCCAGCCTTCCTCCATCCTGCAGTGGGGTAGAGCTGCTGTCCCCCCTCACACCCTGCAGTGTGACCATCCAGGAAAGCTCAACTATCCCAAAATGCTGAAAGCACCATGAGGTTGGTGCCCTCACCACCCTCCCAACCAGGAATTCCCAATTCCCAATCCCCCATTCATCTCTGTCCTCTGGAGCCATTCCCTGAGTCCTGTCCCTCCATCCTTGTCCCCAGTCCCTCTCCAGCTCTCCTGGAGCCCCTTCAGGCCCTGCCAGGGGCTCTGAGCTCTCCCTGGAGCCTTCTCCTCTCCAGGGGAACATTCCCAGCTCTCCCAGCCTGGCTCCAGCCCTGGAGCAGCTCCCTGGCCCTTCCTGGACTCATCCCAACAATTCCTGCCCTTTGTAGGACAGCAGGGAGCTGTGATGCATCACCCACAGCTCATGGCCATGGTCTGCCAGCTCCAAGCAGGATGTTACACTCCCAGACGTGGTTTCCTCTCCCCATTCCATGACTCCCTGACTCTCCTCCTGGGCTGCATTTGAACTCCTCAGCCCTGGGGCCGTGGATTATGCAGTGACTCAGATCCCAGGATCAGGACTCAGAGGGAAATTTGCAATTCAGAGCAGCTCCAAGACTCTGAGAGTCTCAACTGGGAAGTGGGAGAAGACAAAACGTGAGACAGGGCATCAGTGACAGGGACAAACACAACTTTGAGTGTTCAGCCAGTTGGATGCACAGCAGTGACACCTTCAGAGCTTCAGCCCCCACCACTCCCACCAGGAATTCACCTCCCAGGGGGATCCAGGTGCCCCATGGGATGCTGCAGAGCTGGAGAGGATGTGCAAGGATGGGAAACCTTTTCTGAGATCAGCCTCCAACCCCACTGAGAATCCCATGGGAGCATTTGGGTGGGGGGTCAGAGTCAGCAGGACTTGCAGGAAAACCTTCTGGATAAAGCCAAGCTCCAGGAGCTCCACCTGGCAGCACTTTCTGGATTTACTGATGAAGGTCTGCAGGCATCCAGTGGGAGAAGATCCCCATCAGGTGCTGCTTCCTCAGCCTTGAAGAAAATCATTGCAAGAACGAGCGAGCAGCTGACACAGAACAAATTAATTTGGGAGATAAAGCACAAGGGGTGAGCTCTAATGAGGGGAGGAGGGTGAAAGTGGCACTCCCCCAAGGGTGAGGGAGGTGACAAATTGAGAGAGCTGAGGTGGGGTTTTATCCAGAAAGGAGCAGTGACAAGCTGGTCACGAAGAGGAAAAGAGAAACAATATTGGGAGGCTCCAAAACTCAGAATTTCTTCTGAGTTTGTGTGGAGATATTTGTAAGGCAGATGAAGAAAAAACAAATCACAGGAGAAAAATTTACCCTTATCAACACTTTTTTTTTTTTTTTTGCACTGCTACAGCACCACATGTGCCATGGGAGAGCCCTGGGGTGCAGAGCAGCTCTGGGAGGTGCTGGTGTCACCCTCTGGGTGGGCAGCACAAAGCTCAGCACAGCCCCAGGCCTGCAGTTCCACAGGAAATCCTGGAAAAGCAGCTGAGAGCTGGTCCTGGGGAGCACCAGAGGAGGCAACAGATGGAGAACCTTGCTGTGTGATAAATCTTGCAGCAGAGCCTGGGTTTGCCTGTGCAGATGTCCCTCCACAGGCTGGAAGCAGGGATGAGGGAAGCAGAGCACCTCTGGTTTGGGAATGGCCACGGCACAGAAATGGAGATGCTGGAACACCAGGATGAGCTCCTGGCAGAGCCCAGCCTGGGACAGCTTGTTCTGTTGGTGATGGTGCTCCAAGGAACACAAAAAAATTGGGAATGAGGTTGGGATGTGCTGGTCTGTAGCTGTCCCAAGAAGAAAGGGAGATCAGCAGCCAATAGTTCCCAGCAGCTGGCAGGACACAGACTCTTATGGAGTCATGGAATTGTTGAGGTTGGGAAAGCACTTGGAGGTTGTTGAGTCCAATCATCCCCCAGCATTGCCAAGGCCACCACTGCCCCATGTCCCCAAGTGCCACATCCACATGGCTTTTAAATCCCTCCAGGGATGGGGACTCCACTCCTACCCTGGGCAGCTTGGCCAGGGCTGGACAGCCCTTTCCATGAAGAAATTTTTCCCAATATCCAATCTCAGCCTTCCCTGGTGTAGCTTAAGACTTTTTCCTCTTTTCCTGTCTCTGTTCCCTGAGAGCAGAGCCTGACCTTGCTCATCCCTCCTTTTAAGGAGCTGTGGAGGGTGAAAAAAACTGAGCCTCCTTTTCTCCAGATTAAACAACTCCAAGGGCTTTGACTCAAGGTGACCTTGAGTAGCATCACCTGGAGGAAAATTCCTGGATGTTGTTCCAGCAGCAAGCTCTGCTCTCATGTGCCCTCCCAAATGCTCCCACCACCTGCTCAGAACGGCTGGGAAACATTTTGGGTTCTCCTGAGGAGTTTCCTGAGGAGCAGGATCACAGATCCAGGTCTGCACTGGGGACGCTCATCCCAGAGCAAACACAGAAGAGACACCCCAGAGGTTTCAGCAGGAGGCACGTTTGTGCCAGTGCCTGGGAAAAGCCCTGGAAACCAGGGAACACGATGGTTTGGCTCCAGCACCATCTGGACAAGAGCTTCCCAGTGAAGGAGGGACTGCAGTGAAGCCAAGCCATCAGAGGGAGGCTGGGAGCTGCCCACTCTGCCAACCTGCTGCCAAGGATTCCGGGCCAGGAGGGATTTCCTCCCTGCTGGAGCCAAGTGATCCTGATCTTCCATTGAAAAATGGGGCTGGATCCAAGAGACAAGGAAAATGAGCTGTCAGAAGCCAGGCTCAGTGCTTGTTCCAACGGAACGAGGCCCTTTCCAATGGGAATGCAATGGCAGGTGTGGAATTTGGGAGGAATCAAGGCCCAGCAGGGAGCCCTGTGGGAAATCAAGACCCCTTGTCTCTGATGAGACAAGAGACAGAGGTTGACAACTTCTGCTGGTTCATCATGGACTCCATGGTCTTAAAGGTCTTTTCCAGCCTTAATGATTCCATGATTCTCCACTTTCTTTCCAAAACAAGGAAATTTTCAAGCATGATCACTTTGGTCTAATGAATAAAATAAATAAATTTTAAAATAAAGCAATTCAGCACCAGTCTGGTTTAATGTATTAGCACTGACAGTGCTAATGACAAATGTGATTATTCCAAAGCTCCTACATACATCAGGGAAGTGAAACTGCAGAAATTGGCAACCCTTGGGCATTCTTCTTTTCCACCTGCCATTAAATCAATTTAAAGTTCCCATCTCAATCTATCAGAATTAATTATGTGTTTTCAGGCAGCAATTACTGGAAGAAGTCCTTCATTTTGGGATTGTTCCATCTCCAGGGCCCAGAGCAGGAGGGGGATGCAGGACCAGGGTATTGGGGGTGGATTTTGCATCACTCTGGGGTTATTTTAGCTCTGGAGGGTCTGAAGGTGCTCCTGGACTCTGCCCAAAAAAAGGGCTCTGAGCATCTCTCATCCACAGCAGGAACAGACTGGAATATTTCAGTTGGAAGGGACCTGTCACAATTATCAAGTCCAACAGCTTGATCACCTCAGGGCTGACCAAAAGTTAATTATTGAGGGAATTTGTGCCTGTTAAACATCCCTGGAAATGTTCCAGGCCACATTGGACAGGGCTTGGAGACACCTGGTCTCGTGGAAGGTGGAATGAGGTGGTTTTTAAGGTCCCTTCCAGTCCAAACCACTCTGTGATTCCGTGGAACACTGACAGGCTCATTAAGGAGCTCTCTGGAGCTTCTTCTCCCTGCACACACAGCTCCAGCAGAAGTGGAGTCATTCCTGCCCAGAAAAAATCCATTCCTGGTGCACTTCCAACCCGTGTCATGTGCTTTGGAGTTTTTGTTGGTTTTTTGGGATTTTTTTTCCTCCTGCCTTTTTTTTTTTTTTTAACAACCAAGTTTGGAAAGTCGCAGGAAATAAAAACAAGAAATTGCTGACAAGTGTCCCACTGTAATTGAGTGAGAACACAGAGCTCAGCTCTACAGATTCCCAGAAATACAGCCCAGATGTGGCTCTCCACAGTGGCTCAGCCAAACCACAACCCCTGAAATGACATCCCTGGGACTGGGAAACTTCCTCAGCGCCCCTTCCACTGGTGTCCAAAACACACCCAGCCAGAGATTGGGGAAAACACAGAGCTGGCAGCAGAGCCTGGAGGGGCCCTGGCAGTCCCCAGTGCTGAGGGTCTGCAGCAGGAATCATGGAATGGTTTGGGTTGAAAGGGATCTTAAAAATTATCTCATCCCATTCCCTGCCACGGGCAGGGACACCTTCCACTGTCCCAGGTTGCTCCAAGCCCTGTCCAACCTGGCTTTGGACAATTCCAGGGACAGCCACAGCTTCTCTGGCACTTTGTGCCAAGGCCTCACCACCCTCAAAGGGCAGAATTCCTTGCAAAATTCATGGCAGAGGGATATTTTTGGTGGGCCAGGCAGTGTCCCAGCACTGGTGCTTTGCCTCCCAGCCCCACAAAAAATGGGGAGGGGGGAATTGTCCCCTGCCCTCTGCACCCTCCCGTGGGACATTACATCTGTGCTGCTGCTGCTGCTGGGGCTCATCTCACCAGGATTCACCTGAAATGTGAACTCTGCTCTTCCCAGAAGGATGGGAGAGGTGTCCACTGACCCATCTGAGCGGCTTTTTTGGCTGTTAGAAATCCAGGAGTGTGGTGTTGGGGCAGCCAGAGCAGAGCTGTGCTGCTGGGGAACATTCCTGCATGCAGGGTGATGGTTTTTACTTCCAAATTAAATAATGGAAGAGCACCCACTGGTTTTGAGAAGTTTTTCTCCCAAAATGGTTCACTGAGCATGGCAAGGAGAGGGGAAAATCCGAATACACCCCACAAAGGATGAGAGAAATGCTTCAAGGCTTTATCACCAGAGCCATGGCGCTCCAGATCTGTCATGGGGATCAGGGATGTGCAGGGGAATCTGTTTGCAGAAAAGACACAGGTCTGGCAAGGCTGGGCAGGCCCTGTTGGTGAATGGACCATCTGTCCCCAAATTGTGATTTGTACCAACCTGATGGCGTTGGCAGAGCCAGCCCAGCTGCGCTGCTGGGCCATCTGCTCTGCAGCAGAGGGAATTTATCCCCCCTGACCTCAGGGTTATGCTCTCCATGTTCAACATCGGAGAGGAAAACAAAGGCTGTGATTTGAGCAGGCTGAATCCACGTTTCCAGCCCCACATGGAGCGCCAGGGCAGAGCTCAGCCTGGCTGCCGGGCGTTCAGGCCCTGAGGGATTGCTGCAGCCCCACCACGGCCCTGCAACCCTCCTGAAGGGGGTCAGACGCTCTGGGTGCCGCTGAGGACTTTAATTTGGGGTATTTGGCTGTAAATAACGCAGCACTGTGCAGGTGTCCCAGCTGTGGCCTGTGCATCCTGTGCCACCCTCAGCACGGGCGACGGACGGAAAGCTGGGCCTGGTGTGACAGGATAACTTTCACAGGAGCTCCTCACCAGGAGCTGCTGCCAGGACAAAACTTTCTGGCATGGAAAAGCTGGAAACAGACTCACTGGAGCAGGTATTGAGCCTGCTGTGCCTCATCCCCGTCCAATCCCAGTGCATCCATCCGCCCTCATGGCCATGCTTGGCGCCTGCTCCCACCCCAGGCCGGAGCTGTGTCCTGGGGGAGGGACAGTCCCAGGAGCTGCCCCTGCCATGGAGAGGCAACATCATGTCTTAGTTGGAAATGGGGGTGTTTATTCTATTTCCCATCTGTCAGAGCTGGGGCAGTTCTCTCTGTTCATGGGGCAGTTTTCTTTATCTCTCCCACAGCCAATCCTCCCTCCAGGAGATCTCTGCTGCTCATGGGCCATTAATTATTAATTATCTTCTGTTCACGGGCCAGTGAGTGTCCCTGCATGGCTAATAAAATTCCATCATCCCATGGGGAGATGCTCCGCCCAGGGCAGGAGCCAAGCATTCCTACCTGGATACAATCTGAGCCTGGAACAGCACAGCAGCCTCTGCCCCCTGCATTCCCAGAGGAGCAGCTTTCTGCTGCCCTGCATTCCCAGAGGAACACCAGGCCCATCTCCAGCAGCCCTGGAGCTCCAGAGGAAAACTCCCCCCTTGTGCAGGATCCCTGCTCCAGCAGAAGCACAGCTGGCACTGCAGGAGGGCTGAGCCCCCATGGGATGGGACTGTGCCACCACCCTGACACACAGGGCTCAGCTCCTCACTCTGGCAGTGGTTTGTTTTCTTTTTTGTACTACTGCATTTGTATTTTTTAATTTTCCTATTAAAGAACTGTTTTTCCTACTCCCATATCTTTGCCTGAGAGACACTTAATTTCAAAATTACAATAATTGGGAGGGAGGGGTTTACATTTTCCATTTCAAGGAAGGCTCCTGCCTTCCTTAGCAGATACCTGCCTTTTCAAACCAAGGTACATCAAAAATGATCCTCTGCAGTTGATGTGATCCACTCCTCTCCACCTGGCAGGTACTGGGATGCCTGATTGAGTCCCAGTTTCCACGACCTGTTTCTCCTGGAAGACCCACAGCTCTCAGCTAAGTAGAAGTTCCCAAATCAAGAGTGAGGTCTGTGGGTGAAATTCCCCCCCCTCAGAGACAAATCTCTTCCCTGCAGTGCTGCACGCCAATCCCAGGGACTCCTTCCATGCTCTTCACTCAAGGAAAAACTCCTGCCACCATTATTCCCATTCTTCTCGCGGAAAGACTTAATTCCCTGTACAGCAGAGAAGATTTATTCCCCATATTCCGTGGGAGAGATTATCTCCAGCTGCTATTATTCCCTTATCAATAATTCACCGTGCAGCCACACTCCGGCTCATTCCCGACTGCACGAGCAGCCGGGAGCGATCCGGGCTCCTCGGATATTGCTGATGCTCTCAGCAAAGCAGAACACCACAAATGAGTCACATCCTCTGGAATCTTCTCCTTCCAGCCTCCCGAGGAGGGGACCAGCTCCACGGAAGGGCTGCAAGCCTGTGGAGTGGAAATAAATAAATAAAGGGGAGATAATTAAACTCTATATTTCAGTCGTAGAGGAGGAGCTCATGAAAGGGACTCTTCATCTGGCAAATCCAATACAATGAGGTGATTAAAGGAGAAAAGCAGACATGGAGCTGTCTGTGAATGCAGAGCACACGCTGAAGCCTTGATCAAGGCTCCCCTGTTAGAAGGACAAGCTGGTTGCCATTCCCATTTATCTCCCACAGGATAACAACAGCGGTGCACAGAGCTCAGGATTAGAACAGCATCCTGTCATTGGTTTCCTCTCTCCCACTCCATGCATGGCACAAATGCCTCATTCCCCACTGGAGAGATGAGCACGGGGATCATTGGGATGCAACCTCAGCACCACCACGCTTGCATGGCTGTCAAAACTCCACCACCAGGGAGATTTACAGCCCTGAGGATGCACAAGTGTCATCTGTGACTAAATCAGGCACCGGCTGGGAGAGGAAAGATGATCTCCCCCGTTGCAGTTGGCACTGGGAAGTTCCACAGCCACAGCTCGGATGAGCCATCTCGGATGTCCGAGACATCTGTGCAGTCATTAACTGAACCTTTCATCTTCCAGGCTGGCTCTGCTCTGGAGCATCCTGTCAGGGAGCCAAGGCAAGCAGCACTTGAGTGCTCTTTGATCCAGCCAGGTGGATCTGTCTGCCAGGGATTTATTGGCACATGGAGGAAATGCCCCCCGTTGCTCTCTTTACCTGCACTTTTCAATGGATTGCATCACAAATCCCACAAACCCAGAGTGGCTTGGATTGGGAGGGACTTAAATCCCACCCCATTCCACCCCCAGGGACACCTTCCACTATGCCAGGGTGCTTCAGTCCCATCCAACCTGGCCTTGGACACTTCCAGGGATCCAGGGGCAGCCACAGCTTCTCTGGACACCCTGTGCCAGGGCCTCCCAGCCAGGAATTCCCAATTCCCAATATCCCATCCATCCCTGCCCTCTGGCAGTGGGAAGCCATTCCCTGTGTCCCATGACTCTGAGGGACAGCAGGATGCTTTGAGCAAGGCAGAGGACAAATGGCAGGAATACAGAAGTTTGGAGAAGGCCAGTGCCACCAGCACACGTGGGTAAAGCTGAAGAAACAAAACCCAAACGTTTTGATTTCATCTTTCCTAGAGGAGGCTACAGGAGACCTGGAGAGGGACTTTGGACAGGAGCAACAGGACAAGGGGGAATGTCCTTAAGCCAGAGGAAGATGGTTTTAAATGGATGTTGGGAAGAAATTAATAAGAAATTAAAGTTCCCAGCAGGGAGTTGGCTCCAGCAGCTTATCTTGAGCCTCCGTTTATGGCTGGGCTTGGACACGGTCGGACAGGCTAATCCAGGAGGAGATGCTGCAGTACCCAGGGCACTGCAGGAGATGACAGTGGCTCCAAGCTAATGGATAAGGCTAAAGACAGTGTGACCAATGGGATGAATCAATCAGAGCTGTGCAGCTTCAGGAGACGAGAGAAAAGGAGAATAAAAACCAAGGCTTAGAGCTTTCAGCCCCTGGGCTGAGAGGAAAGGCAGATCTGGGTGTCCCAACACAAAAATGAGTCCAGAGAGGCCACGGAGCTGCTTCAAGGGCTGGAGGCCCTCTGGAGCCAGGGTGGGAGAGCTGGAAATGTTCCCCTGGAGAGGAGAAGGCTCCAGGGAGAGCTCAGGGCCTGAAGGGGCTCCAGGAGAGCTGGAGAGGGACTGGGGACAAGGCATGGAGGGACAGGAGCCAGGGAATGGCTCCCAGTGCCAGAGGGCAGGGATGGGTGGGAGATTGGGAATTGGGAATTCCTGCCTGGGAGGGTGGTGAGGGCACCAACCTCATGGTGCTTTCAGCATTTTGGGATAGTTGAGCATTCCAGGATGGTCACACTGCAGGATGGAGGAAGGCTGGAGGAAGATTCTGTGGGATTTCTCTGCTCTGGGGGCAGGGAGTGAGGGACAGACAGAGCGGGGCAGCCCCTGGGGCTGTGCCAGGGCTGCTCCCTGGGTGGAATTGTGCCAGGTTTTCCTGCGGGCTCTTGGCAGAGGATGGAGCCTGCACGTTATGAGTGCTGCAGCACTCGATGGCCAGTGCTGCTGTGGGCTGATTCCAGCCCAAAGCTTTGGAAATTCTTTGCCTCTGGGCTTCTCCCACTCCCTGCTGCCCCTCCTGCATCCAAGGGCCACAGGGATGCAGCTCTGGATGCTGGACATAGGTACAGACTTCACCAGTGACACTTGGGGATGGCAGCACCTCCAAAAGGTGCCTGAAAAAATCAAAATGAAATTTAAAAAAACTTAAAATCACTCAGTTCAATCAAGTAATCACATATAAACCTCTGAACTGATACCACTTCAAAGCAGCAACCACCTCTCCTAAGCACAGCTCTCACCCCAGGGAGGGAGAAGTGCCAGAAATCACCTCGAAATTGCAGTTGATTCTCAGTGGAAGGAATTCAGCTGCTCTGCTGATAAGCAGCCACATACATCTCTAAGCTGGAGAGGTAGATCATTAAGGGGAAATGTTTAGAGAAATTAAATCCTTTTTTGCTGCTTCTTATGCTAATAGGGAAAAGCAAGCTGATTTGCAGGAGGACAACATTTAGCAAAATCAAATTCATCAACGTCCCCATCTGTTCCCGTTCTCGTGCTGACTTTGTCAAAAATCAGCTTTTCTTCAACCAACACCCGCGTCACTTGGAGCCAATTCTGGGCAGATTTGTAAATAAACCACTTCTGCAAAGCCAGCCAGGCAAAAAAAAAAAAAAAAATCCAGTGGAAAGGCCTGATAAATAGAAATACAGTTGGGATTGAAGGGATTGAGGAGATGGCCAAGAGACTAAATGGACAGGGAATGATGAATCAGCCCAGCTGGGAAAATAACCCAGAGGCCAGTGGAGGGTTAATGATACCAGAAATGGGAAATCTCTAAATCAGGATCCTGCATCTCTGCCTCAGCTGCTGTTGTTGCTCCTGGGTGAAGCAGGATCTGGAAACAGCTCCATGCTGGAGCTGCTCTGCATGCAGGGACCAGCAAGCTCCTCCTGCAGCTCATGGGGGTCTCGAAAGATCTCCTAGAAATGTCACAGAATCACAGAAGAGAAGCACAGAGTGCCCTGAGTTGGAAGGGACCCACAAGGATCACCAAGTCCAACTCCATGTGCTCCTGTCTGTTGTGGGAAGCATCACTGAACTGGTTTGTGACTTTGTTCTGCTTCTTCCCAGTTACTGGAGCCAGCAGATAATCAATATACGTAATTCATTCCAAAGATTATGGAGAAAGTCTTATCTCAAAACTCAGCAATGAGGCATTTCACGGAGTCATAGAACTTTTGGGGTTGGAAGAGACCTTAAAGAACACCCAGTCCCACCCCTGCCATGGCAGGGACACCTGCCACCATCCCAGGCTGCTCCAAGCCCTGTCCAGCCTGACCTTGGACACTTCCAGGGATCCAGGGGCAGCCACAGCTGCTCTGGGCACCCTGTGCCAGGGCCTCAGCACCCTCACAGCCAGGAATTCCTTCCCAATATTCCACATTCACCCTTTTCCAGCTTAAAGTCATTCTCCCTTGTCCTGCCCCTCCATGCCTTGTCCCAAGCCCCTCTCCAGCTCTCTTGGGGCCCCTTTAGGCACTGGAAGGGTTTTAAGGCCTCCCTGTCTCCTTCTCTTCTCCAGGCTGAACCCCAAACTTATGCACCAAGGCTGCCAGGACAGGATTATTCCGTGTGCTCCCACATTCCATTTATTCAGCAACACGACCCACACAGGCATTTTCAGCAGTTCCAGGTCCAAGGTGGGCACATCCCCACGGATCACACCTGTCATGTGGCACGGGCCAAGTGGCACCAGGTTGTTGTGGTGTCACATTCACATTCTCTGGAAAAATCCCTTCGCCCAGGATTTTTCTCCTGGGAAGTTGAGAAGCCTCAGAGAAAAAGGAAAACAATTCTTATCTCATTTGCTTCTCCTGTGTTTTGCTCATGTGGAATGAGGTTGGAGATTGTTTACCCACAGGTGATTGTTCCATTGGATTTCTGGTGTGAGTTGTTTTGTCTCATTGGCCAATCAGTGCCAAGGTTCTGGAGAGAGTCACAAGTTTTCATTATTACCTTTTAGCCTTCTGTAAGTATCCTTTCTGTATTCTTTAGTATAGTTTAGTATTCTTTAATATACTATAGTACCATAAAATAATAAATTAGCCTTCTGAGAACATGGAGTCGGATTCATCATTCCTTCCTGCCACGAGTCCCCACAAATACAATATTGTGGCCCCCAGGACATGCAGCAGCAGAGCCCAGCCTTGGGGCAGCTCCAGGGATCCTGCCGGGACACGCACGCCAGGCGTGGGCACCCCACGGATTTGGCTCCTGGCGCCACAGCAAATGGAGAGGAAAAATCCCTGACGTGCTGCCCTGAAGAGAAAACTGGTTTTTTATGTTCATTCACAGGGCAGAAAATCCAGAGAGCTGCAGCTGCAGCACAGGCAGAGCCCCGGGGCAGCACTGGGCTCTGCTCACCACCTGCCCCTTCCAGAGCCTTTCTTCCCCTCCCAGCACTGCACAGAATTCCATGAGGGGCACACACAGAGCAGCCCAGCTCTCCCTGGAGCAGCCAAAACGCTGCTCCTGCCCTGGGATTCTCCCATCTCCTGCCCCACAGAGCCAACAGCAGCAGCCTGCTGCCTTCCCAGGCTCCCCTCTCTGCTGGATCCCTCTTCCTGGTTTCCAGCACAGTGGGAAAAGTCAGGAGGAGCAGGGCAGAGCTGGGCAAGGGAAACGCCAACAGGTTTTGAGGATGCACCTGTGGATGACCTGCCATGGAAGACAGCGTGCTCTGGGCAGCATCCATGGAATCATGGAATTGTTGAGGTTGGAAAAGCCCTCTAAGACCACCAAGTCCAACCATTCCCCCAGCACTATCCCATGTCCCCAGGTGCCACATCCACGTGGCTTTTAAATCCCTGCAGGGATGGGGACTCCACCACCTCCCTGGGCAGATCCAATGCTTGACCATCCTTTCCATGAGGAAACCCTTCCTCATGTCCAACCTGAACCTCCCCTGCCACGACCTGAGGCCGTTTCCTCTCATCCTGTCCCTGTTCCCTGGGAGCAGAGCCTGGATCCCACCTGGCTGCCCCCTCCTGTCAGGGCATTGTGGAGAGCCATAAAATCTCTCCTCGGCTTCCCAATGTCTCATTGTTCGCTCCCAGGCCTGGAAATCCAAGTGATGATCTCAATCTCCACAAAATAAATCCATCTGTGGAAAGCCCAGGGCAGGAGTTGGAGATTTCCCTGTGCTGTCCTTACCTCAGCCAAACCCCATACTGCTGCCAGGTGCCTTCCTCTTCACTTCCCCTGGCTCAGCCTTAATTATTCATTTCCTGGCATCCTTTCGTTCAGAAAGGTCTCACCAAATCTCTCTCTCCATAAAAAAGAAAGGTCTCTCCGTAAAAACTGCTTTTTCCATTTGTTTGGTCCATGCCACTGTGGGCATCCACAGGGTCAGGTGACATAGCTGAAAATATTTACATTCCCTGCTTTTACCACCCTCTTTTTAGCCATAAATCAACTTCAGGTGTCTCTGTAGAAGTGAAAATTCCTCCAGGGAAGCACAGCAATCCAAGCAATCCTCCTGTAGCATCTCCACGTTGCCACCACGTGGTCGGATGGTTCCTTTCTCTTCTTCTTCTTCTGGCCTCACCTCTTCCACAACTCTGGAGTCAAGCTGGAGCAGCCCTTTAGGAAATGTGCTCCAAAACATTTTAAAACACTTTAAAAAAAAATCTATTTAAGCACACCCAGGCTGGAGCATTAATAGCGTGAGGAGCATTAAATATTAGCCCTAATTATTCTAAACTCCTAATTATCCTAAATAAAAGCAGAGAGTGACGTCCCGGAGCTCCTCCGGAGGCAAGAGGAGGGAACCCCACCTGCACAATCCCCACCCTGCCCTGCAGCCAGATCCAGCCCCAATTTCTCCAGGCTCCACCCGGCTTCTCCCTTTGCTGGGCGTGCAGGAGACAAACGAGGCACCTTCAGCGGCCACAGGAGGGATTTCAATCAGGAAATCTTGCAGAAATACCGATTTAAAAGGTTTCTTCACCGTGTTTGTGCCGGGGGGCTGTGCTGGCCCAGCCAGGTCTCACTGCACCACCCCATGGTGGATGGAGTTTCAGTCCTGGCTGCAGAATTCCAGCGGAGCATCCGAGCAAACAACTCTTCCCCCGGGGCCAGGGTTTGGTGTTGCCTCTCCTGGTTAAGAAAACAGGAGGAAAACTGCAGGGGAAGCTCAGATCCCAGGCAGAGGGGCCTTGGCTGCAGCATCGCTGCTCAGGATTGGGAAGGGGATGGATGGGGAAAGGGATGGATGGGGAAGGGGATGGATTGGGATGGGGATGGATGGGGAAGGGGATGGATAGGGAAGGGGATGGATCCCTTGACAAGTGATGTATCAACCTGGCAGCTCCCTCAGCAGGTTGTCACACACCCGTCAGCCTGACTGAGCTAAAACCACCGGGATTACACCCGGAGTGTCCTCCCTGAACAAGGGAGACCTCAGGAATGTTTGTTGGCTTTTATTCCTCCTCACGCAGGGATTTCATGGATCGGCTCTCGAGTTGTGGCAGCTGCTCACAGCAGATCCTGCAGCATCCCAAAAACTTGGGGAATTCTGGAGACAGGCACATGTGCTGTCCTAAGGGGGCACTTGGGGTGACATTCCTGATCCTGGGAACACACAGAAGGGAAAAGGAAAAGGAAAAGGAAAAGGAAAAGGAAAAGGAAAAGGAAAAGGAAAAGGAAAAGGAAAAGGAAAAGGAAAAGGAAAAGGAAAAGGAAAAGGAAAAGGAAAAGGAAAAGGAAAAGGAAAAGGGATCTGTCTGTGACCCCATTTCTTCCCAAATCTTTGACAAGGGGATGAGAAAAGGAGGAAGAGGGAGAAATGGCTACTTAAACTTGGAGAACTATTTATCCCAGAAATCTATACTCTGAACACACCTTTTCCTTGAGTCTTGATGCATCCACATGTCAAGGAATTTAAAGGAAAATTCAGAGAGAATCTTCCTGAGGAACCAGCAGTCACACAAAAGTGAGGGCAGGGAAAGGGCATTGAGGTCCAGGCTCAGCAAAACAAAGACTCTGGAAGGAAAAGCACAGCTGAGAAAAATACTGTCTTTAATAGTGACCTTGCATCAATGGTTTCTTATTTTGCAGTTTAAAACTCCTTGGTAGAGTTGTAATTTAATTTAGAAAAAAACTTTTTAGAGACATGAAAATTTCACTGGTGCTTTCCCCCCTCTGATGTTCACAGGGATTTCAGAACCTGCCTTCACCTCAAGGACATCCCTCACACATCAGCCACATCCACCTCAGCTCCTCCTGGTTTTTGGGAACCCACCTGGGGCAGGCACAATTCCAAGGACATAAAAGTTGTCCTTTTGGATCTGCCTTGCAGTGAAAGGGAATTTCTCTAAGTAATGCTAAATGGAAATGAAATTTGTGGCTGGGAAGCTTCAAGCAGGGAAAAGTGAGGGGAAAAGGCAGGTTCAGCAGAAATTCTTTTAGAAAGTCACTGGATTAATCCAGGTAGGGAGTTTGGAAGGTAAAGAAAAGCTGGTCCATGAGTGGGGAATCAGCCATGGAATAAACTCAGGGAAGGGCCAAAGGTGATGTCCAGGTCAAACCAAGAACAAGACACCTGCAGGAGAGACAATTCCACCTTCTTAAAGCCAAGAAACCTTCAAATTGAGATTGTGTGTGGTGATTCTAAAGCAGTGCTAAACACTGAAATGTCTCCTTCCCCATCAGGCACGATCACAACTGACACCACTGATTTCCAACCCAGCCTTTGGCAATCTGGCCAAACAATTCCCAGGCATTTCTTTCCTATCAGGCCATTCCCAACCATTTTAATATCTAAAAATATTTCAGTTTGCCTTTTCCCTTGGATTTTTTTTTCCCTCTTGCTTTTCCCTAGGTTTTTTTTTTTTTTCTTCTGCTGTTATTCCCTGTTGGATGTAACACACTGAGTGGAAGAGTGAAGTTTCTAGGAGTGCCTGTGGAATTCCCAATTCCTTACTCGTGTCAGGGAGGAGCTGAGAGCATTATTGCACTTTTCCAGAAAATTCCACCCATGCAGAGCTGCCAGGCCCTCAGCAGCCATTCCCAAGGGCAGGGATGGAGGGAAGGAACAGGCACTGTGCTGGCTGTACCTCAGAACGCTCTGAGCATTCCTTGTCTGGATTTGTCTCCTTCCAAGCAGCCTCTTGCACTTCAGAGCTGCCACCAGCTGGAATTAAGCTTCCCACTCCAAGATTAATGCCAGTGTTGATCCCTTCAGCTGCTGGGCTTGGGTGCAGTGTGGGAGGGCCAGGGGAGGGCCCATCTGCAGCTCCCACGCAACCACACAAAGCAGTCACCAAAAAAATGAATTTTAAACACCATTTGTCAACTCCAGCCTACGTTTTTTGCTACACAAAATCACATTTTATTACCATTTCTGGCTAAGCTTGGCATGAGTGAAAGCTCCTTCCCAAACCATCTACCAAAATGAGGTACCCAAGCCAGTCTTGACTAAAAATCACTCAGTGCAGCTTTGCTGTGAATTGTTATTCACATCTGACTTTTCAAAAAAAGCATTTTTTAGCTTCAGGGTTACAATTTTTATCCATGGAAGCAGCTGTTTCATGACTAAGCAACAAGAACCTGAGCAAAAAAAAGACACAAACACAGGGATCCAAAGCTGGTGGTTATTTTTTACTTGAAGACTCTCTGAAAAACAAAATTATTGTTACATTATTGTCATTAAATCTTTCTGGAATGAAACAGGCCTGGTCCAGGTGATATGGAAAGGGCAGTGTGGTTTTTACAAAATTGATATTCAAGCAACATCAAAACACACAAAGGACAGGCTCTTACACTCAGGTTACACCACTCAGCCTCAGTAAACATCTTTGGAGTAGATTTTTAAAACAAAAAAATCAACCAAGGAACTTAAATATTCACAGGACAAACCCATAATATGATGCAAAACATGAAGGGCGAGATTAGCAGAGATCAGCAGAGGATAATCCAAGCAGGAGTTACACACAGGGGCTGGATTCCAGCTGGGAACAGTCACCCCCACGAGGCAGCTTTGGGATTTGGTTCTGTGCCTAAGGCAGGGAGGAGTGAGCAGCAGGCAGAGAGAAAAGGTGAATTAATGCTGAAGTTTTTGTTCAATCAGGAGCCCACAAGTCCAGCACAACAAAGGAAAGGCTGGGTGTTCTTTTAAAATGAAAAGTTAGCCACAATATCCTCTCTATATTGCACCAAGTTTGGTTGTAACTGAAAAATGAGAAACCTCTGCACTAAGAGAAGCTACATTAAATATATCCCAAGTGGAGTGAGCAGAGCTCAGCTTTTAAAACAACCCAACACTTTTTCCTACCAGCTACAACGCTTCTGTCTCCTCCAGCCCTCTCCAAACTGCAAAACCACCACTGATCCAAGGCAGTGCTACTTCTCCTCAGTATTTATTTATTTATTGCTTTATTTATGAGTGTCAAAGGCTCAGAGATGGGAAATTTCAGAGAATTTAAGGCAATTCCACAAAATCAACACCTTAAGGGCAATTCTGGCACACAGTGGTCTTCATTCCAACACCAGGAGAAGTTTTAGTTTTAAAAAGCACAGGGACACTCAGATTTTAGCCAAAAAGACCCTCTCAAACATCAGTTTGTCTTTCTAACACAGCACTGAAGTCAAGTCATTCCAGAGCACCAATGTAGAGAAAAGAAAAAAAAAAGGGAAGAAGTCAGATGAGCAATTAAAAACACCCCAAAACACTCAATAACTACAAATAAAAACTAAACACTAAGAACACCTAAATAACTACAAATAAAAGCTAAGAACCCATAAAGCTAAACAAACAAACAAAAAAAAATCAGAAACAGGTTTGTAAAAAAATCCAAATGTGCTCAGTATTAGGCTCATCCTTCCCTTGCAAAAACTTTGGAATTTAATCAAAAGAAGATGGAAAACTCTTTACAACACTGGTCCAAAGGGCATGTGCATTCTTTTTATTTCTATACAGAGTGAAAACAAACACCATACAGACAAGAGTAAACTACTTTTTTTTTAAAGAAATAATTCAGGTTTCATGTTCCAAAATGGTTTTGTGAAAACAAGAAAAAAAAAAAAAAGGTTCTGTAAAAGAAACAGAAAGGAGTTATTTGAATTTCAGGCCAGGTACAGCCTGCATGGATTTGCAGCAAGATTTGGGTAAGAAATGATGGATTAAAAACAAGCAGAGTCCTGCTGGCATCCAGGAGGAGGAATGGAGAGGGTTTGCACAGAGAACCCTGTGTGTATACTATTGCCACGTGGAGTCACAGAGACAGACAAGACTTCAGGGTGCTGCTTGTCACTTGCTCCTACAGAAAAACTACTTTGCCAAGAAGCTCAGAGAGTTTCCTACAGCTTTTTTTGGAAGAAATGGATGCAAGCAGCAGGTTTCTGTTCAGCCAGGGGATCCCACTGCAGAGTGCTTGTGCTAAGTTCCATCAGCTCTTGGTAAGAAAAAAGGTTGGGGAGGGTTTGTAGCACTCATTGTCATAGCAAAAAGCAGGTTTTGTCACGTAAAAAGCCTCAACTAAAGGAATTTTAGTTCCATAACTAAAGGAACTTTTTTTCCCTCGGCATTTCTTCAGGGCACAGCTAGAGAGATTTATACTGACAAACAGTATAAGAACAGGGAAGCCTTTTGGGAGGTTTAACCAACAACCAGGTGAGTACATTTTCCTTGCTAATGCTCCCTAATGCAGGAATGACTCTGGTTTACATTCCCTTCCATATAATCCCTAGGGAACAAATCATTCCAGAAGCCACAGCAATTATTCCTTGGCACTTCTCTGCACTCAGACAGGAGAAGTTCCAGCTATTTGCAACAGCAACTTTTCCTTTAGAATACCTGATGCTTTTTTATTTTATTATTTCCTCTGAATTCATGAAATGCAGGAACATTACCAAGCCAGGAGTCGTTCTTCTCTTCAAGCTGGAGGATTTGACACTGATCTCCCTTTGGGTGGCTGACTCAAACACTAATCCTGGTGCAAGTGCAGCTAGGATTTCTCCTGGGGAGCACCACTGGGCACGGGGCGCTGCCGGACGCCGCTCGGGGACGAGTCTCTCTTGCTGCCCTCCTTCCCCTCTGTTTCATCCTCTGAGATATCTCCCTCATCTGCCTCTTGCTCTTCATACCTGTTTTTCAGCAGACGAGCTGACTCTGGACCTTGTTTCCCTCAAGGAGAAAGGAAAAACACACACAAATAAATAAATTTCCCAAGTAAAATCCACTTTTTTAACATCGCGGGCAAGCACAGCAACACTGAGAGCTCCACTCAATCTTCTCTCCCTGCCCATGTGGAATTTCATGTCTTGAGGTATGAAAATGCTCTCAAACTTTTTTCTATCCCAAAAATCAGTTTTAAAATTACCCCAGCTTTACTGCATAGAAAATCCCAACCCACTATGAACCCTAAGAGCAAGGCATCAATCCCAAATGCAAAGTTCCACACTCCACGTCACATCCTGCAGACATCAGGATTTCTTCAATATCTTCTACAAATGAGATTTACCAAACAGCTTCACTGAATCAGAAGTTTGCTGTGGGCTTACTTGACTGAGGCTGGAGCTGTGCTGGTCTGTGCCTTTTGGAGGGACAGATGCAGTCTGCCAGGAACACCATCATCTAAAACCAAAGGAACCCAAGGTGAAACTCCCAAACATTCTGCACATTGCAATCGTTTAGGATGGAAAATCTTAAGATCAAGTCCAAGCATTTACCCTCAGGTGGATCCCATCCAGCCCCACACTCAGTGTGACCATTTCCCCCTGGATTATGGGGGCTCCATCCTGTCCCCATCCCTGTGTTCCAGCTCAGGGTACCCCAAAACCCCACCCCAAAACAGAGGCAGAGGCAGCACAGTGTAACCAAGTCACCCCCAGCCCCAAGGACTGCACTTACAAGTCCCAGGACCATCCCTAAGAACAGAGTTGCCAATCCAAAAACAGCATAGGAGCCCCAGACTGGTATTCCAAGATTTTCTGTTAAATAGCCGTGGCCATGCTGGAATAAAAGAGAATAATTTCAGGAAGAGCTGGATTTTATATTGAGGAGAAAATGAAGTGGGGATGTAAGCAAATACCCTGATCCACATGGACAGCTTGAACAACGCTGACATGCTGCTCATCCTGGAACAAAGCAGAGAGGAGGAACTGAGAACACTTTCAAATCTCCAAAAGAGAACACTTTAAAATCTTTAAAACACAATTTTTCCCCCAGCTCCTGATGATATCACCTTCCCTTTTATGCCTGGATAATTTCTTTGCCCACCTCTTTGCCATAATTTCAGCTTTAAATCTGTGTGAAATAACCTCAGTTCATGCATGGACAGCTATAAATTCCCAAATTTCTTTAACTTGGATCTGCTGACATTTGAATTTCAAGTTCCTTTTCTGTTCTATCTGGACCCATGCTCTGTGAGAAGCCAGCTGGAACTCCAGTGAAGATATTAAAAAAGAAGGATCATGAGGTTTCATTAAAACAAAAATTAAGCTATTAAAAGAAAATCAGGTTATAGGAGCTGAGAGATCTTCAGACACCTAAGTTTGGTGTCTGAATACAGAAAATAACAGAGAACTTGCTAATGCTGAGTTAATACCCAGTTTCATACATTGCTTGGTGTGGGACAAGAGTTTGTAAGGGAACCACCCTCACAGCCAGGAGTTCCTTCCATACATCAAACCCAAATTTCCCTTGACAGCTTGAACCCATTTCCCTTTTTTCCTGCCAGTTCCTTATGGACAATCTCTCTGTGATTTCCTCCAGAGAGTGGAAGAAATTTCCCAGGATTCAGCTGGGCAGAACCATCTCAAGGTTTTCAAACAACTTCAAGGGTGAGCAAGGTCCCTACAAGAGTTTAGGAAACAAGAAACCTCTTCAAGCCCTAAAGTAAACCTTGCTGGGGACATCTCTGCTGTGGTGCCAACCCTCCCACAGCTGAGCAGGAATGAGGACAGCTGCTGCCCACACAGAGCTGGGGACAGGGAGCAGGACACCCCTCAGCACAGCTGACAATAAATTCTCACACAAAGCAACCCAAAACTTACAGGAAAGAGGAAGGACCAAACCAGGAGGACACTGGTTCAATGGATTTCCACTCCTCATCACTGATGAAGTTAATGAAGGCAGCTTTAGTCCTTGCTCCCTGGTATCTCCTGAACTCTCCATCTTTGCAGCTGTAAAACACCACCACCACCAAAAATCTTTATTTTATGTGATCCAAGCACCAAGTGCAGCATTTGTTTCCATCCAGCAAACCCCCTCCCATCACCTTGTCTATTTTTTTACACATTCACTTTTTCAATGTTCATTTTTTAGCTGATACTGCCTCTAAAAAACATTTTCCAAACACCTGGACTAACTCCAAGTTATTTCCAGAACATTGACTCCTTGGCTAGCTTTAGGCTGTGATTCCATTAAAAAAAGAAAGATAATGATCTTCCTAAAGCCCTTGCCACACACCTGCACTGAAGATCAACCTACAGAGAGAGCATTGCAAAACAGAAACACCCATGAAAAGGCAGAATAAATAAGGCCTGAAGGGAAAGGAAAAGAAATCATCTGGCAGCACAAGGTCACAGTGGGTGAGACAGTGGCTGTGCCAGTGAAAAGCAGTTCCTGTTCTTAAAGAGCATAATAAATCTCATTTATTTGCCCAAAAACAAGGAGAAAAAACTGCCCACTGTCACCCCAAAAAACCCCTGCAGCCCTGCATACTTACTGATAGATGGTAGGGAGGGCTGTGATGATAAATCGTCCACTTAACCCTGTAAGAAAAGTTATTTTGAGTATTTTTATGGAAAAAAAGAGGCAAGGAATGTTGTAACAGCACAAAATACAACAGCAGGCCTAGGTATCAATCCTCATATGCAATCCAACACAACCTTGTGCATATCAAAGCAGCACACACTTAAAAAATGATCCCTGGACAAAGAGTAAAATGGGAAAAAATAGATATCCAGGGGTAACTGCTCCATGGTGGCTGTAGCTCTTCAGAGGGAGAGGCTCCCCTTTGCACACATGATCTGCAGCCTCCAGAAACCCTGAGGAAAATAATCCAAGTGAGGCAGGCTTCAAAAGTAAAGCAGCTCTGGAGGAAGAGATCAGCATGGGGAAGGTCGGGTTCACAAATCCCATATGGACACGGAAGTTTCAGGAGAGCCTCAGGAGAGTTTCAAGAGAGGGAGAGCAGATTGTTGGCACTCCCTTCCACCAACCAAAGGAGGAACTGGAATGGCAAGGCTGAAACCTTGCTTCTTGCTTTAAAAGTATGGCCAAAAATCTCCTTGAGAAAACCTCTCATTATTTTTATCCATTATAGACTATGCATTTTATTTATTCTATTCATTCAATTATATTTGTTTTATTTACTATCTGACAGCCTGCTCCCTGAGAGGAGAGCTGCAGGTTCCTGTGTGAAACCTGGCCCAGGGAAGCTGTGGCTGCCCCTGGATCCCTGGAAGTGTCCAAGGCCAGGCTGGACGGGGCTTGGAGCACCGGGGATAGTGGGAGGTGTGGCAGGGGGTGGAATGGGATGGAATGGGATGGAATGGGATGATCTTCTTCCCTCCCAACCACAACATTCCGGGATTCTATTAAGCAAGATCAGGCCGTTTAGTCACATACAGCAACGTGGTGGAGATGAGTAAAACACTTTTATCGCCCCTGTTAATTCCGCCCGCCTCCCACAAGCACGCATTGCAGGCGAGCACCCCCAAAAAGCCCCTGAGCTCCCCAAACCCCGGGGGGCTCGGGAGCCCCTTGCAGCCCCTCTCACCCGGCTGCTCCGTCACATCCACTTTGGCCACGTTCACCCCCAGGTCCTCTCCCCACTCGGCGAACTTCTCCCACTCGGGCTGCAGGCTCTCGCAGGCGGGGCACCAGGGCGCGTAGCTGAGGGAGCAGCACAGAGCGCGCCGTCAGCGCACGCAGCCCGCACACCGCCCCGGCACCGCCAGCTCCCCCACTCACAACTCCACCATCCACTCGTCCTGCAGCAGCTCCCGCCACATGCCGTCCGACAGCACCTTCACGGGGCTCGGCCGGGCGCGGGCGGCGGCGGCCAGCGCCAGGCACAGCAGGGCGCAGAGCGGAGCCCTCAGCGCGGCCCCAGCCCGGCCCGGCGCCGCCATCTTGGCCGCCCCTTCCGCCTTCCTCGCGTCACGGCCGGGCCCGCCCTCAGGGAGCCCGGCAGAGCTGGGGATTGGAAGGGGTTGGAATCCTGGAATGGTCGGGGTTGGAATTGGAAGGGATTGCGATCCTGGAGTGGTCGGGATTGCAATCCCCCCGCCGCCTAGAGCGGGGTGCTGCAAGCCTCGGCGCCTCAGGTGTGAGGCAGCCGCCGATGGTCGGATAACCTATGCCACCCTCACAGAGCCTCAGCACCCTCACAGAGAAGGATTTCTTCCATATGTCCTAAATTTCCCTTTTTTTCGGTTTGCACACATTACTCCTTGTCACAGAATCGTTAAGGTTGGAAAAATCTCCCAGGTCGTTGAGTCCAAGCCGTGCCCGGTCCCGCCTCGTCAGCCAGCCCCGAGCACTGAGTGCCACGTCCAGGAATTCCTTGGGCACCTGCCGGTGTGAAAAATGTGTGGTTTATGATTGGCTTTTCCCAAGTATTAAAATGAATATTGTATTATGATAGAAAGTTATGCTATATTAATTTCCTTAAGTAGTGTATTACATATAGTTTTAGGTTATAACATAATGTTAAGGTAGGAACTATGCTATGCAAGATATTTGTTTAAGAAAGGACTCGCACCACATAGGAGCCACAGGACACCTAAATCTTTCAGAGAAAGGGAATTTATGGCTCCCTTATCAGCAGAAAGCTAACTTCTTCCCACCTCGCTCAGACATGAAGACGGTATGAGGATTAAGAGGAAGAAGTTGACAGTGACCAGACAGAATCCTGTGTTTGAATGGAATTTATGCATCATGTATGAGATGTATGAATATGCAACAGGCAATTGTTTCTAAGGGTTAATCCTCTGTTAACCGGTGTCCTTTTTCGGACTTGTGTTGCCCAGAAAAAGGTACCCAGACGTCCGTATCTCTTTGTCTTTATTGTCTCATATTGTCCTAATCTCAAATGTTCAAATTTTATTATTCTAATTATGTTACTATTTTTATAACCATTTTATTACTATTAAACTTTTAAAATTTCAAAAACAAGTGATTGGCGTTTTTCACAGTTGGGTAACCTGTGCCACGGCCTCAGCACCCTCACAGAGAAAGGTTTCTTCCATATGTCCTAAATTTCCCTTATTTGGGGTTTGCACACATTACTCCTTATCACAGAATCGTTCAGGTTGGAAAAGATCTCCCAGGTCATTGAGTCCCACCTCGTCAGCCAAGCCCGGAGCACTGTGTGCCACATCCAGGAATTCCTTGGGCACCTGCAGGGATGGGCACTCCACCACTCCCTGATCAGCCCCTTCTAACCTTGACAGCCCTTCCTGAGAAGAAATTCTTCCTAATATCCAACCTAAACCCTCCCCTGGCCCAGCCTGAGGCCGTTCCCTCTGCTCCTGTCCCTGTTCCCTGGAGCACAGCCCGACCCCCCGGCTGTCCCCTCCTGGCAGGAGCTGTGCAGAGCCACAAGGGCCCCTGAGCCTCCTTTGCTCCAGGCTGAGCTCCTTCCCAGCTCCCTCAGGAATTCTCCAGCCCCTTCCCAGCTCCCTCAGCCTCTCCTGGGGCTCCAGACCCTTCCCAGCTCCATTCTCTGCACACTCTCCAGCCCCTCAGTGTCCTTCCCAAATTTCGGGGTCATTGGTTTCTGGGCTGGGAGCACACACTTCTGGCTTGTGTTGGGTTTTTCATTAACCATCACCCCCAGTCTTTCTCCACAGTCCCCTCTCCATCCAGCCTGTGTGTCTGGGATAGGGAACAGCCACAGCTTCCCCCGCTGCTGCCCAGAGCAGCTGTGGCTGCCCCATGACCCCTGGAAGTGTCCAAGGCCAGCTGGACATTGGGGTTTGGAGTGACCTGGGACAGTGGGAGTTGTCCCTGCCTATGGCACAGGGTGGAACTGGGTGGGTTTTAAGGCCCCTTTTAACCCAAACCACTCCATGATTCTGTGATCTTTACTTACAGCAGAAAGTAACAGCACTGAGTGCTTCATTCTCAAGCAGAAGTCAGGTCAGTGTTAACAAGCAGACAAATCCCACATCAACTCACTCCTGTCCTCACCACCTGAAGCATTGCCAGGGAAGGAACCTCTTTTCCCATATGCACATACTTTCTTTAACACAAATTTCTCCCCAGCTCCTGTGATAATGTCACCTTCCCTTTCCCACCTGGATAATTTCTTTGCCTGCCCCTTTGCCATAATTTCATATCCCACAGTTCAGAGCCTTGGCAGCCATTGAGCAGTGCAGGAAAAAAAGAATAAATCAGCATTTGGGTTTTTTTTTTTTTTATCTTATTTGAGCAACTTTTCTATAGTACAACGTGTATGTTCTTGTCTGTAGGGGAACAGGCATTATTAAGGACTTGTTATTCATTGATTCAGCACTCAGGAATAAATCACTGCTTGCAGCACTCTGCTGACTGCTGTTTTAGGCATAATTGAATTTTTGAAATTTGTTATTGATAACCCATGAATATTCCACCCTGCATCAGCAATCAGGTGAAATGCAAAGTGCTGTCTCTGGGTAACAACTGGACTCAATGATCCTGAAGGTCTTTTCCAACCTAAACAGTTCTGTGAATTCTGTGATTATCCTTGATAATTTGTGATATGTTGAGGAATAAGTGCATAAAAACATGTTGTGTAACCATGTGTAAATAAACTTACCACTGTGAATAAAAAGATTTCTTCAAAGGCACACCGAGCTCCCTATGGGAACAGATTGAAAGACCCTGAAAATTATGACTTCATACCTCCCCTGGTTGCTTCCAGGAATTATTTTAAGTGTAATGACTGCTCTGAATTACTTTTATCTCAGTTATTAATATGACATTGACATTGTCTTATTTCTTTGTAAAGTTTTAAGAGCAAGAAAGCCTTAACCTTATCTTTGAGGCATCTCCCTGCAGCCTGCTCCCCTCAGCCCTCCCAAGCTGACAGGAGAAATATCTGCCTCATCTTTCAAGGTTCATGGCAGGATAAAGAGAGTTAATAGCCAAGTGACCTTAAGAGAGAAACACATCTTTCATTCTTTTCCATGTTCTTTTTCAGTGCTGCCACACAGAGGCAGAGTTGAGGCTGCTTCTAAAGGGAAAGAGTGAAGGAAGAAAACCCTTTTTGGTTAGGAATTACCTGGATTTCCTGCTGGGGACACCCCATCACCTTTCAAGGCTTTTTCTTTATCCAAGAGCTCATTGTTTATGTCATTTTCCTAAAGTAAAGGGGATTTTCTGGTAATTTTAAACCTTCCCACCAACACACAACCACAAATTGATCAAGGTTGGGGTTACAAAATACCACCACCAGAGAGTCTTTAGGTTTCATGAAAATAATTGTCCATTTAGAGTGAGAGTCCTCAAGTTTCATAAAAAGAATTGTCTATTTAGAGTGAGCACTAGTGATGCATAGGAAGAAACACAAGCCCAGATCATTGTCTGACAGAGGGAAAATCATGAAACCTTAACCTGGTCTAGTGGAAGGTGTCCCTGCCTGGGGCAGGGGGTTGGAACAAGGTGGATTTGAGATGTTTCCAACCCAAACCATTCTGGGATATATTCTCCTGTCCACAGAGCTCTTGGGTTTTGATACAGGATGAAGGATGATGAAATAAGAGAGGCCTGTGTCATCAAGAAATCATCTTTACTTGATGATGTCTGTGCCTCAGAAAATCAGATGCTGCAGGTAGGAGTGGAAATGGAAAGACTCAACTCCCTTTGGGCTTTGCTTTCTTTTGAGCTGAAAATAAAAATAAAAATGCTTGAACACTCGAGTGCCTCAATGTTGTCCCCAAAGCTAAAGCCACAGAGATGAACAAATTCTACAAACTCCATTCTGTAAGTGCTCAAAACCACTTTAAAAAATTGCACACAAATTGTCTCACTGGGTTTCTTTTTTTACAGAATGTTAATTCATTTATATTTTAAATCAGAACAAATTGAAGCAGTTCTATTTTTCCTTATTTTATCTTTTCCCCCTCTGTTTTTAAGCACCTTTACATGTCCTGAGGATGAGCTGAGCACAGAACCAGATGAAGGAGCTGCAGGAGCCCAGCACTTGCCCACCTGGGGCTGACCTTTTGAAGGAGCACTTGAAGAGAGCAGAGGCTTTGGCCAAGTGATGATTCCAAGCTCTGCAGTCCCTGCATCAGGTACAGCATCAGAGCCCTGACCTCATTTACAGCTCCTGCATTTCTGAAATGCCAAGAGATTATGCAGAGAGCTTTCCTGAGTGTGATCATGTGAGGCAGGAGACATGAAGTCATTGTCCTAAAGCCCAAGGTGAAACCAGGCTGTCCCAAAAAGTCCCAGCCAGGCCTGGAGCTGCATTTTGTAGTGCTGCAGGAAGCAAAACTGATCCTGGCTGATTTTTCCTAGGTGGTTTTGCTAAGGTGAAGGGGTTTTTGTGGTCACACCAACACACAACCATAATTTGAACAAGGTTGGGGTTACAAAAATACCAAATGTCTGTGAATTTCATTAATTGTCCTGTTAGAGTGAACTGTTTCCTCCTGGCTTCATCCTTCTGGGAAAGTTGGCATCTAGAATTCCACTCAGAGCAGTTTTCTGGGCATCAGCATTAAAAAAATAAAAGTCAAGATGTAATTATTTCTCCGTGGCTCAGGATTTCACTCCAGAAACTCTGTCCATGCATGAATGCTTTTTTCATGCACAAAAATCCTGTATTTCACAGGAAATAATTCATCCTGAACTGAAACCTCCAGAGGTGCCAGTGACTTCTCAGGAGCCACATTGGACTTGGTGCATGTGAACATTCCCCACTGTCCGTGTGGGAAGGATTAACAAAATCCCCTCCTCCTGCTTGGAAAGCCCTCCTGGAAGCACATTCCCATCCAACAGGCCCATTCCTTCTGCTGCACAGCCCCTGAGCTGCCCCAGCCAAGCTTCACAGGGCCCACAGTGTTCAAGGGTTCAGGTTTTGGGGAGCAGAGAGTTGCCCACAATCAGTTTGCTGCTTCCCACTTTAGAAAACCACATGGAAGGCCTCAGAATTATTCTCACAATCCTCTCTGAGCTAAGAAACCCCAGTAACTGCTAATTATTCAGTAATTAAGTGTCTCTCTGGGGTCATAATTGTGAGTGTGGCCTCTCCCAATTACTGTGTGCAGCAGCTTCCTCAATGCCCAAACTAAATTCTCTCCTTCCCATTTGATTGGATTACAAAATTGCTTTAAACTCTGTGGAGATGATGAGGAAAAGTGTGGTTCTGCACAGGAGTTACCATGGGAACTAAAGTAGGGAGAGATCTTTGTAAACCAGAAGTCAAGCAGATTGTGTTTCAGACAATTAATATTGCCTCATTCATTAGCTTTAACTCTTCTGTGCTCTGTTCCAAAGTAGTTTTTATCTCTTTTTCTGTATCAAATGCTGTGTCAAAGAGGTTCTGCTCCCCTGAGGATTCATCCCTCGTTCTCCTGCAAGGCCAGCTTGCATCCCTAGCTTCAGCTTCCCCTTCTGCTTTTCCTTTTGGGGCTGGGGACATCTCTGGGGTCATCCAGGTAGGATTTGGTTTGGGATTGGGATATAAATGTGGGGAGAAGTGTCAAGGCTCCTGTCCTGTCACTGTATCCAGGACTGGTGGCTGAGCTGAGCAGCTCTCATTGCTTCTCCTGCATGAACCCCTCTGCTCTCTTTTCTAACACCTTGGACTCCTCAAATCTTCTTTTCTTCTAATTCCATGTCTGGCACTTTAGGGAGGAGCAGCTGAGAACTGACCCAGTGCCAGTAGCTGTCCCTGTGCTCTGCTCTCTTTCCAAACCTCTTTTCCCAGCTCCTAGCCCCCATCCCATCTCCTGACTTCTCTCCCAGCATCCTGCCATCCTCTCATGTGCTCTCTCACAGCACATGTATCACTTCTTAAAAATAATTAGCAAAGGGATGTCCTTATTTTCCTTCAGACCTCTTCCTGACTCTGTGAACAGGAGGGATTCCCCTCCCAAGAGAATTCAATATTCATGTGTTTAAAAAGCAAACTCCTCCTGAGCCCCCTCCCCTGTGTGCTGCTGACCTCCTTCCCTGTGCTGGATATGGAATTACTCATTTTCCCAGCGGCTGATCCATCACTTTGTTGTTTCAGCTCTTCACAAACAATATTTGTGTCCCACCAGAGGCAAAAGCTGAGTTCAGCATACAACTTCTTCATTTTCCAGCTGCTGCTCAGATCACAGGGTCTTAATCCCACTTTTTCCACCATCCCACCTGCAGCCACAGTTCATCACCTTGGAAAAGGCAAAAGCCAAACCTCCAAATTTCCAGTTTCTAATAAAAATCAAGGAAGAGTGAGACAACCTCAGAGAACCCCTGGGGAGAATTAGCATTGCATGAGGCAAACCTCCTCCTCTCCCCAGCTCCAGTCTCCAACTGCTGAACTGATTTTGGCAGAAACTTTCCAGAATATTTGCTCTGGAATACGTCAGCAGGCAAGATTTCAGCTCAGGGAGATGAGAAGAGGCTGGAAGCAGAGGCTTGCAGTGGGAAATATTGGGCAGACAGAAATTGAGATGTTGGCATTTCCTCTGCAGATTTTGCTGCAAAATATGAACAAACCAGAGAGTGCAGAGCACAGAACATGGGCCAAGGAGAGCCAGATCAGAATGAACACTTCCTGCCCTCCAAATCCTTCTTTGTCCAGATGTCAATCCCTTCTGACCTGCTGGTTTTCCATCCCTTTGCACCATCCTGAAGGTTGCTCTTGCAACTGGGAGACGGGAGATATTGTGCTGATTGAAGCCCATTTTGCTGTGCTTTAGTGACAAGAGACCTGTTGCCCTGAGGCCAGCACAGGAATCTGCCTGAGGGTGGCCAAAGACATGGAGGGGGAAATGATATTAAAACAGTTTCCTTGTAAAATGTCACTTTTGCGGGAGCAAGGTCTGGGCAGGTATTTTTGTGCTGATTTAGGAGCTCCATAAGGCCATACAAGCACAGGCCTTGTTAGACAAGACCAAAACTAGGCCATATTTAACTCCACACCCCATAAAAACATTCCACTTATGTTCAGTTTCTATCCTTAAAAATCCACGAGGCAGGGGAGATGTCAGCACACCTTGCTGACATATTTCCCTGTCAGCAAGGAAAAGGAAGCTTGAGCAGCTGGAAAAAAAACAGAAAATGTTTATTGTGGCCAGTGCTCTGTGTGGATGCATCCCCAGGCCCTGCAGGCCAGTTCCAGCCTGTTGAGGCAGTGAGGATCAAACCTGTGTGTTCCCTGCAGTCCCTGAGGCTGGAGGGGATTTTCTGGGAAGCTGGGAAGGAAGTGATGTTGCTTTTGAAGCCAAAAATAATTCTTCAGATGACTTAATCTGTAGCAGGCCCTTTACTTCATTGTATCAGCTAATGCTGACGAGAGGCAGGTCATGACCTTCTGGAAGATTCTGTTGGATTATTAGATCAGATTAAATTAGATTATCTTCCTGGATATTGAGGTCACAGGGGGACAGAGGGATAGGCTGGTTTTCCATATATCCCCAGGCATCCAAGTGCTCTTCATGGGGAATCACCTCACTCCTCCTTTTCTTTACATCCCTCTTCCATTTACTTCTGTTGGGGAATTGATGCCAGCCTCTTTCTAGCCATGTCCTCACTGCTGGGATCAAACCCCCAGTGCCAGGCAGTGCCACAAATGAAACCCTGGAAGCATTTGTGCCCTCAGAAAGAGCCAGGCTGGCTGGCTGCTGGCAGCAAGCCCTCTGCTGCCTCATTTTAAAAAGGGACTTTAAATCAAATTGTTGGGTTTTTTTTTCCTTTAAACAACTCGAATGGAGAGCTCAGCTTCAAGGAATCAAACAGGGCAGCACAGAAACAGCTCCAGAGCTTCTAAGGAGGCAGAGAATGACACTCCCGACCCCGGTGAGGCCAGCAAGGCACACAGAGCTCCCAAAGTCAGCAGCTTTGAGCACAAGGGAACATTTCTCCTTGTGACTCTTTGCCAGCCAAAAGAGAAGCACAGTGGTAGCATGGCAAGAGAACAAAACTGTTCCTCCAGAAGGAACCAGCATGTCCAGCCAAATATCTCCTCACTGACACTGGTGGGCTCTGAGTCAGGCTCACAAGATGATGAACAGCACATCATGATTTTCCATGGAAAATTCTCCCCCACTTTTCTCCCTGGAAAGGCCTTCTGTGAGTAGCCCCATTTCTGGCTGTGCTGATGGATGTTTGCTCTCCTGGGCTGGGATTAGGGTGGCAGGAACTTGCTTGGACCCATTAAAGCCTTCTGTCTAATTACACAATACTCCCCAAACCTATGAAGAAGAAGGAAGAAGGTGAAGAAGAACAACCTACCTCTGCCTTAAAACTTCTGTTTGTTTTATATATATTACTATATTCTAAAACTCCAAACTCTAAGTTTTCTACCTTGTGATATTACACATTTCTGATCAACTACACACTCATAATCTTAGTGCTATTAATTAATTTTCAAAGCTTGTTCCACAGCTTCAGGTCAAATGCAGTGTTCTCCCGGTAGTCAGAGTCTGTCAGCACAGAAAGTCTGAAATTCTCAGCATGCAGAACTCCAACAGCCATCCTGAGACTGGAAGAATTTAGATCTCACTCTGGCCTTTCTTATTTACATTTGTTTCTCCTGGCCACATGATTTTGCCTTTATGCAGTGGGTGTGCATTTGCCACACTTGCTCTACCAGACAGCTTGTAAGGTTTGCTAAAAACTTCTCCTGTTATTTTTATAGCTAATATTTCCTTTGATGCCTGGGGATTGCAGTCCCAGGCCCCAGGGAGCTGCAAGGCACCAGCTGTGATAAGGATGGACGTGCTGGCTCACTCACAGGAGGGCTGTTTTTGTCACTCTGTCCCTTCCTCTGCTGCTGTCACTGAGAGCCCGAGGGGCTACACTGAGCTACCTGCAGAGAGGAGCTGGCTGAGCTTTATGCCCTCTGTAAATTCAAATGGAAACCTATTTTCACTAACAAAATATGGATTTATTCACCCCTCTGCAGTAAAAGCAGAGTCACTTTTAATCTGCTTTCAGGGCATAATTGAGTCAGTGACTCTGTAATAAGAGCTCTGTCCCCTGTTCCTCAGAGGGGGTTCTCTCTGGCACATTTATCCACATTCCTGCTGGGAAGAGCCCTGAACGAGCTGCCCACGCTGTGACTGCTGTGTGGGTTTATGCAAAATGTTCCTTCACCCACCATCCCTACCTGCCTCTGCCTTAAAATGTCATTGAGAAACCAGCCCAGAATCCAGGCTTAGTGCAGAGGCTTTTCTGCCAGCAGCCTGCTCCAGGCTGGACCTGCTGCCCTGGAGGTGGCAATCCCAAACCTGCTGCAGTTTGAAAAGTGGTGGGGGGCTTGTCTGGCATTCAGAGGAAGAGCATGGGGGACATCTGGTTATGTGAAATCAAAAAGGCATTGACTGGTTTAGGGTGGAAGAGACCTGAAAGGTCACCTTGTCCTATGACAAGGGACACCTTCCACTGTCCCAAGGTGCTCCAAGCCCTGACCAACCAGGCCTGGGACACTTCCAGGGATCCAGGAGCAGCCACAGCTTCTCTGGGCACCCTGTGCCAGGGCCCCACCACCCTCCCATCAGGAATTTCTTTCTAATCTCCCACCCATCCCTGCCCTCTGGCAGTGGGAGCCATTCCCTGTGTCCTGTCCCTCCATCCTTGTCCCCAGTCCCTCTGCAGCTCTCTTGGAGCCCCTTCAGGCCCTGCCAGGGGCTCTGAGCTCTCCCTGGAGCCTCCTCCTCTCCAGGAGAACATTCCTAGTTCTCCCAGCCTGTCAGAGGAGTTCCAGCCCTCCATAATTTCCATTTCTGCTCTGGCTCACTCCAACAGATCCTTGTCCCCCCTGTGCTGAGGACCCCAGAGCTGGACTGATATTCCAGCATGGTGAGCACAGGGCTCCTGCCCCACAGGAGGAGAAGATGCAGTGATGGGAGAGAGTCTGAAACTCAAACATCAAACACAGGAAAAGTGGGACCCAGGATTTTCTGTCAAACATCTAAGCCAGAAGCTGGAGCCAGGAGGAATTTTGATAGGATGGGTCCATAAAGAGGCAGCTTTTCCTAGCACTCAGGCTTGCCTCTTATTTCCATTTATTTCTGCTTTTCCACACATCAGCAACAGCCCTGTGTTGGAATCAAACTGAACCTCCAGACAAGCAAACAAACAGACAATAAAAACCTCCCCAGGAGAAAGGGGTTCATTTTCTGGGAACATAGCACAAGGCAGAGATAGCAGGGAGAGGAACTGGCACTGCCATGCAGCTGAACTCTGCTCTCTAGCAAAATCCATCTCTCCCCTTCCCTCTCTGTGCCTGAGCAGTCCCAGGCATCCAGCACCTCCTGCACAGACGTGGCTCATGCTGCTTCTTCTGCTTCCTCCTCTTCTGTCTGCTGCCTGCAGTGAGATAAGTCAGGTTTAATCACTCCCAAGTCTTATTCATATTCTTATTCAGTGTTTGTGGGGTTGCAGCAGCAATTTCGTGCAGATCAGTAACTCCTCAACACTTTAAAAGTGTTGATTTCACCATGTTCATAATAGAATTATAGAATCATAAAATCATGGAGTGGTTTGGGTTGGAAGGGACCTTAAAAACCATCTCATTCCACCCCTGCCATGGACAGGGACACCTTCCATGGGACCAGGTTGCTCCAAACCCCATCCAGCCTGGCCTTAAGCAGGTATGAGATGATTTTAAGCTGGAAAAGGGTAGATTTAAGTTGGATATTGGGAAGGAATTCTTCCCTGTGAGGGTGGGGAGACCCTGGCACAGGCTGTCCACAGAAGCTGTGGCTGCCTCATCCCTGGAAGTGTCCAAAGTCAGACTGGACAGAGGTTGGAGCAACCTGGTCCAGTGGAAGGTGTCCCTGCAAATGGCAGAGGATTGGAACAAAATTATCTTTAAGGTCCCTTCCAAACCAAACCATTCCATGATTCTATGATTCTATAACCTCAGAGCCCCTTCCAGTGCCTAAATGGACTCCAAGAGGGTTGGAGAGGGACTTGGGACAAGGGTCTGGAGCGCCAGGACAAGGGGGAATGGCTTCCCACTGCCAGAGTTCAGGGTTAGATGGAATAAAGGTGGAGATTTCCAGGATGAGAAGGGGAGAGGACACAGCTGGGACATGGCTGTGGGAACAGCACAGGTCACAGCAGAGCTGAGAGCCCCACACCTGTCACAGTCATATTTTCTGGAAAAATCCCTTCACCCAGGATTTCTCTCCTGGGAAGCTGAGAAGCCTCAGAGGAAAAGGAAAACAATTTAATCTCATTTGCTTCTCCTGTGTTTTGCTGCTTTGGAATGTGTTTGGAGATTGTTTACCCACAGGTGATTGTTTCATTGGATTTCTGGTGTGAGTTGTTTTGTCTCATTGGCCAATCAGGGCCAAGCTGTATCAGGGCTCTGGAGAGAGTCACCAGTTTTCATTATTATCTTTTTAGCCTTCTGTAAGTATCCTTTCTGTATTCTTTAGTATAGTTTAGTTTAGTATTCTTTAATATAATATAGATCATAAAATAATAAATTAGCCTTCTGAGGACATGGAGTCAGATTCATCATTCCTTCCTTCACTGGGGCACCCCACAAATACAGCAGGGAATGGCTTCCCACTGCCAGGGTTCAGGGTTAGATGGATTAAAGCTGGAGATTTCCAGGATGGGAAGGGGAGAGGAGACAGCTGGGACATGGCTTGGGAACAGCACAGGTGTGCCATCCTGCTCTGTCACCTTGTCACCCTCACTTTCCCAGGCACACGGGGCTGGTGCCCTGTGCTGGCACCGGTGCCATGATCCCGATCCCAATCCCGATCCTGTTGTTCCACACGCAGGCTCCCTGCAGAGAAAATCCACCCTAATGAAACGCTTCCCGCAGTAATTGGATTTCCACTGCAAACGAAGTCATTATGCTGATTGTCCTCGTGCTTTTGGAGATGAGACAAGTGGCAGTGAGTGGCAGCTCTGGATCCCTGTGGTGGAAAGTCAAGTCAGGAGAGGAAGAGCTGCTGTGTGCGAGGTGTGGAGGACACTGGCTCCAAATGTTCTGCTTCTGCTCCAGAAAGGAGGCAGGGGAGAGGCTCTAAAGAGGACAGGGGACTTCCAGGAGCATGTCCCAGCTGTGGTGGCATTCCCAGGCACAGCGTGCCCTCCCTGTCCTGGCTGAGTGGCCGGCACTGCCCAGCCTGTGGTGCAGAGCTGCTCAGGGAAGCGCTGGCTGTGTGCCCTGCTGGGAATGCAGAGCTCCAGCCCACAGGAATGTGAGAGAAGGAGCAGGGGAAGGATGGGAACCAAAGGTGCCTGTCAGCAGCAGAGCTGGGATCAGACTCCAGCTCCTCCAAGCTTCCTGATTTTGGAGGTCTCAGCTGAGCTGGTTCCAAAAATCTACTCCTGACTGGTGGAAAAGAGGTGAAGGCAATTTTAGGACACTCTTGGAACAACCACAATTCCAGCTGGGGTTTCAGCAGGGGTTTGTCATTATGGTTTGATCAACAGCACATGTCTGCCTGTGCCATCTCCTCCCCCTTTTGTTTTTCAGGTTCTTTAGTCACACAGGGAAATGTCAGGCTTTAAAAAAACACACAGAACAAAATCCAAAGTCCAAGTGAAAAGGAAAATGCAGCTGCAATCCCGAGGTTGCCTTTCTGGTTGGTTGTGACTGAAATCCTTCCAGCAGTACCAGTAGACCACACAAAGAAAAAATGCCATTGGGAATGGGGTGCCTGGTTCGATTTGGGACTATTGAAATACACAGCACAAGAGGAGATGGTCACAAGTTGCACCAGGAAAGGTTTAAGGGTTTAAGTTGGATATTAGGGGAAATTTCTTCATGGAAAGGGTTGTCCAGCCCAGTGGTGGTGGAGTGCCCATCTCTGGAGGGATTTCAAAGCTGTGTGGATGTGGCACTTGGGGACGTGGTTTAGTGGTGGCCTTGGCAGTGCTGGAATTACAGCTGGACTCGGTGGTCTCAGACCATTTTTCCAACCCAGAGCTGATCCCAGTTCCCAGGGAGGCAGCAGGGAGCTCAGTGCTGGTTCCCATCCCAGCTCTGGGGTCACTCTCCCTCTTCCCTTGTGTCCCCATGGCCAGAGGCCAGCGGGAAGAGCAGAAATCCTGGAGATGGCTGGCAGGAGCTTCCCAAACCTAATGGCACCAGAGCACACAGACAATTTATTCCATGTCCAGCCCAGAGCTGTGACAGATCCCAGTGTCCATCTCCATCCCCTCCACCTCTCCACACCTCAGGATGAGCAGATGGACTCCTCCACGTTCCATCCACTCTCCCCAGCAGCAGTCAGCTGGGATTGGGAAGCAGGGCTGCATTCAAGCTGCCAAGAGGCAAAGCAGCAATGCCAGGAAGAGCCTTTGAGGAAATCTGGGATCCCAGCCACTGCTGGAATGCTGAGCCTGGGCTGCAGTGTGATGTGTGGAAATGAGATGGATAAGGGTGACCTAATCACTGTCTCCAGGTACCTGAAGGGAGCCTCCAAGGAAGATGGAGAGAGACTTTTGATAAGGGCATGGAATGACAGGACACAGGGAATGGCTTCCACTGCCAGAGGGCAGGGATGGATGGGATATTGGGAACTGGGAACTCCTCCCTGTGAGGGTGGGCAGGCCCTGGCACAGGGTGCCCAGAGCAGCTGTGGCTGCCCCTGGATCCCTGGCAGTGCCCAAGGTCAGCTGGAAAGGGCTTGGAGCAGCCTGGGATGGTGGAAGTGTCCCTGGCATGGCAGGGGTGGGATGGGATTGGATTTAAGGTCCTTTCCAACCCAAACCACTCTGGAATTCTGTGATCTTAATCAGACATCTGGAGACATGAACCACATGCACCAGCGTGGCCATTTCCCTGATCTTACCCAAATGTGGCTTTAAGGTGAGATCTGCCTGAAAATTCAGTGGAAAAGAGAAAGTTTAATATCCACATTATCCAACAATGCAGAGGCAGTGCTGCCCTGCTGTGCCGTTCCCAGGGGGGAGAGGTGAGTGCTGGAGCCCTTTTTGATCTAATGAAAACAGAGCATAATGATCCCCAACGGCAAGGAGCTCGAGTCAGAGAAAAATTCCAGCTGGAAATTGTTGGTTTTCTCAGCTTTTACAGAGATGGGGCAACTGAGAGGAATTTTAAAAGATTTTATTCCATTTTCAGTCTCGATGAATAGTGAGAGACAAGAGATGTAAAACTCAACTGCATTCCATCAGAAGCCAACCTGGTCACAATACCTTATAAATATTTTCCAGCCTATTAGCTTTTGCCACACAATGCTGCTATTATTTCTAACACCAATCACTTACATATTTTTCCCCACGTGGTCCTACTACAATGCAACTTTTATGGTTCTAATTCTCTAAAATATCTGGTCTTTTTGCAAAACCATCTTTTGACACTTGTTGAAACTTGTCTCTAGTTCAGTCTCTCTCAGCAATGTCATTTCTACTCCATGGCCTTCCTAAGTCAGCACACCTCATCTCAGAGTTTGCATACACGTGTACAAAGCTGTGTGAGCTTTCAAGGCAGGTTTTGAGAGTCCTTTACAAATCCATTTCCCACAGAAAGGAGATGCACATTTTCAAGGGAAGGTGATGAAACCCTGGAGCAGCCTGCCCAGGATGGGATGAACATTCCCATGGCCTTGCAGCCTCACCTGGATCTCAGAGGGAGAGTCTGTGTGCAACCACCAGCTGTGGTCAGACACATCAAAACTGCTGCCCTGAAACCGGGGATGTGTGTTTTCCATGGAAAACAATCCTACATAGGATCAAGGTTTGGTTGAAGGGATCTTAAAGCTCATCCCATTCCACCATGGGCAGGGACACCTCCCACTGTCCCAGGGTGCTCCAAGCCCTGTCCAGCCTGGCCTTGGGCACTGCCAGGGATCCAGGGGCAGCCACAGCTGTGCCAGGGACTCCCCACCCTCCCAGCCAGGAATTCCCAGTTCCCAATCTCCCACCCATCCCTGCCCTCTGGCAGTAGGAGCCATTCCCTGGCTCCTGTCCCTCCATGCCTTGTCCCCAGTCCCTCTGCAGCTCTCCTGGAGCCCCTTCAGGCCCTGCCAGGGGCTCTGAGCTCTCCCTGGAGCCTTCTCCTCTCCAGGGGAACATTCCCAGCTCTCCCAGCCTGGCTCCAGAGCAGAGGAAATCCAACCCTTGGAGCATCTGAGGGACAAATCTGCACAACCCCTTATTTTTCCATACTCCATTTCCATACTCCATTTCCCTGACACTTCTCCTGGCCCCCCACACCAGGGTGTCACCCCACACTTTGCCCCATGGATTTGTAAAGAAGGGGCTGTTTGGCCCAGCTTGGGTTCCATTGATCATTGAGCCTCACCTCTGTTTGCTCAGTGACCCAAGCTACCAAATTATCACATCCAAATCCAGCAGAACACGGGCCCAGGGAATACATTTGTAACACTTGCACTTAATTTATTCACACAATCAGATTAGTAAATGAATGTGTGCCGAGCCCTGTCTCTCTTACTGTCCATGGATATTCCTCCCTGCATCTGGATGTCTGACAGTTTGTTTACATTATCAGAGACATGAATAACTTAAATTATTTGGCTTAGCATCCTGAACAGTCTCTATTTTAGCCGCCTGCAGTGGCAGCTCCCAGTGAATTTTAATAAGCCATTAACAATGTGTGCAGGGTTTGTTGTTGTCAGCAGAAGGATGGGGGGACAGACATTTCCTGAGGGGTACAAAAGGATTAATCATTTCTTTTCTTGTAGAGCTGAGCTGCCTGGCAAGGTGGGTCATCCCCAGGCCACAGCAGGGACCCCTCCCTGACTCCTGAGGGAATAGGGAAGTTTAGGTTGGATTTCAGGAAAGGCTCTTCCCCCAGAGGGTGCTGGCAGTGCCCAGGCTCCCCAGGGAATGGGCACAGCCCCGAGGCTGCCAGAGCTCCAGGAGCTGCCAGGGATGCCCAGGGTGGGATTGCTGGGGGTTTGTGCAGGAACAGGAACTCCATGATCCCTGTGGGTCCCTCAGGATATTCCCGGAGAATATCTCAGGAAGTTCTGTGGTTCCATGACCTGGCAGGGTGGCAGGAGCTGTGTTGTCACCTCTCAGCTTATAGTCTTCAAGGAAACTCTTTAAAAAGAAAAGGGATCATGGTCATTGCCCAGTTCTTTTCCATCCTCCTGGCAGGTTCCTCTCCAGCACTGCTCATGTTGCCCACAGCCAGCTGTCTGGAATTCTGGAATTCCCTGGTTTGGAGCTGAAGCATCCAAGCCATCATGTGAGTGCCACTGGGGCTCTGCCAGGAACTGCATTTCCAGCAGCTCTGAGGCTCCTCAGGGCCCTGCTGCAGCCTTGGGAGCAGCTTGGCTCCAAACCCCTGAGCAGTTATCTGCTCAAAAAGAGAGAAAAGCAACTCCAGGTGTTCAGGCCTGTCTGGGGACCAGGTTTGTGCTGTCCCAAATGAGGGAGAGGCAGCAGGAGCACATCCCTGTGCTCAGGATGGAGCAGAACTCCCCCTTCCCAGGCAGCTGCCTCCCCCCAGTCTCATCCTGGTGCCAGAACCTCCTTCCAAAACCAAAGATCATGGGGAGCTCCCACACCCAGCAGCTCCTGGGACACCCAGCAGCCCCAGCACTGGGGGTGAACAGGAGCCCAGCAACAGAGACAGGAAAGCCCAGGTCCCCCCTGCTTCCTTCCCTGCTCTGCTCTGCTCTGTGTGGAGCTGTGATTAGGAGGGAAATGGGCTCGGTTCCAGTGTCCTCCCAGGGGACACTGCCCCCACACGGTCCTGGGAGCTGGAGGGAATGCTGGCAGAGCAGGTTCATGAGGAGTGACACAGCATGATGGCTGGTGGGGAGGTTTTTGGGAGTTTGGGTTCTTCATCCCATCTGATGGGCTCCGGGAGAGGCCACAAAAATCATCAGAGGGCCAGAGCTCCTCTGCTCTGGAGGCAGGCTGGGAGAGCTGGGAATGTTCCCCTGGAGAGGAGAAGGCTGCAGGGAGAGCTCAGAGCCCCTGGCAGGGCCTGAAGGGGCTCCAGGAGAGCTGCAGAGGGACTGGGGACAAGGATGGAGGGACAGGACACAGGGAATGGCTCCCAGTGCCAGAGGGCAGGGATGGATGGGACATTGGGAATTGGGAATTTTGGCTGAGGGTGGTGAGATTCTGGCCCAGGGTGCCCAGAGCAGCTGTGGCTGCCCCTGGACCCTTAAAAGTGTCCAAGGCCAGGCTGGACAGGGCTTGGAGCCACCTTGGGACAGTGGAAGGTGTCCCTGCCATGGCAGGGGGTGGGATGGGATGAGTTTTGAGGTCTCTTCCAGCCCAAACCATTCTATGATTCCACAGGCAGGGATGGCAGAATTTGTCTCATGGCCAGATCAGACAGCAGCAGACCTGGAGGATGGGGTTTCAAACAGAAAGGCATTTAAAAAAAAAGAAAGGGGATTTTATTAAAATATTTCACAAGGGAAGTTTTCACCAGAGCCGGGGGACTGTGACCAACACATGCAGAAATGGCCCATCCACTTCTCCCCATGCCCAGGAGCTTCTAAAAACCTTTTACAACCAAATCCTGAACTTGAGCAAAGCCACATCTTACCCTCACTCCTTCCACCACCCCGGTGGAACATCCCAGCAGGACGAGCACCCACCTGGCCACAGGTGACACTCAGGGAGCCACATGCACGGTGACAGGGGGTGTGAGACACACCCCCCATGGCCGTGCCATGCAGGAGGAGAGGCAGGAGGCTCGGGAGGAGCAGCTAAAACGGGATTTGCGCACTCTCCTATTTTTGCAGTGCTTTAGTCAGAGCAACACGTCCTCCCTGGATATTTTTATCTGTTGCAGTTCGGGAGCGCATCTTGGGGAATGCGGCTCCTTACGCAACATCCCCTGCACGCTGCTGGCCCCGGCCCCTGGCTGCTCTGACTCCTCAGGTTTAGCTCTTATATTTTCAGATTTTGTGCTGCTTTAGTGTGTGGGGCTGGGCTCCAGATCAGGGCATGGCTCTGATGGTGTGTAGTTCTGAGCTCTGTGCACAGAGCAGGGACACAAAACAATTCCTGCTCCAGCTGGGCACCAAGGACAAATGATCCCAATCCCAGCCCAGGAGCACAAAGCCCGTGGGCTGCAGAGAGAAAAACAAGCAGGGTGGGACTGCAGGGGCTGCAGCTGGAACTGGACACTGAACTGCAATGTGCACATGGAGCAGAGCTGAGCCCAGGGAGAGACCCCGGCAGCGCTCGTGCATTTTGGGGCCATTTGGGTTCATCCTGGGGGCAGCCCTGGCTGGGCTCTGCTGCTGCCCAAAGTGGATCCATGCAGGAGATCCTTGGAATCAATCCCTGCTTTACTCTGGAACTCCATCCAGCCCGTCCTAGCTCAGCCTTTTCAAGGCATCAGCTCCTTGTCCTGGGTCCCCATGGCTGGAGGGGATGTGGGGAGCTCGGGGAGAGCCTGGGAGAGCCAGGAGCATTGCCTGGCCTCACAGCTCCTGGTTTGTAACCTTTGGAATTTGAGCTGTTTACCCCTGCAGAGGTGGTTTTGGAGGGGAGCTTGGCAAGGATCATCCTCCACATGGATGGAGAAGGAGCCACTGCTCCCTGAGAGTTTCCCTTCACTTATAAAATCCTCGGGAATGTTGGCAGAGCCATCTGTGACTTCAGCCTGACTCTGGTTTTACCTCCTGCCCTTCCAGAGCATCCCTGGAGGTGGCATCTCCTGCTGGGCCCCTTCCCTTTCTCTATCACCACACATTTTTAAAAGCATTATTGGGAAGAGCTCAGCTGAGCTGCCTCCAAGGCAGGCTCAGGTTGGCAGCCCATGGAAGTGCAAAAAGTGTTTTTTAAGAATTAAAAACACCACCAGTGGGGCCTCTGACTTATTCCTCTGCCTGGAGATTAAAACTTCCTGGGGCTGCTTGAAATTTTGCCATGAAAAGTACTTTCTCCTATAAATACAATGAGTCAGTGATGCCTGGGAATTGTTGTGTGCAAGAGCTTTCTTCCAGAGTCATCCTCTTTTAAAAAGGCAAATGTCTTGTTTGTTCCATACTTGGATAAAGGTTTTTCTTTACCATTTATTATTTCCTGTGAGTCAGGGCACCTTGTAAGGTTGTCTCATGCTCCAGCTGGTTATTTATATATATAAGGGGTAGATAATGACAACCATTAATTGGGAATTAAGGAATTGTATTCTGTTCTCAAACAGCTTTCTTGCTGCACAAAGGAAGAAGCACAGCTGTAATGAGCACCAGGAGAGGAGTTCCTCACCAGGGCTACTCAGGGCTAAAGAAACATCCTAAAAAATTGAATTAATGGCCTGTTTTGAAAGCCAATGTAGAGGTGATTGAAGCCATTTCAGGCAGAGCTCGGTGTCACATGGAGCTGTGCCAGACCTTGGAAAATATTTTCAAAATTCAGATTAAAGGGAATAACTTAGGAAGTATATTTTCAAAACCATTAATCCTCTGCATGAAGCATGGGATGTAACAAAGGTTGTCCAGAGAAGCTGTGGCTGCCCTGGAAGTGCCCAAGGCCAGGCTGGACAGGGCTTGGAGCAACCTGGGATGATGGAAGGTGTCCCTGCCATGGCAGGGGGTGGAACTGTGTGGGTTTTAAGGTCCCTTCCAAACCATTTTGGGATTCTATGAAAGCTTTTCCATTTTTGCTCTGTTTAGATAAACACTGAGGCTCTCCTTAGCTTGTAGGAATTTTTTCCACAGCCAGGCAGCATTTGCAGTGTGGGGACATCTGTCAAAAATGATTCATTCCTTCCCCTCCTCTCTCCGCTGGTATTTTCCTCCCAGCCACAATAATACTCATTTTTCTCTCTTAATCTTCCTCACACTTCAGTGTTTGGGGTGTTCCATGGCCCAGGGGGAGACCAGAGCATGGCATGGGGACATGCCTGACAGCCACCTCCTCTGGAGGGCACAGAGCCATGGGACCAGGGAATGGTTTGGGCTGGAAGGGACCTTAAAGCTCATCCAGTGCCACCCCTGCCGTGGCAGGGACACCTCCCACTGTCCCAGGCTGCTCCAAGCCCCGTCCAGCCTGGCCTTGGGCACTGCCAGGGATCCAGGGGCAGCCACAGCTGCTCTGTGCCAGTGAGGTGACACAGCCAGGCTGGCACTGCCTCCAGCTCTGTGTGAGCAGGCAGGAGGTTCCCAGACCAGCACAGACCTCCTCTGTTATTATCAATTGGATATTTACACAAAAATGCTCCAAGGGTTGGATTTCCTCTGCTCTGGAGCCAGGCTGGGAGAGCTGGGAATGTTCCCTGGAGAGGAGAAGGCTCCAGGGAGAGCTCAGAGCCCCTGGCAGGGCCTGAAGGGGCTCCAGGAGAGCTGCAGAGGGACTGGGGACAAGGCATGGAGGGACAGGACACAGGGAATGGCTCCCACTGCCCGAGGGCAGGGATGGGTGGGAGATTGGGAATTGGGAATTGCTGGCTGGGCTGGAATTGCCAGAGCAGCTGTGGCTGCCCCTGGATCCCTGGCAGTGCCCAAGGCCAGCTGGATGAGCTTGGAACACCCTGGGATGGTGGAAGGTGTCCCTGCCATGGTGGAATGGGATGAACTTTAAGGTCCTTTTCCAATCCCAACCATTCCAGGACTCTCTGATATTTAACTCCTCTGGGCCCAGCTGTGGGATGCACATCCCCAGAGCCCCTCAGCCCATGGCGGGCTCAGGGAAGCAGCTGCTGAGCAGATATAAATAGGGAGCTCTGCGCTCCTGTTTCCAGGCGCACAAGGCACTTTGCCTCGCTCGGGTGCTGCTAAATTTTCCCGAGCTCAGCGACAGAGAAGACAATGGAGAAGATCTCGGGCGTTGGGATCCTATTCTCTGCCTCGGTAATTCCGTGTGCCCACCTCCCGCTCCTCCTCCAGCAAACCCCCGCCCCCGGGCACAGAGGGAGCTGCGGATCCGCCAAGGGTTGGGATAGAGAGGGAGCTGGGAATGTGCTCCTCCTGCCTGGATAGCCCCCTTGGGATGGGATAGAAAGGGAGCTGGGAATGTGCTCCTCCTGCCTGGATAGCCCCCTTGGGATGGGATAGAAAGGGAGCTGGGAATGTGCTCCTCCTGCCTGGATAGCCCCCTTGGGATGGGATAGAAAGGGAGCTGGGAATGTGCTCCTCCTGCCTGGATAGCCCCCTTGGGATGGGATAGAAAGGGAGCTGGGAATGTGCTCCTCCTGCCCGGATAGCCCCCTTGGGATGGGATAGAAAGGGAGCTGGGAATGTGCTCCTCCTGCCCGGACAGCCCTGTTGGATTGGGATAGAGGGAGCTGGGAATGTGCTCCTCCTGCCCGGACAGCCCTGTTGGATTGGGATAGAGGGAGCTGGGAATGTGCTCCTCCTGCCCAGATAGTCCTCTTGGGTTGGGATAGAGAGGGAGCTGGGAATGTGCTCCTCCTGCCTGGATAGTCCTGTTGGACTGGGATAGAGGGAGCTGGGAATGTGCTCCTCCTGCCCGGATAGCCCCGTTGGATTGGGATAGAGAGGGAGCTGGGAATGTGCTCCTCCTGCCCGGATAGCCCTGTTGGACTGGGATAGAAAGGGAGCTGGGAATGTGCTCCTCCTGCCCGCACAGCCCTCTCGGACAGCGGGATGCTCCCATGGAAGGTGTTGGCCCCGAGCCTCGTGGCACAGCTGGATGTGAATCCTCCTGTTCTCCTCACCTCTCTGCTCCATCCTGTGGTTGATGCTTCGTGTGAGGAGACACGAATCTTGACTCCATGTTCCAGAAGGCTGATTTATTATATTATTATATATATTATATTAAAATTATATACTAAAAACTGTACTAAAAGGATAGAGAGAAAAGGTTCATCAGAAGGCTAGAAAGGACTGGAATGGAATGGAATGGAATGGAATGGAATGGAATGGAATGGAATGGAATGGAATGGAATGATAACAAAGACTGGTGACTCTCAGAGTGCCAGCTGACTGATTGGCCATTAATTAGAAACAACCAACATGCACCAGTCACAGATGCACCTGTTGGTAAACAATGCCCAGACCACATTCCACAGCCATCAGAAAGTCAGTTGTTTATATTTCTTTTCTGAGACTTCTCAGCTAGAATAGGAGAAAAATCCTAGCAAAGGATTTTTCCTAAAATACCATGGCTACACCATCCCATTCCTGCCCCGCCCTGGTCACATCCCACCTGAGCCTCCAGCCAACAACTCAACTCAGATCCAATCCCTGAGCCACCCGAGGTCACTTGGAGAAGGGGCACTCATTCCCTTTGTGACACTCCCAGCCTGACAGTAAAAGATTTTAAAATAATAGAAAATTCAGAGAGTTAGAAAGAAAGTTCAGCTTAATAAGCCCTGGGAAATGTTGGGCCTTGTGTTTGCTAGGTCATGTGAAACTGCATCTGTGTAATCAATATATGATAAATTATATGATTGTTAGATGTGATTAGATGTAATTATTGTTTGAAGAATCATGAGGAAAAGAATCAAGAATCAAACCCTGTGTTAGGGGTTTGAGGGGGATCACGAGAAATCCATGCTTGGATGAAATCAATGTATCCAACAGAACAATCTAAGTTTAATAATTCATATGTAAGTTATATAAGGATAGAATATAAAACATGTTTGGCTCGAAACCATGTCAGGTCAGATTTGGGTCTGTGTAACCCCTGACACCCAGAGCTCTTCAATAAAAGCACCTGCATATAATCATTCTGTGATTATGTGCTCCTGAACAAGCCCAGGGTCCACCACCATCCATTCTTAAATGGACATCCTGCCATTCCAGAGCATCCTTCCCCAAATCCCTTCCCTTCTTCAGCCTGCCATCAGCAGCTGCTGCTCCTTTGGGTGCCCACTGCAGATGGGATCGTTTGATCTCCAGATTTCTCAGTGCAGCCAAGTCGGAGCTTGCAATTTCCTTTCAGCTGCATTAAGTTCCTGCATGATTTTCAATTCACTCCTCTTTTGTGGGGGATGAATAGAGAAGGGTGTTCTCTGTCAAAGAAGGTTTATTAAAATGCAAATAAACTTCAAGCTGAAGGTCCATTTCCACTGAAAATCACTTACATCAACAGGGAATATTAAATTTGGTCACAAGAACAGAGAAGCAGAATAAGGAGGGAACAAAGCATCTCTTCCACTAAGAGACTTTTATCTGTGGCTTAAGCATCACCCCAAGCTCCAGGCAGCCAGAGCTGGCATTTCCCATGCCAGGTGTCCTACCTGCCCTCTTGGCAAAGTTCAGGCCAGGCCAGCCACTTGGGAGGAAGAAATAAAAGCTGCAGGGGAGGGTGGACAAGTCCACGGGTGAGGACTCTTGGGAGAGTTGCTAAATTCACCTCTCCATCCGTGGCTAAAGCTGCCCAGAACTGGCACCCAACAGGCTGAGCAGGGTGGGAATGGCCATGGATTGCCTTCCAGGGAGACTGGAAGGAGCTGCTGCTGATGAGGAGGAGGGAATGAGGGAGGAAGCCACCTGTGAGCTCAGAGGGGAGCAGTCTGCAGATTCCCAGCTTTCCTCCTCCTTCCAGCTGCAGCAGCACCTCTGGCCGAGGTCACATCTCACCAGGGACCACCAGTGGTGCTCCTGGAGCAGCACCCTTCTGCCACCAAAGCACCTGGAGAGAACTGGGGACAAGGCATGGAGGGACAGGAGCCAGGGAATGGCTCCCACTGCCAGAGGGCAGGGATGGGTGGGAGATTGGGAACTGGGAATTGCTGGCTGGGAGGGTGGGCAGGCCCTGGCACAGGGTGCCCAGAGCAGCTCTGGCTGCCCCTGGATCCCTGGCAGTGCCCAAGGCCAGGCTGGACAGGGCTTGGAGCACCTGGGACAGTGGAAGGTGTCCCTGCCATGGCAGGGGTGGAATGGGATGGGATTTAAGGTCTCTTCCAACCCAAACCACTCCATGATTTTATGATTCTATGAATCATGGCACACAGACCCAATTCCTGCCATCCCAGGTGCCCAAAATAACCCCCTCAAACCTTCCCAGCTCCCAGGCCTGGGGGATCCACAGGGAAGAGAGACGGGAGCACATCCTGGGGGCATCCAGCACAATCCCTGCCTGCAGGGCATTCCCAGCTCTGCCAGGCCCCAGGGAGCTGTGTCACTTGTTGATTGATGTCCCTGTGGCCATCAGCAGCCAGGGAGGCCAAAGCCGTGACCAGAATCCATCCAGGTTGCCATGGCAGCAGGAACAAAAAAAATTTAAAAAAATAAAAACAAGAAAGGAAAAAAAATCACATCTTAGGGAGAAGGAATCTCCAACAAAATAAAAAGCCAAATTGATCTCAGTGCCAACACAGACCTGGTGGAAGCTCCTGAGAGAAGAGGGAGGTGTGTTGGCACAGGGATGGATGATGGATGGATGCAGAGCAGTCGTGGGAGGAGGACGAGGAGGAGGAAGGCGGGTGCAGCATTACCAGTTTGTCACTCTCCTTCAGGGAGGAAAAAAGCCCTTTAGAGCCTTATGGGATGTCTGGATCAGGTGGAAGCACTGCCACAGCCCAGACACTCCAAAAAATCCCCTTTTTTACAGATAGAAATGCTGCAGTGTTTCCTTGTTCTTTCCCAATTGCTCGTGCCTCACCCCTGGCTCTGGGCATCCAGTGATTGAAAGAGCCCATCCAAGCAGATTTGTTACCTCCCTGGACTTCTCCAAGGTCTAAAAGGACTAGACTGACTCATTTTAATTGCCTCCATTTTCTTTTTTAGGTTGATTTTTCCAGTCCTGTTCCCCACACCCCTCTCTGCTCCCAGCAGTTCTGCACTAAGACACAAAATCATGGAATTCCAGGGAATGGTTTGGGTTGGAAGGGACCTTAAAGTTCATCTCATTCCACCTCCTGCCATGGGCAGGGACACCTTCCACTGTCCCAGGCTGCTCCAAGCCCCGTCCAGCCTGGCCTTGGGCACTGCCAGGGATGCAGGGGCAGCCCCAGATTCCTTGGGCAAAGCAGTGCACAGACCTTTCATTTCCCTGGCATTTTAGCAGCCTTTTCACATGGACTGGTTGTGGGTGAAGTCTCCACACAAATGATGCCCTTTTTTCTTTGCTGGAAAGAGCCTTTGGAATTTCTTTCCAAAAAATCAAAGTCAAAAGCAGGGAGGAAAAATAAAAATCTTCAAAAAAGTGTCCAGCAAATCCCACGGAGCACTGATGTCCTGGTGTCCACATTTTCCTTTTCCATGGTTCAGACCTTGCTTTTCCCTCATCTCCTTGAGGAGGCTCGGGCTGGAGAGCTGCCTCAGCTCCAGCACAGCAAAGGCAGCCAGGAAAAAAAAAGGGAAAGGTTTTTCTTGGAGAGGGTTTGGCCCCTGCATCAGGAGACTGGCAGGTGCCATTCCTTGGCAGGATCCCAAGGCCTGGAGGTCTGTCAGCCTGGAGCAGGGAAGGAGTGACACAGCTCTTCTCTCCTGAAATCCTGCTGGATCCAGCCTGTCACAGAGAGAGTGCAGTGAGGACACCCCAGGTGCACTGAGGTGATCCCACAAAATGGCCCAGGGGATGGATCCTTCCCTCATCCTCTCCTCTTCACCTACCCCAGCATCTCCTTTCACCATTCCTGAACCAGATGGGATGCACCTCTTCCATCCTGAGCCCAGGCTGGATACTTCAGTGCTAGACCCCCTAAATGTGCAATGAATGTGCCTGTGGTTGGCATGAGCACCCCCAAAGAAGGATTTCCCACTTTTTTGGAATTAACCTTGGCCTTGGGACAGCAGGAGGTAGCAGTGGTGTGTGGGAGGAGTAGCCCTGGCTATCCATGGATGGACAATGGATACATGAGATGAGATCAAATCACAAAACCCTGAATAGCTCAATGTGCCAGTTTCTCTCTGTTTTGCCCTTTTTTTGAGATTTAAAATGCTGCTTTGCCAGCCAGAGGTGAGTCTGCACGAGGAGTGGGCAGTCAGGAATGGGAACACGCCTGGTTTGCTTCTCTCACATCTCCTGAGCGCTTCCACCACCACCCCCCTGATCCATCTGAGCGTGTCACTGCCGGCTGCTGGGAACACCCACGCCAGGGATCCGTGCTGGCAACAGGGGGAGAACCTTGGGAAGCAGAGATTCCTCTGGGAGGAGCGAGCCTGGGGTCAGGGACAGCCATCCCAGCCGGGGCTGGAGCATGGGATCCACCAGCCCATCCCTAAGGGGCAGCTGGAGGATTTGGGGAGGGCTTCCCACAGCCTTCAGTTTAGGAGCTGTCACCCAAATCTTAAATTGTGCCAAGGGAAATATAGGTTGGGTATTAGGAAGAAGTTTTTTTATAGAAAGGATGGTAAAGTTGTGGAATGGCTGCCCGGGGAGGTGGTGCAGTCACCATCCCTGGGGGTGTTTAACAAAGCCTGGATGTGGCACTGGGGGCCAGGGCTGGGTTGAGCTGCTGGGGCTGGGTTGGACTCGATGGTCTTGAAGGTCTTTTCCAACTCAGGGATTCTGTGAATTCTGTGAATAGGGAAGGGTTGATCCTGTCATTGCCTCTGGCACAGTCTGGCCACCACTGTGGCTTCAGGTCAGGTCAATTTTTGTCTGCCAAGACCTCACATCTGGCCACCAGAGCTGGGATCTGAGGCTGAGTGACCCCAGGGAGAGGGATACCTCTCACAGCACCTGGCCAGGACATTCCCTCTCTTCACTTTTGTTTTCTTTCTGGTGAGAATCCTCTTCCCATGCTGGAGATCCTGGAAGAGAAATCCCAGTGACACGAGCAGCAGGAAACCCAGGCCAGGCTGGAGCAACCTGGGCTGGTAGAAGGGACTGGATGGTCTTGAAGGTCCCTTCCAGCCCAAAGCATTCCAGGGCTCCATGAAGCTCACCATGAGGAATGGTGGCACCCTCTGCTGACCTCGGCAGGACATTCCCAGCTCTGGTGAAGGCTCTGCAGCAAGAGAGTGTCCTGCAGCACCTGCACACCGGGGAGGGAGCCCCTAAATCTCTCCTGGGGTGTCCTCCCTGCAGGCTGGCTCTCCAAGCTCACCCAGAGGTGCCACCTGCACAGGCAGCTTCTCCAGAAGCCCAGATTTTGGGGTTAGTGGTTTATTTCGTGGTTATCTCGAGCAGATGGACACTGGCACCGGTTTCATGAGTCTCCCTTCACACGCAACCACAGCAGGTGCTAAACAGCTGCTCTGAGCACCTCCAGCTCATTCCCAACAGAAATCCCAAAGAACACGGGGAAGCAGGTTGACTCCCAAAGTTATGCAAAGCATCTAACCTGGAGACAATTTCCCCCTGTAATTGCAGGAATGTTAAACACCGTTACATAATGGTTGCAGATTCCAGGTCAGATCCTCCATACGTCACGGAAGCATGGAGTGTTTTGACATTTATGGGAATGCTTCTTATTTTTAGTTAGTTTGGTTGCCATGGCAGCGAGAAGAAATCTGCACCAGACTCAGCCATACATTAGGTTTGAGCCTCCCACTTGATACATCCAAAAAAGTTTTCAGCTGCTCTCCTCCAAAGTTCTCGGGCAGAAGCTGCGAGGAGTGGAAGGAGGCTTGGAAAGAAAATGTCCCACTCCATCAATTAATGGGAAAGCTGCTCCTGAAGGCCTCTCTAACACCTGGTTGACTCATCAGCAGATCTACTTTAATTGTTAAATTTAGATGTAATTTAGAGTTTAGAATTTAAAACTTTATAATTTAGATTTTATTTTAAGAGATGCCTGTACTGCAGAGGTTAGGAGATCATTTTGAATGAGCAACTTTCTGCTCAAAGGAAGCAGAAATTGTCTGAAAATGGGAATATCAGAGAATCCCAGAGTGGTTTGGGTTGGAAGGACTTTTAAGCCCATCTCATTCCACCCCTTGCCATGGCAAGGACACCTCCCACTATCCCAGGCTGCTCCAAACTCCATCCAACCTGACCTTGGACAATTCCAGAGCAGGTCAAACCAGCCTTGAGTTGTTTGTGAAGCCAATAAATTTTGGACAAAGCTTCTTTTCCAATGCTGAAGACAGAGGGAATGTCCCACCTTCAGCACATCTGAACCACCAAGTGTTCCAGCTGAGTCTTTGGGCAGCAGGGAGAGGAGGGTGGAGACAAACTGGCTGTGGGAGGAAGGACAGATTTTTCTGGTGGGATGAATTTAATGTTGCTGTTCTCCAAAATGAGTCACAAGCTGGAGAAGTGGGGTGTTAATCCCAGAGGGGATGAGTAAGTGGGCAGGCTGGTCAAAGGAGCATCACAATTCAGACTGGAAGCTCTGCTCTTCCCCTGTATTAGCAATGGATTCTGCTCTGTTTTGATAAAAATCAGAAATTTTCCACCAGCTCCTGGAAGTAAGAAAAAATAATGACTTAAAAATAAATTATATCACCCTTGAAAGTAAGCAGCACATTGAGATGTACAGATTTTATTTTTTTTTCAGTGCATCTCGCTCTGAGGCATCATTTGAGCTTTAGCTTCTCTTCCAGTCAGACATGCCCAGAGCCTGGCACCTCGCCAGCCTGGCTCATACTTGATGGAGCAATTTTGCCACCTTATTTTCAGAAGTGATTTCCAGAGATGTTTTTGGGCAGCATTCTCCCTGCCAATGCCCATGGTCATAGCTGGAACTCCTCAGGGAACAACAACCTCCTCTGGCACCTTGAGAAGGCTGAGCTAGGACAGTGGCTGGATGGAGTTCCAGAATAAAGCAGGGATTGATTCCAAGGATCTCCTCCATGGATGCACCTTGGGCAGCACCAGAGCCCAGCCAGGGCTGCCCCCAGGATGAACCCAAATGGCCCCAAAATGCACGAGCGCTGCCGGGGTCTCTCCCTGGGCTCAGCTCTGCTCCATGTGCACATTGCAGTTCAGTGTCCAGTTCCAGCTGCAGCCCCTGCAGTCCCACCCTGCTTGTTTTTCTCTCTGCAGCCCACGGGCTTTGTGCTCCTGGGCTGGGATTGGGATCATTTGTCCTTGGTGCCCAGCTGGAGCAGGAATTGTTTTGTGTCCCTGCTCTGTGCACAGAGCTCAGAACTACACACCATCAGAGCCATGCCCTGATGTGGAGCCCAGCCCCACACACTAAAGCAGCTCAGAATCTGAAAATAGAAAAGCTAAACCTGAGGCATCATGCTCAGCAATTCTAATTAAAGTCTGACAGAGGATAAAACCATTAAATATTTCAATCAGTTACACAATTACTGTTGCCATTAGGGTTTCTCAGGATACTGTGCCAGAGCAAGGAGCAGCCTTGGACACCTCCACAGCTTCTTGGGAAGGGTTGGAGCAGCCATGAACCAGGGGTTGTTTCACACCCACTCCGTGTGGGTGGTGATGAACAACTCTGCTGGTGTTGCTCATCAGCCAAACAAGCCCTGAGTGTTTGGGAAGAGAGAGAGGGAAGCAGAGAAATCCCTGAATCATGGAATGGTTTGGCTTGGAAGGGACCTTAAAGATAACCCAGTGCCACCCCTGCCATGGCAGGAACATATTCCATCATCCCAGGGTGCTCCAAGCCCTGTCCAGCCTGGTCTTGGGCACTGCCAGGGATCCAGGGGCAGCCACAGCTGCTCTGGCAATTCCAGCCCAGCCAGCAATTCCCAGTTCCCAATCTCCCATCCATCCCTGCCCTCTGGCACTGGGAGCCATTCCCTGTGTCCTGTCCCTCCATGCCTTGTCCCCAGTCCCTCTCCAGCTCTCCTGGAGCCCCTTCAGGCCCTGCCAGGGGCTCTGAGCTCTCCCTGGAGCCTTCTCCTCTCCAGGAGAACATTCCCAGCTCTCCAGCCTGGCTCCAGCCCTTGGAGCAGCTCTGTGGCTCCTCTGGACTCCCTCCAGCAGCTCCACATCCTCCTTGTGCTGAGCCTCTTTGTCTGCCTCCTACACAAGAGGAAAAATCCCGAGTGTTTTGCCATTGGGAAGCTTTCCTTTAACTTCCACAATCCATCTAACCCCAGGAAACCTCAGCAGTCTCCCAGGGAGCTGCAGCTCCGTGCCAGCAGTGAGGCAGCAGAGCTGGCACTGCCTTCAGCCTGCAGCAGCTCAGAGTGGTGGGAAGGAACCTGTCCTCGGTAAAGGGAAGATTCTGGAGAGCATCAAAATGTTCAAAATGCTCAAAAACTGGGAGGTCTGGCCACAGGCACAAAGCATTTCCTGGATCCTTCATGTTTGTGACGCTGACATTGGGCAAAGGTGGCACCTGCATTCAATGGAGTCGATCATCCACAAAAACCTGGCACTTTTCCCTGCAAGGAGGAGACCTCAGGAACAAATGGGAAGGGTCTCCAACTTTCTGAGCTCCTGCAACGCTGCTTGGAGCAAATGATGTCACCAGGAAGGAGCTCTGGAGGGAGGCAGAACTCTGGGAGCCCTGGAGCCTTTCCAGGCACGGTGCCAGCATTCCTGACCGTGCTCTTGGCACCAGAGAGGAGAGTGACCTCAGCACCTGTCCTGCTGCCAGGAGCTGTCCCCAGGACAGGGAAATCAGCATGTGCTGGAAGCTCTGGGTGACCTGAGCGAGCAGGATGAGCTCAGGGATGCTGATTTCAAGGTCGTGCACACAGGGACTCACAAACCAGGACTGCTCCTGTCAGCCAAGAGCTCATCCACCCAAAATGATGGAGGAGGAGGAGGAGGGTGGGTTGGTTGGTGACAGGATGAATTATGAGCTGCCAATGTCTTGGAGTCATAAAAAGGCAGCTCCCAGCTCTGGCTGCATCTGCTGAGATGTTCCCAGGGGCACAGGGAGAGCGTTCCAGGAACAGCAGAGATCCTCTGTAGGGACAAGGCTCCACGTGTGGGACCTCCAGGCACAAGAGGAAACAAATTCCCAGAGCCTGAAGCAGGTTTCCCACGTGGCAGTGGAAGATCTGCCTGCATCAGACCCCCAAGGCCTCTCTGGAAAGGTTCTGGTGCTCCCAAGCCTCTCCTCTGAGGAGCTCTGAGCCCTTGTCCACTCTCTGATTTGTCTCCTCAAGGTGTTCTAGGTGTGGGATGGATAAGGAGACTGCAGAGTCGTTGTCTTGGTTCATTTCTCTCTTTTATTTATGAGCTCTTGCCCAGCTCAGATATTTATTACTGTTCACCAAGAGGATCCAACAGCACTTATAGAGTCTAAATGACTTTAATTTATCTCAGCCCAGCGGTGGCTTCCACACTCTCCAGGACAGAGGCTGGTTACAACAGGAGATGCAGGACTTGGAGCTGCTTCTGGAGCAGAAAATCCAGGGAAATTTCCATCATGGAAAGGGTGGTCAAGCATTACAAGGGACTCCTGGGGTGGTTGGGAGTCCCCATCCCTGGAGGTGTCCAAGGAATGACTGGAGGTGGCACTGAGTGCTCAGGGCTGGGGACAAGGTGGGGATCAAGGCTGGACCCGATGATCCCCAAGATCTTTTCCAACCTCACAGATTCCATGGCTCTGTGTGAAGGTGAGAGCCACACGGGAAAAGCAGGAGCCAGCTGAGAACAATTTCCCCACCCTTTAATGATCACAGCCACGTCAGACAAACGAATGCTGAAGCTGGGTCAAGAAATTACTGCAGGTCCAGAGCTGTGCAGCTCTCGGGGCAGTGACAAGTGTGACAGCCACAAATAAAGCACAGCACTGGCTGAGGGCTCAGGCTGCAGTGCCAAGAAGAAAACAGCTCAATGTTTATGACCAAGGGTTTGCTTCCAAAGGCACTGGCTGTGCTCCTCTCCCTGCCCATTTCCATCACCAGCAGGAGCACTCCAGCAGAAACGGCAATCCCAGACCTGCCAGGGTGAAAAATGGCCACGGGAAACAAGAGGCAAACAAGGAATGATGGTTTTATTTTGGAAAAAGGGCAGCTCGAGGAGGGAGACCGGGGGAAAAAAAATGAGCAGCTCTGAGCAGAGACACCAACAGGGAGCAAATGAGGAATGTTCAGCAGAGTCCAGGGGAAGCCACGGTCAATGCAGAGCCAGCAGGAGCCTGAGGAAGCAGAAAGGGAAGAACAAAGCACACTGGAGTGGAAAAGAGAAGCTCTCAGGAAATCCTTTTCTCCTTATCACCTGTCCTTCCTTGTCAGGCTGAGAAATGGCGGTGCCTTCCTTGGGCATTTGGGATTTTGGGCTCACCCCTGCCTGAGTATCAGTGTGGGAGCCTGGAATTGCAGCTGCTCCCTGAATCCCAGCACCTGCACGGACCCACTGGGGAGGGGAAGGAGCCCCTCAGTGTGTCCTGACAAGCAGGGGACTCACAGCCCTGGGTGCCTCCAGTATTTTTGCCATCCCCCACCATGGAAATGTGTGCTATGGGCAGGGACACCTTCCACATTCCCAGGTGGCTCCAAACCCCATCCAGCCTGGCCTTGGGCACTGCCAGGGATCCAGGGACAGCCACAGCTGCTCTGGGCACCCTGTGCCAGGGCCTGCCCACCCTCCCAGCCAGCAATTCCCAGTTCCCAATCTCCCATCCATCCCTGCCCTCTGGCAGTGGGAGCCATTCCCTGTGTCCTGTCCCTCCATGCCTTGTCCCCAGTCCCTCTCCAGCTCTCCTGGAGCCCCTTCAGGCCCTGCCAGGGGCTCTGAGCTCTCCCTGGAGCCTTCTCCTCTCCAGGGGAACATTCCCAGCTCTCCCAGCCTGGCTCCAGCCCTTGGAGCATCTCCATGGCCTCCTCTGGACTCGCTCCAGCAGCTCCAGGTCCTTCTGACATCGGGTCCCAGAGCTGGACACAGCCCAAAGCCATCACAGGGGGGGCACAGAGCACCTGCACCAACAAATGCAGCCCCAAACCTGCGCACAGAGAGGGGGAAATGGGAGAAAGCACGGAGACCTTCCGAGCAATGCTATTTTTGCATTGGCTGAGCGGGACCCGCCGTGCCGCCCTGTTGCGGGGAGGGTTTCAGCCCTCGGCCGACCTTGCGAGCGAGCGGGGCGGGGAGGCAACGCCGCGGCAGCCCCTCGGGGCCCCGGCCCCGCTCTCCAGTGGCGGAGCGTGTCCCCACGGGGGCGTCCCAGCCTCGGGGACCACCGGGCACCACCGCTCCGCTGCCAGCCCGGAGAGCCGAGCCATTACCCACACGGGCGGCCGCTCCGCTAATGACAGCTACACCCTCACGGCCGCATCCGGCAGCGGGTCCCGTGCGCTGCCAGAGACACCTGCTGCGGTCAGGGGGGGAACCTCCCGGGGAGGGGATGCTGCGGGCACCGCGGGGCTGTAGTGCACTTCCCGGAGCCGGGGAGGGGCAGAGGAGCGGGCAGAGGAGCGGGCAGAGGAGCGGGCAGAGGAGCGGCAGGCCCGGGACCGCCGCTCTCCCGCACCGACCCCGCAGCGGCGCCGCAGCCCCGAGCGCAGCCCCCTCAGCGGCGCCGCGGAGCGGGCTTCATGACGGACAGGCGGATCAGCCAATCGCAGCTCGCAGCGCACGCCCGCGCCGGCGGATGGGCCAATGGCAGGGTGAGGGGGCGGGGCCCGGCGGCGCGCGCGGCGGCGGGCGGTGGGCGAGCGGCAGTCGGCGCCGAGGCGCGGTGCGGTGCGGGTCGCTCCTCGGGCTCCTGCCGCGGCCGCCGGAGCCGCGCCGCCGCCCTCCTCCTTCCCTCCCCTATGGAAGAGATGGAAGAGGAGCTGAAATGCCCGGTGTGCGGCTCCTTTTACCGGGAGCCCATCATCCTGCCCTGCTCGCACAACCTGTGCCAGGCGTGCGCCCGCAACATCCTGGTGCAGACGCCAGACTCGGAGTCTCCGCAGAGCCGCCGCGCCTCGGGCTCGGCCGTCTCCGACTATGACTACCTGGACCTGGACAAGATGAGCCTGTACAGCGAGGCGGACAGCGGCTACGGCTCCTACGGGGGCTTCGCCAGCGCTCCCACCACGCCGTGCCAGAAGTCCCCGAACGGGGTTCGCGTGTTCCCGCCGGCCGCGCCGCCTCCTCCCGCCGCGCTGGCGCCGCCGCCGCCGCCGCGCAACGCGTGCCTGACCTGCCCGCAGTGCCACCGCAGCCTGGTGCTGGACGAGCGCGGGCTGCGGGGCTTCCCCCGCAACCGCCTGCTCGAGGGCGTCATCGACCGCTACCAGCAGGGCAGGGCGGCGGCCCTGCGGTGCCAGCTCTGCGAGAAGGCGCCCAAGGAGGCGGCCGTGATGTGCGAGCAGTGCGACGTGTTCTACTGCGACCCGTGCCGCCTGCGGTGCCACCCGCCGCGGGGACCGCTGGCCAAGCACCGCCTGGTGCCGCCGGCCCAGGGCCGCGTCAGCCGCCGGCTCAGCCCCCGCAAGATCTCCACCTGCACCGACCACGAGCTGGAGAACCACAGCATGTACTGCGTGCAGTGCAAGAGCCCCGTCTGCTACCAGTGCCTGGAGGAGGGCAAGCACTCCAGCCACGAGGTCAAGGCGCTGGGGGCCATGTGGAAGCTCCACAAGGTGAGCCCCGGCTTCTGCCAGCAGCCCCCGCCGAGCCACCTTGCCCCAGCTGGGAGGGTGGGAGCATCCTCAGCCGTGCCATCCTCCCCCGTTCCGTGCTGTCCCCTCGGCGCGGGGACATCGTGCGGACGATGCGGGTCCCCAAATGCGGCCGAAGGAGCTGGCAGGGTCCCCCCGGGGGGGCGGGTCGGGGACATCTGCGCTGCAGGGCTGGGGAAGCAACAGGGAGCGATGGTTTGGGGAAAAGGAGGAGGAGGGAGGCGTGAAATCCCCCGTGGGAGCGGGGAGCCGCGGGGTGCCACCTCCTGCCGCACTCGGAGGCACCGGGAGGAGGAGGAGGAGGAGGAGGAGGAGGGAGGGCAGCGGGCAGCAGCGAGCCTGTCCCTGAATACTGATCAGCTGCACTCGCGTCCGTGCTGGAGGAGAGAGCCCTGGAGCTTGAGGCAGGCATGTGGCCATCATCATCGTCAGCTCCATCCATCCTCTCCCCGCAGCAGTGAGCGAGGGAACTGGGGCAGAAGCGAGCGGGACACGGGCGGACAGGGCACAAGGGGATGGACGGGCATCATTCCTTGGATGAACATCGCCATAATTGGCCCCCATTCCCACAGATTGGAGCAAGTGGGGGTGACCTGTGACAGGGAGCTGGGGAGGGTGTGACCTCCCGGTGGGAGGGACCGGGCTGGATCGCTTTCCAGGAATGTTTCGGGATTCTCGGTGCAGGATGCAGATCTCCGGGCTGGAGCTCTGCACCCCGAGCTGGGTCAGTGGGTGTCACTTGTCACAGCGCCCCAAAAAGCGGGGCAAGCACGTTGTGCTGCGGGGAGAAGGCTTGGTGGTGCTTTGGAAGGGGCTTTTCCTGTCCCCTTTGGCTGGGAGCAGGAGCAATCCTCTCTGGATTTACAGAGCTCCTGTGGAGATGTGCCAGGGCAGTGCAGTGCCCTTGTCCCTGTCCATGGGGGGCAATCCCTGATCCCAGAGGTGCTGGCAGCCAGCAGGAGCATCCAGCTGTGGGGGATGCCCAGGGCCAGGGGGGCACAGGTGACGTGGGAGCTTCCACGGGATGTGGAACAGGCGGGTGAGCAGCAACAGGCAGAGTTTGGAACACAGAGAATTCCACCTGGAGAGCTTGGCTGCTCAGGCCAGGCTGGAAAGGGCTTGGAGCAGCCTGGTCTGGTGGGAGGTGTCTGCCCGTGGCAGTGGGGTTGGAATAAGATGAGCTCTAGCTTTTCTTTTTAAATCCCTTTCCCCAGGGGAGAGCTTTAGCCAGGCGCTGTTTCATTGATGTAGCTGGCAGGTGTGGAGCTGTAACATTATTTCAAATGATGGCTGTGGGCAGTGGAGCCTCCCCTGCCTTGAGAGAGCTGTGTTTCTGCTGGGGTTCACTGGTGTTAGTTTGCTTTTTAGGGATGGGAAGAGTCTTTGGAGTTAAATGTGATGTTAAGGAATGGTCGAAGGAGTGATTTCAGGACCAGAGCTCAGATTGCAGATTGCTCCTTGAGATGCCATCCAGCAAAATAAGGGGAAAAGCTTATTTACCTTAGTTTTTGTTACACACGCACACACACAAAAAAATCCAACCAAAAAAAAACAGAAAAAAAAAACATACAAAAAAAACCTCCCAAAACCACTCCACCTCAAACAACAACAACAAAAAAAGCCCCACCAATACCCACAATTTCCAAGCTTGATCCTGGCTGGGACTGGGCATTAGGAACCAAACCACTGTGGATTGGAGTGGTGATCCTCTTGCAGAAGTATCTGGTGGTGTGTTTTTTTGAGAGCACGGTCCCCTGGCAGTGGGACAGATTTGCTGAAGGGGTGAGTGTCCCTTTTTGCCTGATCTTTTCTCTGTGATGAGCAGTGTAATGATACCTGCAGCTCACAGGAGGGAATTATGGACTGTTTGGGTTGGAAGGGACCTTAAATCCCATCCAGTGCCACCCCCTGCTATTCACAAGGACACTTTCCACCATCCCAGGTTGCTCCCAGCCCTGTCCAGCCTGGCCTTGGGCACTGCCAGGGATCCAGGGGCAGCCACAGCTGCTCTGGGCACCCTGTGCCAGGGCCTGCCCACCCTCCCAGCCAGGAATTCCTTCCCAATATCCCACCTAAATCAACCCTGTATTAATTAATACCCACCAGCCAGCTCCTGAATTCTCTTGCACCATTCCAGCCCCTCTTGGTGTGGCTGTTCCTTGGGATGCTCTGCCCCAGGGGGGCTGTGATTGTCCCCAGAGCCTGAGTGACCCCGGAGTGCCTGGATGAGCTGTGCTCCTGCAAGCAGCAGTGTTCATGCCTCAGTAGGTGATTGCACACCCAGGGCAATCAATCCCTGCTAAGTGCAGCCTGCTTCCCCTGGAACCCAATCCAAAGGGTTTGCACAGCCCTCTTTGGGAGCTGCCCCCATTTTCCCTTTCCTCCCTGAAGGTTCTCTGGGGTGATCATTGAAAATAATCTGTGCTGAGCACAATCAATTGTCATTCAGGGAGCTGGACACAGATTGTGGCAAATCCTCTCTGTCCCTGTCTTCTTTCAGTTGTTGGGAGTGGGGTGAATGTTCAGGGAAACATAGAGGGAAATGAGTTTTTAATCTGAATTGTCCCAGTTTTGCACAGATATTGCAGCTGTCTGGGTTTTTATCCTGACGAGCTGGAGTGCTGCTTGGCATGCCAGGAGCAGGAGCACAAGATGGAGCTGAATCATTTATTCCTCACACATCTGAGTCCCTCTTCTGCTGGAAATGTGTGCAGAGTGCAGGCTCAGCAGCTGGATGGTGTTTTTATGGATGGGTGCATGGATGGATGCTTGTACAAATACAAACAGGCTGGGAGGGATCTCACTGATGCTTTGAGAAGGCTGACCCAGAACAGAGGCTGGATGGAGTTCCAGAATAAAGCAGGGATGGATTCCAAGGATCTCCTCCATGGATCCACCTCGGGCAGCACCAGAGCCCAGCCAGGGCTGCCCCCAAGATGAACCCAAATGGTCCCAAAATGCACGAGCGCTGCCGGGGTCTCTCCCTGGGCTCAGCTCTGCTCCATGTGCACATTGCAGTTCAGTGTCCAGTTCCAGCTGCAGCCCCTGCACTCCCACCCTGCTTGTTTTTCTCTCTGCAGCCCACGGGCTTTGTGCTCCTGGGCTGGGATTGGGATCATTTGTCCTTGGTGCCCAGCTGGAGCAGGAATTGTTTTGTGTCCCTGCTCTGTGCACAGAGCTCAGAACTACACACCATCAGAGCCATGCCCTGATGTGGAGCCCAGCCCCACAGAGTAAAGCAGCTCAGAATCTGAAAATATAAGAGCTAAAACCTGAGGCATCATCACTGTCTCCCACAGCCCTGAAATCCCAGCCAGTTGATCCAACTCAGTCTTAAAATCATTTTACTGTTGCTGGTGCAAGTTAGAAAGGTCTCCCAGAAAAATATTCCGGTAGCAGATTTTAAGCAGGTCTGAAAGTGTTCTGGGTTGGGAAATGGAGAGACAGTGATGCAGAGCAGCTACTCCTGCCTGTCTCTCAAATACTGAGTTGTTGCCCATCCCTCTTGAGTCCCTGGCACTTCTCACCTCAGGTGGGACACACCTGCCAGGGGCTGCTTTTTGCTTTTTTTTGTCTTTGCCATCCATACCCCAACTGCAGCAAAGGTGAGCCTGGATTTGCCATGCACTAAAAAGAAGCTGAAGAGGTCAGGGGTGCCATGGTGAAAAGCTTCTGCTGTGTTTGGGCAGTGCAGGAAGAAGCTTCCCTCTGCTTTGGGCTGGGATTGTGGGGCTTTGCCTCTTCTCAACACTCTCATCCACATTCCTTTTTTTTTTTCTGCATTTCCAGAGCTGGTCGAGGCTCTGGAGCACAAGTCCTGTGAGGAGTGAGGTGGAGTCCCCATCCCTGGAGGGGTTTAAAATCCATGTGGATGTGGCACTTGGGGACATGGATCAATGGTGGCCTTGGCAGTGCTGGGGGAAGGGTTGGACTCAGTGCTCTCAAAGGGCTTTTCCAGCCTAAATGATTCCAAGATTCTGATTTGGGACCACTCTGTCCTTGAGGAGGTCAGGCAGCATGTCCAGGTCCTCTTGGAGAGAAGCAGAAACAAATCTTGACTTCAGTGGAAGGAAAACAATGCTCTCCATTTTCATTTTACACGGGGTTTTACTGCCCAGGCTGAAAACACAAACAGCCCTTGGATTGCAAATCCCTGCATACTGCAGCAGAGCCCAGCCCTGGGAATTTCCATCCCACACCTGTGGGATCAGCAGTGGTGCTCAGCAGGCACAGGTGACACCTGGAGCTCAGCCCCTCCTGCCCCAGCACAGGTGGAATGAGGGATGCAGGTGATTCCTATAAAGAACCAAAATTCACACACTGGGACTTAATTCCAGCTGGTTTGGATATCTGGGGAGAAGCAGGGGTGGGAAACACTGCAAGGGCCCCTCAGTTTGTGCCCAGGGGACACCAGAGCCAGGACAGGGGTGAGCAGAGAGGATTTTTCCTTTGCTCCCTTGCCAGGGCTCTGTGTTGGCTGCCAGAGGAACTTTAGAGGGGAAATTTGGGCTGGGAATGTGCTGCTCTTGTGTCCATGGGAATTCCTGTACCCACAGCACTTGGGGAAGTATCCAGGGAGTTGCTGTATGACCAAGATCTGTTTGCACTTGCAAAGTAAAACATTTGCTGTTTAAAGAGAAGCGGGGAGAATCCTTAATGTTTCCCAAGCCTTGGTGTGGTGGCCTTCCTGTCCCAGCACCCTTTTTCCACCTGCAGCAGCAGGATCCATCCTCTCCTTCTCCAGCAATGCCCAGCAGCCTTCCCACCTCCTCCATCCCTCTGGCCAAATCCAGAGCATGGCAAACAGGCTTTGAAGTCAGAAAAAGCCAAGAAATGACAGGATCTGGAGTAAAAATCTGGTGAGGAGGGGCTGAGGGAGCTGGGAAGGGGCTGGAGAATTCCTGAGGGAGCTGGGAAGGGGCTGGAGAATCCCTGAGGGAGCTGGGAAGGAGCTCAGCCTGGAGCAAAGGAGGCTCAGGGGCCCTTGTGGCTCTGCACAGCTCCTGCCAGGAGGGGACAGCCGGGGGGTCGGGCTGTGCTCCAGGGAACAGGAACAGGACAAGGGGAAACCATCTCAGGGTAGGTTCAGGTTGGCTATTTGGGAAAATTTCTTCATGGAGAGGGTGGTTAGGCACTGGATAAAGCTTCCCAAGGGAGTGCTGGAGTCGCCATCCCTGCAGGGATTTAAAAGCTGTGTGGGTGTGACACTTGGGGACATGATGATTTAGAAGTCTTTTCCAGCCTGAATGATGCTGTGATTTACAGCAGCCCAGCATCCAGAGGTGCTGCTGGTGATCCTGTTCATTTATTTGGATAAAAGCTTTCTGTCAGGTGGCTCTTTGCTGTGCACTCCCTGCAGTTAATGGAGTAAGGAGCAAGCCAGATCCCCTGTTAATCAAAGATGGGGTGGTACCCCAAGTTCTCCCAGGGGTTTGTGGAGCCCAGGAGGCAGGAGGTGACCTCTGAGTTATCTGCAGATGGAAATGGGCCCAGGGTCATCTCTGAGTGAGTGTAAATCACTGCAGCTTTCATTCCATGAAAGGGAAGATTAGATTAGAATATGAGGAACAAATTCTGCCCTGTGAGGGTGGGCAGGCCCTGGCACAGGGTGCCCAGAGCAGCTGGGGCTGCCCCTGGATCCCTGGCAGTGCCCAAGGCCAGGCTGGACAGGGCTTGGAGCAGCCTGGGACAGTGGAAGGTGTCCCTGCCATGGCAGGGGTGGAATGAGGTGGCCTTTGAGCTTCCTTCCAATCCAAACCACCCCATGATTCTGTGTCCAAAAATACACAGATCTGACAGAGCAGTGCTCTGTTCCACCATCTGGCTCAGGCTCTCCACAGGCTCTGGAGCACCTCCACGAGCAGATTGAGCTCTGGTGGGGTCCATCTTCATCTGTGAATATCAAACCTTTTCCATTCTCTCCCATCTCTTTTCTTCTCTTGGCCACTTGATGAATGGAGGACCCCCCTGAGTGGGTTTTGCTGCATTTGCTGTGGTGCAAGGCAGGAGCACCCAGCTGAGATGGGGGAAATCAACCCAGGGACTGAGTCTTGTCTCTCTTTAAAGGAAATTTCTGCACTATCCATACCCAGAGATTCCCCTGTTAAGGTTTTTATTGACTCAGAGATGGGGATAACTGAGAGGTGTTTTAAAAACTTTTTATTCCATTTTCAGTCTCATGTGAAGGGTGAGGCAGATGTTAACAGATGTTATAATTCACACCATCACAATCAGAAGACAACTATTTCCTAATTATAATACACTCAAAGTGTTTCTTGGCTTATATTACTTGAGAGTTAAAATGTATAAGAAAACTTTTACCAAAAAGCAGCTAAACAGGAACAAGTTTGTATACAAATGCATTCTGTGTGAGCCTTCTGTCAAGCTTTAAGAATTCCCTACAAATTCATTTCCCACAACCACATCCCTAGCCTGGAAAAACAGGAGAATGAGGGAGCAGAGCAAACACTGTGCCTGGTGTTACATTAATTACTTGAGGGTGTGGAAAAGCTTTGCTGTTCATTAGCCAGGTTTCACAGGATGCTTTCCAGGAACTGACATTGGTGCAGGGTGGATCTTGGGTGGGAAAATGTTCTCAGCAGGCTTTGGGACTACTCTGCATTGCTGATTCCTGCTCCTCTACATAATCCAGCACCCAGAAGTTTAGGCTTTTAAAGGGAAAACTTTGCTTGGTGTCACAGAATCCCAAATTGGTTTGGGTTGGAAGGGACCTTCAAGATCATCCCATCCCAAATCCTTCCATGGCAGGGACACCTCCCACTGTCCCAGGCTGTTCCAGTCCCAATGTCCAGCCTGACCTTGGACATTTCCAGGGATCCAGGGGCAGCCACAGCTGCTCTGGGCACCCCCACCCTCCCAGCCAGGAATTCTTTCCCAATATCCCATCTAAATCTTTCCTGTTTTTTCCTCTTGCCACAACCCTTTCCCATATGACCACAAATTCCTTTTTGGAGTCCTGCTGTGCACTTTCTAGCAATCCAGCACAAACCACTGGGAGATATTTCCCTTTCCTGGACTTGGAAGGAACTTCCAGCAGCCTTTGATTAACTCGTGTTACACAAATTCATTTAGTCCAGAGTGCCTTCAAATTGCATTGCTCTTCCCAGCTGTATGAAAGGGTAATTAAAGAGAAATGTGGCTGGAACATAACAACTCTCAAAGCTGCTCTTTTGTCAGCCTTGGACCTTGTTTTGTTTGTTCTTGGGACAAGGCATTTTACCTGGTAAATTGGCTTATAAATAAGCCAGCTCATTCCCTGTTCATTCAGCTCGTCCTGCTGGGATGAATTGGATACATTTCTATTTAGAGCAAGCACATAAGGCAGAGAGAGCTGGGGGTATAAATCTCTGCTGACCCTGGCTCAGGTAATGTCCTGGAAGGAGAGGCAGAGGCTGGGGTGGAATTCCTGTGAGCAGTAAAAGCTCTCAGGGTGAGTTTCCCAAATCCCCAGGGACCATCCCGTTGTAGCTGGAAGGAGCAGGGATGGTTTGGGGTCTGGGACCACCACTGAGGGCCCTGCCAGGTGATCATAAATGGGAAAAAACGTATAAAACTCTTTAAAAGGGAGACAGATAAATAGAAATGAGGCCCAGCTCTCACCCATTCCAGTGGCAGCTCCCTGATTAATGCAGGAAGGAGAGCAGCAGGTCAGAGAATTCACCTTGCCTCTCTTGAAAGGAAAATTCTGTTTGCAGTCTGAACCAGCTGATACTTTGCCTTCGGAGTTGGATTCAGCTTTGGGGACAGCCTGACCTGGAGCTGGCTGGAAAAGCTCAGCAGAGGCTCAGATCAGGGCAGAATTTCTGGGCAGAAAGAACAAGAGCCAAGTTCAGCTGGAAATTTTCTTGAGCAGCAGAGGGGGTGACTGTGAGGGTGATGCCAACCTCAAACACCGTAGGCACAGCATGGATTGAGGTTTGGGCCACGTTTTTGTATTTAATTAGCCATTAAATTCCCCGTGTCACAGAAATAGAGGGCTGTTAATAGGAGCCCTCTCAATTCTGTAGCAGCAGAAATTGCCCTGGGAGGGATCTGGCAGTTGAGGGATTTCCCATCAGTGTTAATTACCCTTTCCCCTTTACTAACCTTATAGGAGTTGATGGGTTTAGGAAAAAAAAAAGCTGGGAATTGGATGTTAATAAGGCATGCATGGATGCTGCCTGGAGTGCTGGGGGCTGGAGCCAGAGTTGCCATTCCCATGGGGAGCAGCTCGGATCCGCAGCTGGGATGGATGAAGGGAGCACAGCTCCATGGAAGCAGCTGCAGCAGCCACTGGAGTGGAAGATCACATTTGTGACTTCCAATGCCTCCTGAAAATCCCAGGAGATCTCCTGGGGGGATGCCAGCCCGGCTGCCCACACTGGGGCTGCTGCTTCCTGCTTGGTGTAAAGCCAAAGTACGTGGGAAATATCAGTTAAATTATTTGTACCAACCCTGAAAATGTGGAGCATCTTTCTGCCAGTGATCCTTTTTCTTTTTTTTTCTTTTTGGGCTTTGGACCTTTGTTCAAATTTACAAATTGAATTTGTATTAAATTCTTTTTTTCTGTTGCTCCTGGCCTCACTTTATTTGCATGGTCAGTTCCCTTCTTGTTGCTGTTCCCTGTGGCAGGATTGGGGTGTTTCTGTGTGAATTAATGATGGGTTGTGGCCTTGCCTTCAGCTCAGTGCATCCATGGCATCATTCCTGACAGCCTGTGCTGTGGAGCTGCTTTCCACCTGCAGCTCTTGGGTTTTTCTCTGGTGAAATCCCTCTGTTTTCCCAGATAAGCAGTGTCCCTTCAGTCAAGATGTATTCATTCACTGGTTCTGTTGACTTCACCATTTTTTTTTCTCCCTGCTTCCTTTCCCTGGAAGTGTTCCAGGCCAGGCTGGACAGGGCTTGGAGCAGCCTGGGATAGTGGAAGGTGTCCCTGCCCATGGCAGGGGGTGGAACAAGATGGGATTTAAGGTGCCTTCCAACCCAAACAATCCTGGATTCTGTGATTCCCAGAGTCTGACCTGGGGGCTTTGCTGTGCCCGTGGGATTCCTGCTTGGGAAGGACCTTTCTGATTTTGATCCCCCTTTCAAAGCAGGTTTCTGTGATTCTGTGCTGTGGTCTCTCTGTCAGGGGATGTACAGCTGGCAGAAGGGGGGGTTGTGTCAGCATGTGAAATGGATTATTCCTAACAAGGCACATTTATTGATTTTGAGACACAGAGTCTGCTCTGGGGGCAGAGCCTCTGTTCCTCCCTGTTTAACCCAAAAACCCTGTTTAACCCAAAAACCCTGTTTACCCCCAAACCCAGGGATCCAGGCTGCAGCAGGGGAGGGGTGGCAGGGAATCGTGGCAGCATTTCCCTGAGGATGCTGGAAAGGGAAGGGGTGGGCTGGAGTTCAGTTCTCCCTGCCAAGGATTTGCTTTGTCCTCCTGGGTAAATAATTGCACAAACCCCCTGTCTGTCCTCTCCCAGGAAATGTGTGTTTAGCACCCGTGCCCTTCCTCCAGCCCAGCAGCAATTATGGTGGGAATTCATAACAGAACACGTGGAGATGAAGTGGGAATTTCCAGAATTGAGAGAGCTGGGTGAAATCCCATCAAGGACACAGCAGGAGCATCAGCCTCCCTCCCTCCCTGGGAAAGCTCTTCCAGCCTTGCTCAGACAAGGATTGAAGTCACAGAGATTTGAGGGCATGACTGAAATGCTTTCTCAATTGGGATGTCTGAGATGATAAATTGGGGAGAGCCCTTGATGTGCAAACAGGGCTGGATTAACGAGGTGCTGGATGAGGCTGGTGCTGTCCCTTGGCTTGGTGACAATTGCCACCGTTCCCTGGGTGGCACAGCACTCATTCTTTGGCAGGGTACAATGTTACCGTAGGGGTTGGTACTAAGTAAAAGAATTTTCTCATTTTCTAGAAAAGTGGGGAATGAGACATGGGGTTAGAAATTAACTTGGGATAGAAATCAGTTTGGGATTTAGATGAGGTGTGCTGTTTTAACTTCCTGAGTCTATGGCTTGCTCACACTGATGCCTTGTGAAGGCTGAATGGAGCTAAAGAATAAAGCAGGGATTTTATTCAAAGGATCTCCTCCATGGATCCACCTTGGGCAGCACCAGAGCCCAGCCAGGGCTGCCCCCAAGATGAACCCAAATGGTCCCAAAATGCACGAGCGCTGCCGGGGTCTCTCCCTGGGCTCAGCTCTGCTCCATGTGCACATTGCAGTTCAGTGTCCAGTTCCAGCTGCAGCCCCTGCAGTCCCACCCTGCTTGTTTTTCTCTCTGCAGCCCACGGGCTTTGTGCTCCTGGGCTGGGATTGGGATCATTTGTCCTTGGTGCCCAGCTGGAGCAGGAATTGTTTTGTGTCCCTGCTCTGTGCACAGAGCTCAGAACTACACACCATCAGAACCATGCCCTGATGTGGAGCCCAGCCCCACACACTAAAGCAGCACAAAATCTGAAAATAGAAAAGCTAAACCCTGAGGCATCAGCATAGATGAAGTGGTTAACCTGTTTAGTCTGTGAGCTTGCTGTGCAGAAGGCAGGAGTGTAGAACAAGCTTCAGCCTCCATGACAAACGCTCTGAAGCTCAGCCCTGCTGCCTGAGGAGCAGTGACAGCACCTCTGATTGTCCCATGTTCCTTCCTTGGTGCTCCTTTGTAGTTCAGCCAGCTCTTTCTTGAGCCACTCCAGCTCTGTGAGGGGCTGTTCCCCCAGAGGAGCAGCAGTGGTGGCTCCTGTCACGCTGTCACACCAAACCCACACAGCCCCGGCGTGGCTGAGCCGGTGCTGCTCCATCCTGCACCAACACCTCTTCCATCCTGACGTGCTGTTCCCAGGAAATGAGGACCTCAGGGGGCACTTGCTGAGCTCTGTGCTGCCAGCAGCCCACACCTTGGTGAATCAGAGCGAGAGCTCAGACACAGTTTCTCACCTCTGAGATGATTTCTCACCTCCCCCGGAGCACAGCAGCGAAAATTGGTGAATACAGGGATTTTTTTTTTTCTTTTCATTTTCAATGTTGCCCTCTGGCAGTGGACGCTGTACCTTCCCCCTGCCCTCAGGAGAGGTGACAGCCCAGATGGAGGGGCAGGGAGGTCATTTGCTGGTGGTGGGAGCCGTGCTGTGCTCCTGGAGCTGTGGCCAGATGAGCGAGCCCTCCATCCATCTGTGGCTTGGGCTCTCTGCTGATCTCCTGCCGTGGTGCCAGGCTGTCAGATGGGCAAGGACAGCACACAGGCAGCTCCAGGGAGGGTATTTTTTCCATTCCTGGCTGGCAGGTGCTTTGCCCACGTCTCTGCCAAGTTGCCAGCTGCCCACTACCTGTTGCAGAAGGTTTCTGGCTCCTGTTGCCATGCTGTGCTGTTTGATGGTGCCACGTGTGCCTGGTTGGCCTGGGATGTGATTCCTGGGTGAGCTGGGAGTGGTGGGAAGGTGCCAGAGGAGAAAAGGAGGCTCAGGGGCCCTTGTGGCTCTGCACAGCTCCTGTCAGGAGGGGACAGCTGGGGGGTCGGGCTGTGCTCCAGGGAACTGGGACAGGAGCAGAGGGAACGGCCTCAGGCTGGGCCAGGGCAGGTTTAAATTGGATATTTGGGGAAATTTCTTCATGGAAAGGATGGTCAGTATTGGAAGGAGCTGCCCAGGGAGGTTTGGAGTCCCCACCCCTGGAGGTGCCCAAGGAATCCTGGAGGTGGCACTCAGAGCTCTGGGCTGGGGACAAGGTGGGCTTCAGGCACGGCTGGGAGATCTTCTCCAACCTCAGGGATTCTGGGATCCTCTGGGATGTCTCAGCATTGTGGGAAGCCTGGAGGAACGTGCTGCAAGGTGGGAGAAGGAAAGGGGAAAGGAAATGGGGTCCTACCCCCTCTCAGCATCTCCATCCCCACCCCGCAGGGCTCCAGCACCTGCAGAGGCTTCAGGGGCAGAGATTCTGCTCAGTTTGTCCCAAACTGGGTTGGAGAGACTTGGGGCAACCTGCTCTGCTGGAAGGTGGCCTCAGACATGAGCTCTGAGCTGGGGAACACCTCCTGCCATTGCGGGATGGTTCTTCAGCTGAGGGGGAAAGTGGGAAAGCTTTTATGGAGCTGTTGCAATTCCTGGGATGTCTGGGACCTGGCACAGGCAGTGACAGCAGGGTGGTGCTGCACAAGGTCATTAGTGGCAATTAGCACAGATTGTCTCCCAGGGACCTTGTGCACTCAGCATTTGGCACCTCGGTTCATCTTGTGCTGCATCCGAAGGAGAGGCAAGGAATAATTTATGTCAGGGCTGCAGCAGGCTGTGTGTGGTGGGATAAAAGCCCTTCCTGCCATATGCCAGGGATTTGGCTTCAGCAGGGCTGGGAATTGGGAAATTCTCATCCATCACATCAGGTCCCAGAGCTTTGGGTTTCACCAGCCTGACAGTGAACCCAGGAGGGAGGGACAGACTTTGTGACAGGGCCCCTTGGGATGGTGTTAAACTAAAATAGGATTGATTAAACTTCATTTAAGGAATAAATTATTTATTGTGAGGGTGGTGAGGCACTGGAGCAGCGAAGCTGTGGCTGCCCCATCCCTGGAAGTGGCCAAGGCCAGGTTGGATGAGGCTTGGAGCAATTTGGGATGGTGGAAGTGTCCCTGCCATGGCAGGGATGGGATGGATGTGGTTTGTGTTTATGCAGCCCTTCCTGAAGGGGTCACATCCCAGCAGGGCTCCTGAACCCAGGAGAAATCCACTTTCCTTGTACATGCCCCAAAATACAGCTATTTAAAATTAAATATATTCTTTTGTTAAATTTTTATAATTTATTATATATATAATTATCATTATGTAATATATATATTGATTAATATATTTTGTATATATATTATATATCAATACTATGTTATAATATAACATATAATATAAATGTATGATTTTGTATAATATTAATAATGTATATTATAATATTATGTACAATGTAGGTTATATGATAATTATGAAATATATTAAATACTGTATTATTATATAATAATTATTGTGCTATTATTATTTATTATATTTTTAAATTTTAAATTAAATGTAACAAAGTTTATGGGGCCAACACCATCACCTGGTGATGGCACATGCTGCCTGTGGAGTTCAGGGGGGCTGTGCTGGTTTAGCCTGATTTAAATTCCACTATAAAACATGACCTGTTCCTAAATGTGCTTCACAGGGATCCAGAGCAGAGTTTTGTGCCTAATCTCCATCTCTGGGAAAAGCTTTTAACCTTGGTAAAACAGGGATGAAATCAGTAATTATTTTATTGCAGCCATTTGATTTGAGCAGATTTCATGGTTTGGGTCTCCAGGTTGATTTGCAGTTCCAGTTTGAAGGAGCCAGGAGATCCCTGAGTACAAATAATGTCACAAATGTGTGTCCAGAGTGGGATTTAAGGCCTGACTGTGCCTCCTGAATTTCTCCTGGCTGTCAGGAATATCTGTGGTAACTTGAAGTGATTGATTCCTTCAGCATGAAGTTGGTGGAGTTGGACTGTGCACATTTTTGTGGGGTTGGGAGGTAATTTATGTAACACTTTATGTAACAGCTTGCTGCCTTCACCACTTTGCATGTGCTCAAATCCATCAGCCAACCCCTTCCTGGAGGAGAATATTTTAAAAGCAGGTGGTCTGGGTGGCTGCGCAGCTCTGCAGCAAAAATATGTGTTTATTCTGAGGCGGGGTTGGTGTGGAGATGATGATTTTGGATGCCTGTGCTCCCAGTGGCAGATATTATTGTCTGGAGTTAAATACATGAGACATGACTGGCCTTGGAGGGGATATGGCGATAATCCGAGCCTGGGAGAGCTGGGAATGTTCTCCTGGAGAGGAGAAGGCTCCAGGGAGAGCTCAGAGCTCCAGGAGAGCTGCAGAGGGGCTGGGGACAAGGCATGGAGGGACAGGAGCCAGGGAATGGCTCCCACTGCCAGAGGGCAGGGATGGGTGGGAGATTGGGAACTGGGAATTCCTGGCTGGGCTGGAATTCCCAGAGCAGCTGTGGCTGCCCCTGGATCCCTGGCAGTGCCCAAGGCCTCTGTGGGGCACACAGGTCCCTCCTTGGTGGCTTCTCCACGTTGGAAGTGCCAGTGAGAGCTTGGAACTCATGGAGCTGCTGGCTCCTGGTGCTGCTCCACATGCAGGGAATGGTTTTGGTGTTTTGCTGGGAGCCCCTGGCTTGAGGGAAAGATGGGAAGGACAGGCCTGGGCAAGCTTTGTTTCATGAGCTGCTTCTCCTTTGTGTGTTCAAAACTGGTTGTAGGTTTAATTGGAAACATCTTTAAATAAAGCAAAGCCTCCAAGGGGAAGGAACAGGCCCTGGCACTTCTGGGACTCAGCCCTTTGCCTTGGAAAAGCTAAGGAAAGAAAGGAAAAAGCTACTGAAAAAAGCCCACACTTCACATTTTAGGGTTATATAAAAACTCCTGGATCTCTGTGATGTTTTTGTGCAGACCCTTTGTCCTTGTGAGGAGCCACCAGAACCTCCTGGCAGTGCCAGGCTGGAGGTGAAGGGAAAGGAACAGGCCCTGTACTTCTGGGACTCAGCCATTTACCTTGGAAAAGCCAAGGAAAAAAAGGGAAAAGCCACTGGAAAAAGCCCAAACACCACATTTTAGGGTTATTTTAAAACCCCTGGTTCTCTGAAATTTGTGGGCAGACCCTTTTTGCTTGTGAGGAGCCACCAGAACCTCCTGGCAGTGCTCCCAGGCTGGAGGTGAAGGGAAGGGAACAGGCCCTGGCACTTCTGGGACTCAGCCATTTGCCTTGGAAAAGCCAAGGAAAAAAAGGGAAAAGCCACTGGAAAAAGCCCAAACACCACATTTTAGTGTTATTTTAAAACCCCTGGTTCTCTGAAATTTGTGTGCACATCCCTTGTCCCTGTGAGGAGCCACCAGAACCTCCTGGCAGTGCTCCCAGGCTGGAGGTGAAGGCACAAGGGCTGGGTGGGCCAGACAGGACAAAGGGCACCCATGGGACAAATCCAGGCTTGTCCTGTGCCTCTGGGTTGTCAGTCCAGTGGGTCATGGCAGGGACACTCAGGCTGACCACCTGGGAGCTAATTACAAAGCAGGGCTAATGAGCTCAAGCCCACTGGGCTAATCCTGGTGTGCGTCCAGCTCTGTGGGGTGGGCGTCCCACACAGGGGACAAGAGGAAACGGCCTCAAGTTACACCAGGAGAGGTTTATGGGGGATAATAGCAGAAATTTTTACCCAAAAAGGGTTGTTCAGTCACAGCACAGCTGCCTGGGGCAGTGCTGGAGTCCCCATCCCTGAGGCATTAAAAGCTGTGTGCATGTGGCACCTGGGGACATGGGTCAGTGGTGGCCTTGGCATCCTCAGCACCATGTTGTTTTACACACGTGTCTGTGCCTCCTTTCCTCCTTAGCCTGGTTTTTCTTTGTTTTATTTTTTCCTGAAAGCACTTTCCCCATAACAAACCCCACACCTATTACTGAGGTAAATGTGAATTTCCCCCCTGCTCCCATCCCCTGGTGTTTCCTGGGTTCTTCTCTTCTCTATAAATGCTCATGAATGATTCAGTGAGCCCAGCACTGGCTTCCCTGGTGACTCCAGGATGGATTGCTCTGCTCCAGTGCTTCAGGTTCCCTCCAGTTGTGGGGATGGAACCCCCTCACTCCTCCTTCTCTGTAGAAACACTGGCAAGTTCTTCATTACTTCCTAATTAGCCAGACATCCCTTCTTATTAAAGATTAATTTTTTTAAAGGCAGTCATTATCTCAGCTCTTCCAAGGGTTATTGATTTATTCTTCTTCCTTTTTTATTAATGGATCTACAACCTCCTCATAATCCATCCAGTGCAGTGGTTTCCCTGCCTCTCATCCTCCTTTCCCTACACATTAATGTAGGAAATAGATTTGTAGAAAAATTTTTAAAATTTGATAGGAGGTTTATATAGTATGTATTAGTATGTAAATTTTGAGATAAGAAATGGTAACTTAGAAATGATATGGAATAAGATAGATATTGTTGAGAGAGAAATAGTTAGAAATAAGTATGAAAAGGTGGTTTTATAAATAAGATTTGAGATTTTGGAGAAATAAAATTATGAAAGATGGATTGTAGTAGGAATTATGAAAAGTAATTTTAGTTAATTAACTTTAAACCATTTATAACATAATGTAGCTAAAGTTGATAGGCCAAGAAATGCTTATAGTGTATTATAACTAGGAAATAGTTTCTGATAATAATAACATAATTTATAACATCTATATTGTCTCACCCTTCATATGAGACTGAAAATGGAATAAAAGTTTTTAAACACCTCTCTGTTACCCCATCTGTGGGTCAGAAAAGGGAATAACCCCACACATTCCCAGTCTCCTGCTGCCTTCAGTGCTTTTATCATCAGTGCCTCTCTCTGGGCTTTATTTTCCTTGGGATTCTCAGTCTGGGTTCCCAAGGATCCACTTCCAAATCTTCTAAGCTTGAGGCAGTGGGATTTCCAAAGAGAGCTTGGGTTTGTTTTCCTGTGGCCATTCCAGCCCCCAGCCAGGGGAGGAAAAGGTTGTGAAATTCCTCCTGTGCCAGCCTGCTCCCTGTCTCAGGCAGGATTTCTGTTTATTCTCAGTCTGGGAATGAGATCCTTTCCCATCTCTGTAAATCCAGCTCTCTCCATGTTTTGGAGCCTCTGTAATCCAGGCTGCCTTTTTGGGTATCTGCAGCACCAAATGCAATCTGGTTGCTGTCACATTTTGGGATTAACCCCAAATTTAGTCCTTTCCAACCTGGGCGACTTGCATCCAGCTGCAGGGGCTCAGAGCCCAGTGTCTGGAGGAGGGAGTTAACAGAGAAGAAAAGCTGAATTACTGTGTTTTTCCTATGATTTCCTGCATTTGAGGTGAGATCTGAGCTTCCTAGGTGTGTTTTCCTGGCGTGGTGAGTGGTGCATTCCCAGTGCTCCAGTATCCATGGTGATGGGAAGGATTTCTGAAGGGCTGCTTTGAAGGAAATGTGAAATCCTGGTCCTTGGACCTTCCCTTCGGTGTCTTGCAGAGAGCTCCCAAGGGCAGAGCAGGACTGTGTGAGGCCCAGGGGGTCTGGAGTGGCCCTGCTCAGCTTTGTCCCCACTGAAACCACAGTGGGTGACAAGGTGGGAGCAGCTCTGCTCAGGCAAAGATGTTCCTAGCAGGAAAAACCTCAATTTTTTTTCAGTCATACAGCTTTGGTCATAAAAAACTTCAGATTAGGAGGGACCTCAGAGCTCAGCCTGCTGCCCAGAAGCAGCAGCAGTAACTGAAGGAGAGTTTTCCACAGTGATTTGGGTTTGAGGGGACCTCAAATCCCACCCAGTGCCACCCCTGCCACGGCAGGGACACCTCCCACCATCCCAGGCTGCTCCAGCCCCAGTGTCCAACCTGGCCTGGGACACTGCCAGGGATCCAGGGGCAGCCACAGCTGCTCTGGGAATTTTATCTCAGCCCCTCCCCACCATCCCAGCCAGGAATTCCCAATTCCCAATCTCCCATCCATCCCTGCCCTCTGGCAGTGGGAGCCATTCCCTGGGTCCTGTCAGCTCTGCTGCTGAGAGCTCCACACCTTTCAGGCTGCCTGGAATCTTCCAGATTGTATTTGTCCTGGCTGAAAGCACAGATCCAAAGTGATGCTCTCCAGGGAGCCTTTCCCATCCTGTTGGAGAGGGAAGAAATGCAGCAGAAAGACCAGGTGATCCATATTTTCCTCCTCCTTCCTGCTGCCGTGTGAATCCAGCAATCTCATTAAAAGCAGCATCCAATTAGTGATAATTAGCTGACGTCCTGTTGCCGGTGAGCAGAGCAGAGATGCTGCAGTGGCTGTGCTGAGCAGGTGGATGAGTCAGGTGGGCAGAGCTGCTGTTTCCTGGAGATGTGAGGGATGCAGGGATGCTGCTGGGAATGCTCAGGTCCCTGGAATGTATTTTGCTGCTGGCTCTGGACGATCCTGGTCACACAGAACATCCCAGGAGGTTGGACGTGTCACTTCTGTGCTCCTCAGGCACTCACAGTGGAACACAGGCTTAAAAGCAAAGAGCAATGTTGAGTGAAAGACCAAAAATGATGTTTTAGGAGAACCCACATGCTCCTAAAAACGTGCCAGACAAGCAGAGGGAGGGGCTTGCTGTGTGCTTGGAGGTCAGGGGTGGTGGATTTTCCTGAGGAAATGATGGTGGTGATGTGCAGGGATTTATTTGGTGGAAGGGCTCAAAGGAGAACACAAAAACCACCCCAAAAAGGTGCTGTGAGCTGTTCTGGATGTTGGGAAAATTCACAGAACCCCTGGGCTGGAAGAGACCTTCAAGATCATGGAGTCCAACCCAGCCCCAACAGCTCAACCCAACCCTGGCCCCCAGTGCCACATCCAGGCTTTGTTAAACACACCCAGGGATGGGGACTGCACCACCTCCCTGGGAAGAACATTCCAGAACTTTATCAGTGATTCATGGCAGCCCAGCCTCAGCTGGAGGATGGTGGGGGTGTGGGGCACCCAGGGGTGGGGGTGATTGCAGACCATGGAAGTTGAGACTTCAGGAAAAGGCAGCAGGCTGGGTGTGCACTGAGGGGGCTGGAGAGGGGTTTGGGATGGTCTTCGTTGTGTTTCCATGGGTGCAGCAAGAAGTTTGGCACTTCAGTCCTAGCAGGGGAGATGTGGTTAAATTTACCCTTTTCCCACTTTGGGATTGGGGATTTTGGCATTTGGGCAATGGCCTGAATCAGTGCCAATGACCCCAAACAGCATCTGCCTCACCAGGGAATAGCCAGAATCCCATCAGGAATGGGAAGGATGGCCTGAGGCTGATTTAGATCTGAGCCAAGGATGGAAATGAGCAAACACAGGCTGTAGTCATAAAATCATGGAATAGTTTGGGTTAGAAATGACCTTAAAAGGCATCTACTCCAACCGCTTTCATGCTGATGCTGTTCACACCTCAAGCTGCTTTTCACAGTGGCACGTGGTTAAGAGAAGCAGCCAAAAGAAACAAACACATAAATCCACATTTTGTACTTCTGTAGGACTTTGGTTGTGTCCAAGGTAAGATTTGAATGGGAGAAGAGAGACCTTTTGTTTGGCTCCTTCCCTTGGGAAAGGCAGACAAGATTTTGGGGACAGCAGCCCATCCTTGGAGGCTGCAGCACTGAGGATTCTTTAGGAAATGCCAGGAGATGAGTGCAAAGCCACTTGTGGGGATGCTGGGGGATATTTGTGCTTCCTGCTGCCCAAGGGAAGTTCTGTGTGTCCACAGCCAAAGGGAATGAGATGCCATCTCCCATCTGTGCTTTGCAAACCTCCCTTGAGCTAAATCTGTGAGGAAATGGTGTAAAACCCCAGTTCTGGGCAGTAGCTGGGATGGTGGAGAGCCATGGTTTGGATGGCCAGGGACGTCCTGCACAGGGGAGCTGTGGCTGTGGCACCTGCCTGGTGGCAGCCAGGACATCAGCCAGCTGCTCCTGCTGCCTGGAAGATGCAGTTGTGCCTTTTTGGGAGGCACCTGAGGCCTCCTTAGACCGAGACTGCCCCAGAGCTGGCACTGGGAGAGGTGCCAGGGTCACACTGGTCACCTGTGGCAGGGCAGGGCTGGGTTCCAGACCTCCTGGGTGCCACATCAGGGACAGGTTCAGGAGGAAGGGGCTTCACTGGGCTGCCCTGTGGGGTGGGACTTCATAGGGTCACGGAATCCCAGAATATTTGGGTGGGAAGGAGCCTTAAATCCCATCCCATCCCAGCCCTGCCATGGCAGGGACACCTTCCACTATCCCAGGGTGCTCCAAGCCCTGTCCAGCCTGGCCTTGGGCACTGCCAGGGATCTGGACACCCTGTGCCAGGGCCTCCCACCCTCCCAGGGAAGAATTTCTTCCATGTATCGAACCTAAATCTGCCCTCTTTCAGCTGAAATCCCTTCTGCCTTGTCCTGTCCCTCCATCCCGTGCCCAAATCCCTCTCCAGTTCTCCTGGAGCCCCTTTAGGCCCTGGAGGGGGCTCTGAGGTCCCCCTGGAGCCTTCTCCAGCCTGGACACCTCAGCTCTGCCAGCCTTCATGGTCACACCCAGCCACTCACAGCCATGTGCTCCTTTCCCTTACTGCCTCAGTGATTGCTCACAACTGGAGAATCCAATACAATTTGCATTTCTGGGCAATTAAATGTCAAAGCAAAGTCAAGACGCTGGCGAGCTGTCAAGGCTGTTTATGGCTGAGCCTGGCTCCAGCACCCAGATGGTAATTAAAGCTGTAGGACAAGACAAAAGGATGGTCAGTACACTCCCTGCAGGAAGAGGAATTGCCCCACAGGGCTCTCAGCCCTGGGTTAGGGCCAGGACTGGGGGAAAAAAATCATTGTTTATGCAGTTAATCAGGTTTAAATTTAACTCCAAACAATGTAATCAGATTTAAAGACTTAATGCAGTAATGGGATGGGAGAGCTGAAGTGTGAGTAACCGCTGGAGTGGGAGGCACTGATGGGATTGGAGCAGATGGAGCAGAATTTTAAGGCAGAAAGCAGCAGATCTGCAATGTGCACAGTCCTGGGTGCTGGGCAGGGCCTGGACCACCAACACTGCCTGCATGGAGATGGAGGAGAAGCTGCTTGGTGCTCACAGGCAGTGGTGACCACATCTGTGTATTGCTGTGCTAATTCTACCCCAAAACTGGGTGTGCCCATCCCCTGGCAGCTTCTTGGCCTTGCTTTGTGCACAGCACCTTTGTCCTGTGCAGGACACAGACCTTGACCCATGAGATCATAACCTCAGTCTTTGCTTCCATGTTTTCCTCATCCACCATGGAGAAAAGCTGTGTCTGAGGAGACAATGTTTGCCTGCTGGGACCTCCCTCACCACTTACAGCAACGTCCTCCAGATTTTTCTGAGTAAAAAGATGCAACAGTGATTTTTGTCCTTCAAACACAGCAGGAACCAACCCTTTCCCTTGCACTGACCTGGTTGGTTTAGGTTGGGAGTGGTTTAGGTTGGAAGTGGGTTGGGTTGGAAGTGGTTTAGATGGGAAGTGGTTTAGGTTGGGAATGGTTTGGGTTGGAAGAAATGGTTTGGATTGGGAGTGGTTTGGGTTGGAATTGGTTTAGATTGGGAGTGGTTTAAGTTGGAATTGGTTTGGCTTGGAAGAAGTGGTTTAGGTTGGGAGTGGTTTAAGTTGGAAATGGTTCCATTTGGAAGTGGTTTAGGTTGGAAGTGGTTTGGCTTGGAAGAAGTGTTTTAGGTTGGAAGAAGTGGTTTTGGTTGGAAATGGTTTCGTTTGGAAGTGGTGTAGGCTGGAAGAAGTGGTTTGGGTTGGAAGTGGTTTATGTTGGAAATGGTTTGGGTTGAAAGAAGTGGTTTAGGTTGGAAGTGGTTTGGGTTGGGAATAGTTTAGATTGGAATGGGTTAGATTGGAATTGGTTACAGTTGGAAGTGGTTTAGGGTAGAAGAACTGGTTTTGGTTGGAAGTGGTTTAGTTGGAAGAAGTGGTTTAGGTTAGGAATGGTTTCGTTCAGAAGTGATTTAGGTTGATGAAGTGGTTTAGGTTAAAATCGGTTTAATTTGGAAGTGCTTTAAAGCTCCTTCACCTTCTCTGGCAGTCGTTCCCCCAGTGCTCATGTGTCCTGCATAAACAGGAGCGTTTCACAGCAATCCCTGAGGAGCTCATTTCCTTCTGGAAGAGCTCAAACCCTCTGGCATTCCTCAGGCCTGAAGCACAAGGGAGGTCAAGTGCAGCAGTGGTTTTTTAGGGAGATTACAGCAGGTTGCTGAGGAAGGGGTTTGCTGCCTCCAGGATAGAATTAAGGATGGCCATGACACCAGCAGTGCTTCACATCCTACTTTTCCTGTTGTGGGACTCCTTGGGAAGAGCTGAGGTGCTGGACCATGGCTCAGTGTTCCTGAGCACCCTGTGAGAGTCTGCTTTGGTGTTTGTCATGGACAGAGGCTGCTCTGTCCCTAAATATTTTTTTGTTGTTGTTGTTTTGGTTTTTATGTCTCTTATTTCTAAAATTGGTGGGAACTCATAGCAAGAAACACTGAATTTGAGTTGGAAGGGATCTTCAAGCCCATTCCAGCCCTCTGCTCATGGCAGGGACATCTCCCACTGTCCCAGGCTGCTCCAAGCCCCAGTGTCCAGCCTGGCCTTGGGCACTGCCAGGGATCCAGGGGCAGCCACAGCTGCTCTGGGCACCCTGTGCCAGGGCCTGCCCACCCTCACAGCCAGGAATTCCTTCCCAATATCCAATCTAAACCAACTCTCTGTATGAAACCTCTCTTGAGGAAGTCAGTGCACAGCAAATATCAGGATTAATATTGCTCATTAGTGCCAGGTAATCAAGGCAGTGGATGCAGTTATGAGCAGCCTCAGGAAGCAGAGTTCAGCTTCTGGAGGAGGTCAGAAGGAGCTGGCTCCTCAAGGAAGATCTCCCCCATCTCAGGCAGCCACAGAAAGAGCATTCCTGTTGTTCTTAAGAAGCAAGAGATTCATTGCAGAGACTTAATTAGAGAGAAAGGTTCTTAATGGAGCCAGAGCTGCATTTCCTGAGCAGGCTGCTTAGCAGATAATCCCCCCCAGCTGATCCCTGCTCCTTGTGGCATTTTCCCTTCACTCCTAAGCCTCAGAGCCCTGGATTCCCCTCACCACGGGGCAGCAGACAGAAGGAAATGGGTATTAAAGACTCAGCTGTGCTGTCCTGAGCCCCAGGGTCAGCTCCAGGTGTTCCCTCTGAGGTGCAGAGCTCACATCTCCCTCTGGGTCACCCTCCCAGGGTCCTGTGGCTCCCACAAAAAATCCCAGTCAGTCTTAGAAGACTCTGTGGTCAAGATGACCCCAGGATTGTTAAAAGTCTCTTTTAACCAGCCTGGCAGTTGAAGAAGGAGTCGGAGTTCCTTGGCTCTGCTTTTCAAGGTTGTTTATTTTATCTCTTACATTTTTTTCTGACCTGCTGAGATCTGTCCTGCAGGTCAGGTTGTGGCACACTGACCACGCTTGGGCTGGTGTCAACATTTTATACCAAGAACTACATGTACTTTATTTACTATAATTTTCCAATTCCTATCACCTATGTTAGACAGTCTGTCTCTACTCTGAACCAATTTAAAAGTGCCAGCATCACCCAGAAGATGGAGGCTGTGAAGAAGAAAGAAGGACAGGGCACACTCAAATTCCTCCATCTTGCCCCCTGAACCCCCATTCTAAAAACCTTAAAATTCTACCTTTTTACCCTGTGACAACTAATTATTACTCTGCTTAAACTCTCATGACTTGTAATTCTTCATACAAAGCTGGTCATTTGCTCTGTGGGTCAGAATCAAAGGCACAGGTGTCTTTGGCTTTGTGCCAGGGGCTCAAACCATCCAGGACAGCCAGAGGAATGTCCTGGGTTCCAACAAGTCTTCTCCAGGGACATCCCAGGGCACAGCAGAGAGGGATTTGCCTCTGCAGGAGGTTTGGAATTAAATAAGAGGCAGTGGAGGAGGCTGGACAAAAGAAAACTGGATCAGAAGGACATTGAGCTGCTGGAGGGAGTCCAGAGGAGCCACGGAGCTGCTGCAGGGCTGGAGCCAGGCTGGGAGAGCTGGGAATGTTCCCTGGAGAGGAGAAGGCTCCAGGGAGAGCTCAGAGCCCCTGGCAGGGCCTGAAGGGGCTCCAGGAGAGCTGCAGAGGGACTGGGGACAAGGATGGAGGGACAGAAGCCAGGGAATGGCTCCCACTGCCAGAGGGCAGGGATGGATGGGATACTGGGAACTGGGAATTCCTGGCTGGGAGGGTGAGAAGGCCCTGGAATAGAATTCCCAGAGCAGCTGTGGCTGCCCCTGGATCCCTGGAAAAGCCCAAGGCCTGGCCCTGCAGGATCCCAGGACATGAGGACCAGCCCTTAGCAAAGTTGGGGCTCTTCTTGCCAGGACTCAGCTCCCCAAAAATGCCAGACTCACCATGGATTGGAGTTCTCTGGTCCTCATTCTCCACCCTGATGTCTGTGCAGTGCTTCCTCTCAGGACACAACCTAAAACATGGAGAGTGGACCTCATCACCAGCTCACTCACCAAGTGGATATTTGGAGTTTTTACTTTCTGTCCTTACCTCGTTTGCCCCTCTCTGTGCCTGTGGGAGGGCAGCAGCTCCTGGCTGAGTTTTTCTCAGCATCCCTGTAACAGATCCTGCAGTTCTGTCTGTGCTTTCAAAGGGACCCGTGTCAGGTGCTGGCAGGGAAAAGCTAAGATCATTTTCTGTTGATCATTAATGAAGCAAACCAGGAATTAATTGGACAAAATCAAAGGGCTGTAGCGAGGTGCTTGCATTTCTTCTCCCCAAAAATCAAAGCAAAGACTGGATCCTGTATCAAAGCAAGGACAGAGACTCTTTAATACATCCCCACAGCCAGGAGCAGCCCAGGACATCCCATAACTCTGGTATTTGTTCAGTCCAAATACCAGGGACAGCCAAAAAAGTCACATTAGTGATCCACACTGTGTCCCTGAGTGAAAAACCAACCTTGCTCAGCATCAGCCAACCTGGAAGATGGACTTGATGATCTTGGAGGTCTCTTCCAACCTTTTAATGATTCTGGGATTCATCAAGGAATCCTGCTGGAGCAGCCCTTTTCCAGGGGGATGAGCTAAACCAAGGCTGATCCCACTGCAGGGCTTGAGGTGTGGAAGGTCACTGCAGCTCTGATGGAATCTGGCAACTTCCCCTGGTGTCTCCATGGGTTTGGAAAGCTGGTGTCTCACAGGCCCCTTGGCTTTGTGTCTTCTGCTGGGGAATTCACAGAATCATGACGTTGGGAGAGACCTTCAGGATCATGGAGTCCAACCCAGCCCCAGCAGCTCAACCCAACGCTGGCCCCCAGTGCCACATCCAGGCTTTGTTAAACACACCCAGGGATGGGGACTGCACCACCTCCCCGGGCAGCCATTCCAGACCTTTATCACTCTTTCTGGAAAAAATATTTTCCTAAAATCCAACCTATTCTATCAACCAATATCTCAGCCACAGCTTGAGCTGTATCCTCTGGCTCTGTCAGTGAGGAGAACAACAGAAGGAGACCAACCCCACCTGAGAGTTTTGCATGCCTGGTTTGCCCCTCAATGAAAGGGGATCAGAGAGCAGGGATGCTGGAATTTGGGGCTTCTTTCTCCCAAATCCTGCTGAGCAATCACTGCAGGCTGCAGGGCACCAGCTGCCCTGGCCTGGGAGCCAGGGAATGGCAGGTTCAAGTGAGCACAAGGATTCACAGCAGGAGCAAAACACTTTGCTGTTCCATTTCAGCAGCGTGTGACCTGTCCCTGAGCATCCCAGGCGTTCCAGCCAGGCCCTCATCCACATGGCTCCTGGCAGGAGGTCTGCAGCCCAGACTTGTTCTTTCACAGCTCTGACATAACTATTATGTGCCTCAGAATCCATGCCAAGAGGAGAATTGCTGGTTTTCATCCTCAGTCTCCTGCTTCCAGGAGATTCCAGTGCAGGGCTTGGCGACCAAATAATTATTTTAAAAGATTAAAAGTCTCCTTTCAGGGATGACCCCCAAAACCTGGGGGCTGGTCAGGGTGTGGGGTGAGGGGCTCAGCTGGGCCTAGGCAAGTACAGATGGATGACAGACAGTGCCACTGCTGCAGGATTGTCACTGTCACCAGGCTGAATAAAACACTGAATCCAGCATGGCCTGGGAGCAGGCAGAGCTCCCAGGACCTGCCCAGGGCCAGGGCACCCCACACGGGAGGCAGGGAAAGGGTTTCAGTAAGGTCATGCTTGAAAAGAATCTATCCTTGTTGTATTTGCAGGCTGGAGCTTTTGAGTCGGTTGTGCCTGCTGGGGGAACACAGTGCCCTGTGTCTGCCTGAACAAAGCCAGGCCAGGGCCATCTGTGCCCCCCAGTGACAGCTCAGGGGGCTGGGGCTTCAGCTCTGCCTGCCCACGGCCAGCACCACCCCACACGGAGCCCAGGGCACCCTGAGGGGTGAGGAATCTCGGAAAGAATTCCATTTCTTTTTAATAAATTTTTACCATTTATTTTTCTTTCTACGTAGGCAGGAAGGGTGAGTTGGGCTCACATCTTCACTGCATGGCTCAGAAGGTCACAAGACCCCTTTTAAGGATTTATTGACCAATAAAACACTGCCAACAAGGATTTTTTTAAAATATTTTAATATTTCTTGTGGACCCATACTACAGTGGGAGCTTCCTTAGCCACTCATGTTATGGCACACAAACCCACAGTGCTGCATTTTAAACTCCTTGTTCACCTCTGGAACTACTTTTATTTCTATATCTTAAACTCTGAAACTCTGAACTTTCTTCTTCTTCTTAACTTTAAACTATAAATGCACATTCTCACTTCTAGCAGCTAAGTTTGGAAGCCTTTTCCAAGGTCTTATGGAGCTGCTCCTCCACCTGAGGATTTACATTTCATGTCCCTCCTGCACACCCCAGACTGCCTGGGGTATCTGCAGTGAAGGAGGAGAACCAAGGCCCCTGTGGAATGCAGCAGGGGAGTGGGATCCATTCCTAAAAATTCCTTTTTCTTCCACAGTTTGCACCCAGGAGCTGTGCTCACACACCTGCCTGTCTGTGTTTCCTTCTGGGGACAAGTGTAGGCTCTTCCTTGACTTGATCCTTGGTTTTTTGTTTGATTTTCAGCTTTCTGGCAGGTGGGGATATTGTATTTGTGGGGTGCCCCGTGGCAGGAAGGAATGATCATCTGACTCCATGTTCTTAGAAGGCTAATTTATTATTTTATTATATTAAAGAATACTAAACTAAACTATACTAAAGAATACAGAAAGGATACAGACAGAAGGCTAAAAAGATAATAATCAAAACTCTTTCCAGAGCCTTGATACAGCTTGACCCTGATTGGTCATGGAGTCAAAACAATTCACATGAAACCAACGAAAGAATCACCTTTGGATAAACAATCACCAACCACATTGCAAAGCAGCAAAACACAGGAGAAGCAAATCAGATAATTATTGTTTTCCTTTTTCTCTGAGGCCTCTCGGCTTCCCAGGAGAGAAATCCTGGGCGAAGGGATTTTTCAGAAAATATGACTGCCACACTGGGGTCACATCTTCTTGTGGAAATCCAGGGAAGCCTGAGCTGGAGCCGTGTCAAAAGCTCAGCAGCAGAGTGGTGGAGTTTGGCAGGGGGACAGTTCAGACCCTGCTCCTGTCACCTGCTTTGGCTCAGTTACAGATATTTGCAGCTGAGATTGCAGAATCACAGCATCCAGGAGTGGTTTGCGTTGGAAGGGATGTTCAGGACCATCTCATTCCATCCCACTCCCACCTAGTCCAGGCTGCTGCAAGCCCCATCCGGGCTGGAGAGGGACTGGGGACAAGGGATGGAGGGACAGGACACAGGGAATGGCTCCCACTGCCAGAGATGGGTGGGAGATTGGGAATTGGGAATTCCTGGCTGGAATGGAATTCCAGAGCAGCTGTGGCTGCCCTGGATCCCTGGCAGTGCCCAAGGCCAGGCCCCTGCAGGGTCCCAGGACGTGGCACTGTGACCCCCCAAGTCTCAAGGGGCAGGATCAGCCCAGGCTGCAGCTCCTGGTTTCTTTCCAGAGGCAGCCTTGAATCCAAAAGTCAGGCACTGGAGCCAAAAGCCAATTAGCAGCAGTTTAGCTTCATCAACTTCCTGACTGAATGCGAGTTTTAATTAAACATCCCATTTTAATTAGGCAGCCATCATGTACAGGGGGCTGGCCTCAGGATTCGAAGGCTGCAGGTCCTGTGCCTTAATTAAAAGCAAGACTCACATGAGTTCAGCTCCAGCATCTGTGAGAGCTCCTGAGCCTTTGGAGGGCAGGAGCAGAACAGCTCTGCCATGGAGTTCCTCTCCTCTTGTGCTTCCAGAGGGATGCTCCAGTGGAGGAGCTGGCTGGGAGGTGACCTGGCTGGAAGGACTCTGAGGGGCTGGAGCGTGTCCAGGGAAGAGAACAGAGCTGGGGAAGGGGCTGGAGCCCCAGGAGAGGCTGAGGGAGCTGGGAAGGGGCTGAGCCTGGAGCACAGGAGGCTCAGGGGGCCCTTGTGGCTCTGCACAGCTCCTGCCAGGAGGGGACAGCCGGGGGGTCGGGCTGTGCTCCAGGGAACAGGGACAGGACAAGGAGAAACCATCTCAGGCTGCTCCAGGGCAGGTTCAGATTGGATATTTGAGATAATTTCTTCCTGGAAAGGGTGGTTAGGCACTGGAAAAAGCTTCCCAGGGCAGTGGTGGAGTCCCCATCCCTGGAGGGATTTAAAAGCCACGGGGATGTGGCACCTGGGGACATGGTCAGTGGTGGCCTTGGACTCCACGATCTCAGGGGGCTTTTCCAACTCCAACAAATCTGTGATTTTTTGATCCTGCCTGGTGCCAGAGCCTGCAAACAAGCTGGGTTTGAAATGGGACCAAGTTCCTCACCCCTGTCCAACAGCAGTGAAGTGAGGCTTGTCCAGATGGAGCCGTCCCACCCCTCCAGCACCCAGTGCCTCCAAAATCAACCAGCCCAGCTCCCTCCTGACCTCCAAGTCAGCGTGCATGAGCTCCATCACTGCCAGCTGGGCTGTGGAGGAGGAAACCAGAGCACTCCTGCTGATGCAGAGTTCAAATGATGCTTTTCTCTGTTTCTTAGAGCCTGCTCAGCTCTCCTGAGCCCTCAGCTGTTGTATTTGCAGGGAATGCCCCAACAAAGGCAGGGATGATGAATCTGACTCCATGTTCTCAGAAGGCTAATTTATTATTTTATTATACTATATTATATTAAAGAATATTATACTAAACTATACCAAAGAATACAGAAAGGATATTTACAGAATGCTAAAAATGTAGTAATAAAAACTCGTGACTCTTTCCACAGTCTGACACAGCTTGGCACTGATTGGCCAAAGAGTGAAAACAACTCAGCAGAATCCACTGAAACAATCACCTGTGGGTAAACAATCTCCAAACTCATTCCACACAGGAGAAGCAAATGGGATCAGAATTGTTTTCCTTTTCTCTGAGGCTTCTCAGCTTCCCAGGAGAGAAATCCTGGGCGAAGGGATTTTTTCAGAGGATGTGAATGCCACACTCAGCCTTCTGCTCCCATGCCTGTGCTGGGACAAGGCAGAATCAGAGAGTGACAGAAATGCCTTTGTCAGCCGTGCCTGGGAAGGAGGAGGGTTATGGAGCTATTAGTGAGCACAAAGAGGGGACAGATTCTCTCCTGAGTGCTCTGGGGACAGAAGGATTGAAATGCTTCGCTCCCATTAATGCTAATGTGAATCACAGAGGTCTCTTCTTACTGCCTTGGACTGAGAGCATTGAAAAAAGAAGCAGCTTTCCACAAAGGATAAATCCCCTTGATTTTAAGGCACCGCTAAATGGGATTTTTCTTCATTTCACACTCATTAATTTCCCTGCCTGTGCTGGTTGAGGGCTGGGCTCAGCTCCACTCCAGCACATGGCAGCTGCCCAGTGGGTGATCCCAGGGATGGTGTCCCCAGAGAGGGTTCCCGACCCCAAAAAGCCACAAGGATTTTGTTGTCATGTGGAGATGCAAAGTGCAGCATTCCAGGTCGCTGCAGCGTGTCAGAAATATTCACAGTTATTTGAATACATCACACAATATTCCTCTTGTGGAGGACTCCAGTGCCCGAAGGGGCTCCAGGAGAGCTGGAGAGGGGACAAGGGATGAAGTGACAGGACAAGGGGGATGGCTTCCTGAGGGAGACCCATCTGGAGATGGGAATGAAGCTTTTTCCTGCTGGTGAAAAGCCAAACCTTGGAGCTCCTGTGCCCACCCGTGTTTAGGAACTAGCCTTAAAATTCTGGAAAAATTCCACTTTTCAGACTAGATAATGCTTTTCCCTCACTTGCACTGGAGGCATCAGGAATGTCTGGAGCAGAGGGAAGGGCTGAGCTGAGACAGGGGTGCAGTGAGCCCACAGGCAGGGATGCTCTGAGCTGATGGACCATTTTTTTGTGGAGGCTCCAAGCTTGGAGCCATTGTGCTGCAAGGCTGGGGGTGCCTGGGGTGAGGGAACCTCCATGGACAACACACACAGGCACCACAGGGCTCTTATTAATTTTTAAGCCCACTTTTAAAAAGCTTTCCCATCAGGAAAGCCTCAAAGAATTATGTTGATCTAAAGATACCCTTTATGAAATTCATGTTAATGGGAGAGAAAAAAAAAAAAGCCTTTTAAAGACATTAAAGGGAAAAAAAAAAAAAACCAACCCAACATGCTGCAATTTTAATGAGGAGCTTGTAAACACAACCAACCCCTGCTGATTTTTTCCATTAATTGCCGGTGTTATCAGGGACCTGGGCTCTGCAGCAACACAGCTCTCAGCAAAACACCTTGCTGGGCTTGGGGCATCCTCCCAAGCCCGGGAGGGCTGAGGAAGGTGATGGAGGCTTTGGAGGAGGCAGGGCTGGGCTGGCCCTGCTGGTCCCTGACCTTGCCTGGAGGGAGGAGGGATGGGGGGACCTGCAGAGCTGATTTAGCAATCCCATTTTTATTAGAGATGCATTCCCTGATTAGCTCCACATCCTAAGGATAAATTACAAAGGAAATGCAGGAAGCACTCGGGTGAGATTAAAGTCTCCCGGGGAAGCAGCAGCGAGGTCATTTTCTGGGCCATTATTTCTGGGCCATTAAAGGGTTGCCACGGCTCAATGCTGGGTTTTACTCTTGATTTCAGCCCAGAAAGAGCTGGATTCTCTTCCCTTCTCCCCTCTCCCACACTGGCATCCAGGGGGGCACAGCACTGCTGGGAAGGGGTGCCAGCCCAGTGCCCACATCCTCATCCCTGCAAGGATGGGCACAGTCGATTTTTGGAGATTTGGGGACAAATCAACCACCTTCCCAACACCTTTCTGTGTCTGCCTCAAAGAAAGATCACCCCCCAAAACCCACGGGGTGTTGGCAGCCAATTTGCAGCCCACAAAAGAGGCAAAATGTCTCCCAGAGGGAAATTGCTGAGGGTGATTTGGCCAGCTCTTGAGATAATCCACACTCTGCTGTGATGGCAGAAGGGGGAGACTGGGAAGATTCCCGGGTGAGTGTTCAGAAAGAGCCGTGGAAATGAAAAGGAAAAAGCATTTGATGAACATAATGATTGTTATTACCACGTTCTGCTGCTCAGGGCCAGGGCTGTGGGAGTGTTCCCACTCCAAAGGGAGAAGGAGCAGTCAGTATTTTGCAGGGAGACCTTGACCTTCTGTTGGATTATGGTTTTTTCTGACCTAGAGATGGGGCAACTGAGAGGTGTTTTAAAACTGTTATTCCATTTTCAGTCTCATGTGAAGAGTGAGACAATACAGATGTTATAATTCACACCATCACAATCAGAAGCCAACTATTTCCTAATTACAATACATTTTAAGTGTTTCTTGGCCTATCAGCCTTTGTCACACCATGCTGTAAATGCCTTAAAGCCAATCATCTAAAATTACCCCTTGTGAGTCTTACTACAATACATCTCCCACAGTTCTGTTTCTCCAAAGTATCTAGTCTTTTTTAGCAAAGCCATCCTTTAAAACTTGTTTCAGGTTCAATTTCTCTCTCAACAATCTCTGTCCTATTCCATAACATTTCTAAATCAGCATTTCTGATCTCAAACTTTCCATACAGTTGCACACTATATAAACTTTCTGTCAAGCTTTAAGAATTTTCTATAAATCCATTTCCCCCAACCTTCACTTCCAGGAGGCTTTGGGTGATTTTCAGTCTGACTGGGGTGGCCTGACCTGTGTTCCCAGCAGATTTTTGGTGATCCTACAGGATTTTTGGTGATTCCCTGGAGGACACAGATCCAGGGGAGGGAGCAAGTGGCTCACTGTGAGAGCCAGGGTGGATGTGGCTTGTCCCTGATCACCCAGGGAAGCCTGTGGACGAGCTGGACACTGAATATCTTGAATATCTGCTTCCCAAAGCCAGGGTATGATGCCCACATTTCCACAGCTTGCCTGTTAGCAGGGCAAGGTCTGTGCAGGTAGCTGAAGTTGTTGATTTTGTTTTTCTGTTGTTTCCATGGATTTTCCTGATTGTCACAAGCTGTTTCTGCCTGTTAGTTCCATGACTGAGGGTGCTTGAGAGGGACCTCTGTGGAGTCAGTTGTGTTTGTGTTGGGGGATGGATGAGTCCTGGACATGGAAATGACCGTGCTGTTTGTTTCCCCTGCAGAGCCAGCTCTCCCAGGCCCTGAATGGATTGTCAGACAGAGCCAAGGAGGCGAAGGAATTCCTGGTCCAGCTCCGCAACATGGTGCAGCAAATCCAGGTACTGAGTCTGCAGGATGAGAAACTGCCCCTTCCCACCAGGATGAGCCATCCCCTCTTCCTCCTCCCAAGCTTGGTTGGGTGGGTGCTCTCCCAAAGGAACCTCATTTTCCATACTGCCCCCCTGAGCCCTCCCAGAACTGCTGCTCATGGAGGGAGCAGCAGAGTCCTGAGCCCTTCCCATCTCTGCCATGGGTGGATCCAAACCTGTTCCTCACCTGCCACTGATGCCTCAGGTTTAGCTTTTCTATTTTTCAGATTCTGAGCTGCTTCAGTGTGTGGGGCTGGGCTCCACATCAGGGCATGGCTCTGATGGTGTGTAGTTCTGAGCTCTGTGCACAGAGCAGGGACACAAAACAATTCCTGCTCCAGCTGGGCACCAAGGACAAATGATCCCAATCTCAGCCCAGGAGCACAAAGCCCGTGGGCTGCAGAGAGAAAAACAAGCAGGGTGGGACTGCAGGGGCTGCAGCTGGAACTGGACACTGAACTGCAATGTGCACATGGAGCAGAGCTGAGCCCAGGGAGAGACCCCGGCAGCGCTCGTGCATTTTGGGACCATTTGGGTTCATCCTGGGGGCAGCCCTGGCTGGGCTCTGGTGCTGCCCACGGTGGATCCATGGAGGAGATCCTTGGAATCAATCCCTGCTTTATTCTGGAACTCCATCCAGCCTCTTCTCTAGGACAGCTTCTCAAGGCATCACCACCTCCACATTTTCCACCATCCCAGGCCTACAAATCCCACATCCAATGCTGTGGATTCATGGCGGGCAGAAAAATGCAAAAACGACCCCTGTGGCACCATTAAAAAGGAAAATCCAGTTTTCCAGCTGTCCTGGGGACATTCCCTGGGCTTGACTCCCTCTGTGCCCCACAGGAGAACAGCGTGGAGTTCGAGGCCTGCCTGGTGGCCCAGTGTGACGCCCTCATCGACGCCCTCAACAGAAGGAAAGCCCAGCTGCTGTCCCGGGTCAACAAGGAGCATGAGCACAAGCTGAAGGTGAGCCTGGGTGGTCAGAGAGCTTCCTGCAGGGTTGGCACTGGTTGGAGATGAAAACTAGGATGCTTTTTTTGGGGAGGTCACTCCTTTTCCATATGAATTCCAACTTGCTGCAGATGTCCACCCCACTCACAGCATGTCCCTGACAAAGTGCTGCTTCCTCCAGGTGGTTCCCACTGAATTGTTGGGTTCATTTCTAGTCCTTAAGTCAGCAGAACCATGTGCACAGCATGGAAAATTACTTTGTTCATGTCACATGTTGCTCCCAAGCTTCTGGAACGATTCTGCAGGATTTCCCTGTAACTTCTGCTGAAGTCCTGAGCCACTTGGTGTCATGAGTTGTCACCAGGAGCAGGATTGGCTCTGACTTCTCTGCTTTCATGGCCTCGGGGTGGTGGTGGCACTGAGATTTGTGGTGCTGGGAGCAGAGGTGCAGCTCAGTGGGAGCTGTGGGAAGGGGCTCCTGGTTTGTGTCATTCCCACTGCCACCACACCAGGTCTTTCCAGCTGGTGTGGGCTGAGAAGGGAAGCACAGGGCAGATCTCACCTGGGAGCAGTGGAGCAGGTGCAGCCATGCCCAGAATTGTTGGACAAGGGAGTTGCACCCTGGCCATCAGTGGTGGAGTCCACTGAGGGATGTCACACCCACATTTAGGATTCCTCCTCCGAGGTCATTTCAGTGTTCTGCCTTCTGTGTCTCTTGTCCTTGCTTTGGGCCACCCAGGAGGCTGCCAGAGGGATTCCTGGACCTGCCTAAAACCAGGGTGAAGGCCACCAGTCCTCTCTGCATGCAGACCATGGGCAGCACGAGGGCATTTCCATGGGAGAGGGACAATGGCAGCTCTGTGGGACTGAGCCCCCCCTCAGTGCTCATTGCCAGCAACAAAGCACAGCCCCAAACAGCCACAGCACGGAGGGGACCCCCAGGGCCTGGTGGGCTCCCTTTCCCTCAGCCCCTCCAGGCCATGGTTAATTAAACTCTCACAAAGCCAGGCAGCACAAAGCAATTCCCTGCTCAGCACAACCCACAAAGGCCTTTGGCTGGAGGAATGGATCTGCATCCCACTGTTCTGTCCATGGATCTGCATCCCACTGTTCTGTCCATGGATCTGCATCCCACTGTTCTGTCCATGGATCTGCATCCCACTGTTTGTTCTGTCCATGGATCTCCATCCCACTGCTTGTTCTGTGCATGGATCTGCATCCCACTGCTTGTTCTGTCCTTTCCATAGATCTACATCCCACTGCTTCTTCTGTCCATGGATCTGCATCCCCCTGTTTGCTCCCATCTATGGATCTCCATCCCCCTGTTTGCTCCCATCTATGGATCTCCATCCCCCTGTTTGCTCCCATCTATGGATCTCCATCCCACTGTTTGCTCCTGTCCCACGGCCTCTGTCCCACCCCCATCCACCCTCGTTACCAGCTGGGCTTTGTCACTGGCCAGGCCTGGTCCTTAAAACAAGAAACAGCCCCTGGGTTTGTGACAGGACTCTTAAATTGGGCCTGGAGCCTCCCTCCCTGGAGCTCCTCAGCTGCACGTGCTGTGGGAAGGGCAGGAAGGGCTCTCTGGTGCCCTGGCAGATGTGGCACCTGAGCCTCATGCAGGTGGAATCAGAATTATGGAATGGTTTGGGTTGGAAGGGACCTTAAATCCCACCCAGTGCCACCCCTGCCATGGCAGGGACACCTCCCACTGTCCCAGGGAGCTCCAAGCCCTGTCCAGCCTGGCCTTGGGCACTGCCAGGGATCCAGGGCACCCTGTGCCAGGGCCTGCCCACCCTCCCAGCCAGCAATTCCTTCCTCATGGCTCATCTGAACTTCCCCCTGGAGTGGGTGAGGCTGCAGTGGTTGGCACTCACTCTGAGATGACCCTGGGCCATTTCCACCTGCAGATAAGCAGGAGGTCACCTCCTGCCCTGTGCTTCCCTGGAGCTGTGAGCAGGGGGAGTCCTGCAGGGCTCTGGGGTTTGTCCTGGCCCATGTTCCCCTCAGCACAGGACACTTTGGCACTGCTGGCACCATCACCCTTTCCCACAGGAGGCCTGTCCTGGGTGTCCACTTGTCACTGCCCCATCCTGGAGCATTTCCCCCTTGGAGATGAGTGTCCAGTGAGCCCTGGCAGTGCCAGGGAGCCCTTCCAGGTCCCAGCTGGTGTCTCCAGCAGCCAGCACGGAGCCACAGTGTCCTGGCTCCTGTCCTGGAGTCTCCCTGTGCTACTGTTCCTGCCCAGTGGGATTTTGGCCATCCTGGCACCGTGGGATGCAGGGAGGAGGAGAGGCACAGGGGGACAGAGCCAAGCCCTGGCACAGGGCCACGGGCACCTCTCAGGACACGTTCCCAGCCCCAGTTCCCATCCCTGTGTGGCTGGCTCCTGGATTTGGGGTCGGTTTGGCTTTGGGATGCCCTGCTTTGCCCTGACACACATTCCATGTGTGGCACAGATCCAGGCCTGACTCTGGGCCAGCACTAATTGCTGCAGAGCAGGGAGAGGCTTGTGAGGACACCAGCTTGGAGGGACATCTCCCTGCCCTTCTGCAGCCTCCCACTGTGGCTGGGCTCAAGACTGAGGAGCTGGGCTTTGAAAACCAACACCTGGAGGAGCCCTGGGGCCAGGGCAGCCCTCCCTGGGTGTCCTTCCCAGTGCTGGCCTGGTTCTCAGGGGAGCAGTGGGGTCTTTCCTGAGGGATGATGTCCTCCAGCACGGGCAGGTTGTGCAGGGCACACAGAGGCTTCCCTGGAGGGTTGTCCTTGGGAGAAATCTCTCCTCAGCCCACCACACACACAGGCTGAGCTCTGGGTGCTGCTCCTGGAGCTCTCAGCAGCACTGTGGACCATTCCAGTCTTTTTCCAGCCTTCAGGCCATGGGGGTGCCTTTGCTCCATGATTTCTCCAGGCAGACAACATTTGCCACATTCCCAGGAGAGCAGATGGCAGAAAACACTCCCCAAGGCTTCCTGTCCATGGCCCTGCCTCTCCAGAGGTGAAATGCTGCTCCTTCTGCAGGGCTTCAGCCAGGATTGTCACCATGGAAACACCCACCTGGAAAAAGCTCTGGCTCTGGGATTCTGCACACTCCAAACCTCGCCAGGGTCTGTCCTGGGGATTTTTCCATCTGGGATTTTTCCATCTGGGTGTGCAGGGCACAGGGCACCACCTTCCACCCCCATGGCCCTGCAGGTGACCCAGGGTGAGGAGTGTGACATTCCATCTGTGTCCTCCATGTGACATTCCCAGCAGGACTCATCCCAGGCACTGGGAAGCCTTGAAATCTGTTATCCACCCAAGCACTTAAAAAAGGAGGAGGAGGAGGACACTTAAGTGGAGATGTTATTGCCTTCTAGGAGCTGTATTAAAATTAAAATGTAAATTATAGTTAATGTCATCTCAGGGAAGAAGCTCTTGAAAGAACTATCCTATTTTAAGGTTGTGGTGAAGTGTTGTGAGTGCACAAAAACCCCTTTTTATAGGCTGGAATTAGCAGCCAGATTTTGTCTGTTGCCTTATTTAGCACTTAAAGAGGAGGGGAAATGGTATTTGGTAAAAAATGACCACAAAAAAATGTGTGGAGCTTCCCAAATCCCCTCAAAATGTGAGCCATGGAGAGCCAGGCTGGGGTCTCTTCTCTGAGCCAACAAAGGGAAACAACCTCAAGTTGCTTCAGGGGGGATTTAGGTTGGATATGAGGGAAAATTTCTTCTTGGAAAGGGTTGTCCAAGCCAGCAGTGGGATCACCACCCTGGATGTGTTCAAAGCCCATGTGGATGTGCCAGGTTTTCCTGGGAATCCTTCCTGGCCTCCCAAGGCTGCCCCTCAGCCCATCACAGGCTCTGGCACGAGTGCAAGGCTTGAGGAGCCCCCAGATTTCCCTTCCAGCTCTCTGCATCAGCAAACTCTGCGTTCCTGGGGTCCCAGGGAGTAGAAATCCCTCCTGCATGAGGAGAATCCCAGGATTCTGTGGCTTAAGAATCACAGGATTCAAGAGGCTTAATGCCACATGGAAAATATTTTGGCTTTGCTGACCCCACTGGGTTTAGACCAGGCCTTCAAATGTGTGAAAGATGTTCATGTCTTATTTCTAAGACCTTTAATTTCACTGATCAAAGTGACTGATGGAGTCTTACTGCCCTGTGTGGATCCCATTTCTCCTTTAAAGCCACAAAGCCCCACTAGATTCCAACCAAAGATCATTTTTTTTGCCTCAAAAGCAGTTTGGTGCTGGCGAAGGCAACATGGATTCCTACTTTTGGCTTTTGTGCTGTAGAGATGGTGAAATTAAAATGCTGTTTTATGCCCTGGCTCTCCAGATGAGTGATGCTGGATCCCTGAAGGGATCAGACTTAGAGAAGGGCTGGGGCAGAGCTGCAGCTTTGGATTCACCTGGAAAAGGCTGCCCTGGGAGTTTGGAGTGTCTCTGCTGCTGGAGCCTGGATTGTTTCTGGTCTTTGACCACCTTAATAGAAAAAGAAGAAAGCTTTTATTATCTCTTCACCCAGCAAATGCTGTTTCCTGGAGCTGGAGCCTGGCTGGAGGCAGCAGATGGCAATTCTGCTGGAAATCCTTGGAAAGCACCAGCTCCAGCAGGGAGAGCTTCACAAATTCATTATCCTGGGCAAAGCAGACAGAGATTTAAGCTGCAAAGAAGATAAGAAGATTGTTTTAGCAATCCCATCTTTGCTGCCTTCCCAGTGGCACGTGCATTTCCCCACAGAGGGGTCGGCGTGGCTTTTCCAGGCATTCCACGTGGGATCCCCTTCCCACAGGCAGGGAATGCAAAACCTGCCTCTGCCTCGGTTGGTGCAGCCAGGATGAGCTCTGACAGCAGGATTGCACCCCACTGATTGGTTTGTCTCGTGGTCTGCAGCTGGGAGACCCAAAATCCACACGGGCAAAAGCCCTTCCAGGAGCAGACACGTCCTGAGCCCTCTCTCTGAGCAGGAGGGGTCACACAAAGCCCAAAAGCTGCTTTGCTCCTCCTGGATCCTGTCCTGGAGGACTGAGAAGGGAAATCCAGGGGCTTGCCCTCTTTCAGGAGGGTCAGTGTGGGAGTGGGGTCTCCAGGACCAGCTGTTGGCTCTGATTTATCTTTGCAGGGCCTGAAGGGGCTCCAGGAGATCTGCAGAGGGACTGGGGACAAGGCAGGGAGGGACAGGACACAGGGAATGGCTCCCACTGCCAGAGGGCAGGGATGGATGGGAGACTGGGAACTGGGAATTCCTGGCTGGATATTGTATTTGTGAGATGCCCTGATGAAGGAAGGAATGATGACTCCATGTTCTCAGAAGGCTAATTTATTATTTTATGATATTACATTATATTAAAGAATACTAAACTAAACTGTACTAAAGAATACAGAAAGGATACTTACAGAAGGATAAAAAGATACCAATGAAACTCATTACTTTTTCCAGAGTCCAACACAGCTTGGCACTGACTGGCCAATGAGTGAAAACAATTCACATCAGAAACCCAGTGAAACAATCACCTGTGGGTAAAAAATCTCCAACCTCATTCCACATGAGCAAAACACAGGAGAAGCAAATGAGATAAGAATTGTTTTCCTTTTTCTCTGAGGCTTCTCAGCTTCCCAGGAGAAAAATCCTGGGAAAAGAGATTTTTCAGAAAATATGAATATGACAGCTAGAAGGGTGGGGAGCCCTGGAATAGAATTCCCAGAGCAGCTGTGGCTGCCCCTGGATCCCTGGCAGTGCCCGAGGCCAGGCTGGACAGGGCTTGGAGCAGCCTGGGATGGTGGAAGTGTCCCTGCCATGGCAGGGCTGGCACTGGATGGCTTTGAAAGATCCCTTCCAACCCAAACCATCCTGGAATTGTGTGATTGACCCCAGCAGAGCTGCTCAGTGCACTCAGGTGTCAGAACTGGCACTGAGTGAACTCCCCTGATACAGGAGTCTCCTCCAGCCAGGTCTCATAAGCTCTTGGAGATTTATGTCACCCTGAGACAGCTCAGCCACCTCAGATGGCATCAAATCAGCAGGATGGCTTCTGTGGCAGTGCTGAAGACAGAAAAGTTTTAATAAAAGGCAAAATAACAAAGCTCTTTACAGAGAAAAACAGAGCCAGGTGCAAGAGGCTTTCTCCTGGTAAAACGCCTCACAAAAGCCATTATTTCCTTTGTTCTCTTCTTTTTCTACTGAATTGCTTTGGCAGGACTTTTTGGCTTCTGTCCCATTGGCTATCCCTAAGTTTGAGGTGAAGTCCCCAAGGTCCTATGAGGTGTCTTTTTACCTAACTGAGGAGAGAAACTTTGGGCGTTTTTCCTTTTTAAGGAGACCAAGGATAATTTTGTCGCTCCCTCAACAGGGGCCACATTCCTACACTCCCCACCCTGACAGCAGCAGTGTTTGAGGCCAAAACCAGCAGGTGCAGGTGCAGCTCCATCTCAGAGCCATCCAGCACCTCCACAAGGCTCTGGACAATGTCCAGGTGCAGAGGAGCAATATGGGAGCTCCCTCTGCTGCCCTGTCCACCCTGCACCCCTCCCTCTCCCCAGCCTGCAAGCGCCAGGCTGGGATTGCTGAAAGCAGCAAGGCATGGCTGCTCCCTAAAAATCTGGGGCTGTTCTGGAGATTCTGTAATGGCATTTCACACAGATCCCCCAGGGAACAGGGACAGGGTGAAAGGAACAGCCTCAAGATGCACCAGGGGAAGGTGTGGATTGGGCATTGGGGAAAATTTCTTTATGGAAAGGTTTGTCCAGCCCTGGCACAGCTGCTCAGGGGTCTCCATGCCTGGAGGGATCTTAAATCCATGTGGTGCTGGGGACATGGGTCAGTGTGGATTCTTTGGTTTTTGGTTTTTGTTTTGTTTTTGGGGTTTTTTTGGGTTTTGTTTTGGTTTTGTTTTGTTTGTTTTGGTTTCCTTTTTTTTTTTTTTTTTGCTTGTTTGGTTTGGTTTGGTTTTTTGTTGGGTTGTGGTTTTTTTGGTTTTTGTTTTTTGGGGTTTTTTTGTTAAGCCTGAGGTTAAAAGTGCCAGATGGAATTTCTTGTTTGGACTCAGATGTTTATTAGTTCTTACCTATGTTACAGTCTCACAAACCCTGAGTTCTACAGTACTGTAGTGTAACAAATTAAAAATGGAGTCGTATCTCTCTCTCTACAAGGCCTTTTAAGGATTAACTGTTTTATTAAGCAATGACACCTAAATTATTTTTACCTTTAACTCAATAACTAACTACTATGTTCCTCAGTGTGGACTTTTTTATTTAATTACACAATGTTACCTAAACTTATGAAGAAGAAGGATTAGCTTCTGCTTTAAAACTTCTATCTTGTTCTATATATATATTATTACATTTTTAAACTTTAAGCTCAAAGTTGTTTACTATGTGATATTACACACTTCTATTCAAACTCCACACCCATAATCTCAGTTCAATTATTTAATTTTTGAAGCTTTTTCTACAGCCTCAGCTCAATGCAGTGTTCTCTTGGGGGTCAGAGTCTGTCAGCACAGAAAGTCTGGAATTCTCAGCAATTCCCAGGGTTCCAGCAGGTCAGTGGTGGCTTTGGCAGTGCTGGGGGACAGTTGGCCTGGGTGGTCTTAGAGGGCTTTTCCAGCCTGTAGGAATCTGTGCTTCTAAGCTGCAAGGCTGGAAATTCTTTTCTTCCTGCTAGGTGATTAAGTAGAGGTGATTAAATTTTAATTAACCAGCACGTGATGGCACTGATGGCCCTGCAGGAGTCACCCCTGCTGGAAACCCAGGTTCCTTCGCTGTGCTTCCTTTCCCCTGCCCATCCCTCAGACAGGAGTGCTGGCAGGGGGTGCTCTCCAGCTCAGAGTGGGCATCCAGCCCTGCTGAGCCCCTGGAGCAGCAGGCACTGAGCTCCCAGGAATGCTCATCCCTGTTAATTGCAGCTTTCCCCATCTGGCTGCAGCTGCCAAGCTCATCCTCACAGCTCATCCTCGCTGTGGCACTCCACGGAGCTGCACAGCTTTGTTCCGTGCCAGTGGAGAGCTGTGCACAGCTTTTTAAAGCTCTTCCAGGAGTAGAAAACAAAAAATCTTCTGTGAGCGTTTGAGCACATGCATCCAAGAATAAAATCTCTCTTCCTGAGCTGCTGTGCCAGTGAAATCCTGGACCTGCAGGATTCAGTGTGGAAGAGCAGCCAGCTTCAAATAAATCCTTGTGGCATCCAGCCTGGACCCTGTCCTCCTTGCTGTGCTTCAGGGAAGGTCAGCAGAGCCCTCAGGCACCTGCAAACCTCACTCTGGTGCTGCTCTGCTGGGATGCTGGAGTGTGATCCCTTGGGGAAGGAGCTGTGAGTGCAAGAGGTGCCTTAACGTGGAGCTGGGCATCCCCAGGCTGAGCTTGGATTGATTTATTTATTTATCCCTGGAGCTTCCCTCCCTCAGAGCTCATCCCCAGCCTGTGGAGCCAAGGAGGGAATTCTGCAGCGTGGTCCCTGCAGATGCTCTTGGAGCATCTCCAGCAGATCCTCAGGGATGGGGCTGGGAGAGGTGGTGTCCATTCCTCTGGCAAAGAGCAGCTGCCAGGGTCCCTCCTCATCCTCACGAGGGCAGCTGCCCCAGGGCCAGCCCCATAACCTGGCTGCATGCCAAGGGTGGATAGGGCAGCTGTGGATCCAGAGAAGTTGGCATGGAGCTCAGGAGCTGCCCTTTGGAAGCTGGCTTCATTAAAGGCAGGGCATGGAGCTGCCCTCCTGCTTGGATAATTATGTGTGTTAATGATTTTGGGCTGAACAAAGCTGGTTAGAACAGGTTGTCCAGAGAGATTGTGGATTCCCCATCCCTGGCAGTGCCCAAGGCCAGGCTGGACAGGGCTTGGAGCAACCTGGGATGTGCAAGGTGTCCCTGCCATGGCAGGGGGTAGAACAAGATTCATTTGGGTTGGAAGGGACCTTAAAAACTTTCTGGGATTCTACACTGTTGTTCCCTGTCGGGACCCAGGACATTCCTCTGGCTGCTCTGGGTGATTTGAGACCCTGGCAGGGAGCTCAGAGACCTTGGCACGGAGTCACAGACACTGTGCCTTTGATTTTAACCCATGGAGACAATTACCAGCTTTGTGTGAGGATTTATAGGCCACAAGAGTTTGGGTAGAATGACAGTTAATTTGTCACAGGGTGAAAAAGTAGAATTTTGGCGTTTTAGAATGAGGGTTCAAGAGGCAAGATGGAGGAATCTGGACATCTCCTGTCCTCCTCCTTCTGCTTGTCCTCCATTTTCTGCTGGGATGGTGACACTTCTGGACTGGTTCAGAGTGGAGACAGACTGTCCAACACAGGTGACAGGTATTGGAAAATTATTGTAAATAAAGGACACGTAGTTCTGAGTATAAAAAGTTAACACCACCCCAAGGGCAGGCAGTGTGTCACAGCCAGACCTGCAGGACAGATCTCAGCAGGTCAGGAAAAAAATGTAAGAGATAAGAGAAAATAAACAACCTTGAAAGGCAGAGCGACAAATCTCAACTTCTTCTTCGGTCATGGGGCTGGGAGAAAAGAGACTTTCTGATACCTCAGGGATCATCACAACCACTGCAACCCAAGAGTTCCCCAGGTTCTGAAGGGTCTGGAGCTCAGTGTGTGAGCCTTGGGCAGTCCTGCCTCTCCGTGTGACCCCGCTGTCCTTGTCCCCTGCAGGTGGTGCGGGACCAGATCTCGCACTGCACGGTGAAGCTGCGCCAGACCACGGGGCTGATGGAATATTGCCTGGAGGTCATCAAGGAGAACGACCCCAGCGGCTTCCTGCAGGTCAGTCTGGGGCCTGGGGGATGCAGCAGGGCTGGGGCTGCTCCAGGGGGGACGGCCCCATAACATCAAGGATCTGCCTCTGGCCACCTCCATGTTCACAGCAGGGCAGGAGCAGGGGCAGGGCAGGGACATTTCTGGAGGAGAGGGATGCAGCAGGGAGAGGAGGGTGCATCCCTGGAGCAGGGACATTTCTGGAGGAGAGGGATGCAGCAGGGAGAGGAGGGTTCATCCCTGGAGCAGGGACATTTCTGGAGGAGAGGGATGCAGCGGGGAGAGGAGGCTGCATCCCTGGAGCAGGGACATTTCTGGAGGAGAGGGATGCAGCAGGGAGAGGAGGGTGCATCCCTGGAGCAGGGACATTTCTGGAAGAGAGGGATGCAGCGGGGAGAGGAGGGTACATCACTGGAGCAGGGACATTTCTGGAGGAGAGGGATGCAGCAGGGAGAGGAGGGTGCATCTCTGGAGCAGGGATCACAATGTGCTCATGGCTCTCCACTGAGACACCAACAGACCAGGCATTCCTGGGCTCCCCTTGGTGTGAGAAATGGAATTGTAAAGGATTCTCCAGGCCTGACTAAAAGCTCACACAGCCTTGTACACGTGTATGCAACTCTGAGACAAGGAACTCTGAGACTTAGGAAGGCCATGGAATGGAGATTACATTGCTGAGAGAGAGACTGAACTGGAGACAAGTTTTCAAACTACAGCCTTGCAAAAAGACCAGATATTTTGGAGAATTAGAACAGTGAAAGATGCATTGTGGGGAAAAATAATTAGGTGAAATATTGGGGAGAAGTATTAGCAGCATTGTGTGGCAAAAGCTAATAGGTTTTAAAACATTTATAAGGTAATAGGTTGGCTTCTAATAGAATGGCATTGAGTTTTACACCTCTTGTGTCTCACCCTTCTACGAGACTGGTAATGGAATAAAATCTTGTAAAACGCCTCCTAGCTGGCCCATCTCTGTAAAGCTGGGGTTTTCCAGCACTTTGGCACTAAACCCTGCCATTAAACAGCACCCAGCACTCCAGGGCTCCCTCCTCCAGCCCAGCCTGCAGCGAGGAGTGATGCTGGAAACCACGGGTGACATCCCAGCCTGCAGCCTGGGACACAGAGGGACAGGGAGAGCAGGCTGGGGACAAGGCTGGGACATTGCCACAGCAGCTGAGGCTGCTCCTGCCCTGCAGATCTCAGATGCTCTCATCAGGAGGGTGCACATGACCGAGGATCAGTGGGGCAAGGGGACGCTCACGCCCCGCATGACCACGGACTTCGACCTGAACCTGGACAATGCCCCTCTGCTGCAGTCCATCCACCAGCTGGACTTCGTGCAGATGAAAGGTAAGGATCTTTCCAGTGCCTTCCTGTCTTGCTTTGGAAAGCCAGGTGTCTGCTAAGGAAAGGAGGAGCCTCCCCTGAAATGGAAAAATGTAAACCCCCCTCTCTCTGAATTGTTATAAATGTTAAATTAAGGGGCTCTCAGGCAAAGACATGGGAGCAGGATAAGAGTTCATTATTAGGGAAGAGAAAAAAAAGATAAAATAAACAATGCAGTAAACCAAAACAACACTGACAGAGTCAGAGCACAACCTGACACCCTGTGGGTCAGGGTGCTGTAGCAGTCCAGTTGGAATTGTGGCTCAGCCCTCCTGCAGTGCCAGCTGTGCTTCTGCTGGAGCAGGGATCCTGTAGCATCCAGTTGGAATTGTGGCTCAGCCCTCCTGCAGTGTCAGGGGTGGTTCTGCTGGAGCAGGGATCCTGTAGCAGTCCAGTTGGAATTGTGGCTCAGCCCTCCTGCAGTGCCAGCTGTGCTTCTGCTGGAGCAGGGATCCTGTAGCATCCAGTTGGAATTGTGGCTCAGCCCTCCTGCAGTGTCAGGGGTGGTTCTGCTGGAGCAGGGATCCTGTAGCATCCAGTTGGAATTGTGGCTCAGCCCTCCTGCAGTGTCAGGGGTGGTTCTGCTGGAGCAGGGGTCCTGGAGAAGGGTGGAGTCTGCCTCTGAAGATCCAGTGGAAGAGGCAGCTGTTCCTCTGGGAAATCCAGTGGGGAAGCTGCCTTGCTGTCCCAGGATCTCAGATTGTATCCAGGTAGGAATGCTTGGCTCCTCCCTCTGGGCTCACATCTCCCAGTGGATGCTGGAATTCTTATCAGCCATGCAGGGACATTCCACAGCCTGTTATCAGCAGATGTCCCCCCAGAGGGAGGAGTGGGTGTGGAAGAGATAAAGGAAACACTGCCCAATTAACAGAAGAGAGCTGCCATACAGATGGCAGATAGAATACAATTTGCTTGGCAATCCAGGACACTTCCCAAAGCTCAGCTCTGATCCTGCTGGGAGCTGCCAGGCAGCTCATCCCAGGGGAAGGGCAGAAAAGGAGAGTTTCTCACCTCCTGTGAGAAATTAATTTGTAGGGAATTCTCAAAGCTTAACAGAAGGCTGATGTAGAGTGCATCTGTGTGGAAACTTAGAGATAAGAAGTGCTGACTTAGAAATGCTGTAGAGTAAGACAAATTATTAAGAGAAAAATAGAACTGAAAACAAGTTTCAAAGGATGTCTTTGCAAATTAAACTAAGTACTTTGGAGAAATAGAACGATGAAAGATGCATTGTAGTAGGACTCATGAGGGGTAATTTTAGATGATTGGCTTTAAGGCATTTACAGCTTGATGTGACAAAGGCTGATAGGCCAAGAAACACTTACAGTGTATTGCAGTTAGGAAATAGTTGGCTTCTGATTGTGATGGTGTGAATTATTACATCGGTATTGTCTCACCCTTCACATGAGACTGAAAATGGAATAAAAGTTTTAAAACACCTCTCAGCTGCTCCATCTCTGGGTCAGAAAAGGGCATAATCCAACAACCTCCCAGCAAGACTGGGCACCCCAGACCCAGAGCTATGCCCATCCCTGTGGGTTTTGCATCCCTGGGCCAACCATCTGCCTCCCTGCCTTGGATCCCTGGGCATCTGTGTGCCAGAGCAGGGTGCCAGGGGGTTGGCTTTGCCTGGAAAAGCACTCCTGCTGCATTAAAAATTTACTACTGCATTGAAAAGTGCTCTGACAAAGTTGTTAGTTGTTAGTGCAGGTTGGGACCTCTCTTTTGAGAGCAGCACAAGGCTTTTCCCAAACCTCTCCTCACATCCCTGTGCTGGCTCAGTGCTGAGCAGCATCTGTCACACAGCAGATGTCCCTGCAAGCACAGCCAGGTCATCTGGCCTGGGCTCTGCCCTCTCTTTCCTCACCTCCCTGTTGGTTTAGATCATCATTTTGAATTTCTATTCCATTCCATGTCATTTTATTCTATTCTAGTTGTATTTTTCTCTATTTCCTTGCTGTTCCCCATCCCCTCTGTGCTCCTTCTCCTGTCCCACCAAGGGCTGCTGCAGCCCATGAGGAATTTGGGTTTTGGCAAGCCCAGGGAAGCTGACAGAGGTGCAGAGGGGCTGTGACACAGGGAGGCTCAGCACAGGAGGACCCTGAACCTGGGCTGCACCTTCAGCTGCCTGGAGGAACAGCCACCAGCTGCAGGTCTGGCACTGCTCTTCACCCCCACCACGGCTGGAATTGCTGTCCCAGGAGCTGTCTGCACTCACCAGGGTGTCCCAGTGGCCAGGGACAGGAGGGATGTTGGCCACACTCTCCTGTGTCACCACGGGGAGCATCCTCAGCTGATGGTGGCAGTGAGGAGCTGCCCGTGCTCGCTCTTCCTTAGCCAGGCTGTTCATCTGAAATGTCAGGAATATTTCTGGATAGCAAACCCAGGGAGGGCTGGGTTGCTGTTTCACACTCCTGTGTTCCTGCCCTCCCTTCCTGCAATGTAGCCCAGAGGGTTATTTTTAATTAATAAGAGCAAATTGCTGCTGGTTCAGCCGCCCACCCTCCTCTTATCAAATCCCTCATCCCAGCTCACCCTGGCTGTGGAAATCAGTTGTTGGTTTTGTAGACTTGCAGAAGGTTGTGTTTGCATCCCAAATCTGTGTCACAGCACCAGGGGAGGGAGGGCAACACCTGAGGCCTCAGTAAAGAGCAGTGAGCAATCCCAAGGCATCCCAAACCCTTGCCAGCCTGAAGGATCCAGCCCAGGAGGTGGAGCAGCCACAGAGGGTGAGTGCTGGGCAAATCCAGCTTTTTCCCAGGCATCCACGGCTCCTCCCCATCTTGTCTGGCTTCTCCATGTCTGCTTCCACTGGCTCTTGTCACTTTGGGCAGTGAGGATGAGGATGGTGGGTGAGCAGCTCTTTGAGAGATGTGTCCCTGTCACCCTCCCCGTGCTTTTCAGAGCAGGAGTGGGCTGTGGGACACGTGGAGATGCCCAAACACAGCAGGAAAACCCCTGGCAGTCCCTTCTGTCCCCTGTGCAGCTGATGGCAGCCAGAGGGGGTACTCAGCCCCCCAGTTTTGTTGCAGTGGATTTATTGAAGGGAAAAGCAGGGCTGTAGATAAATCCAGACCCAGAGTTCTGCAGAAGCTGTGGGAGAATTGTCCCAGGTTTGGGACTGGCTGCATGAAAGGTCCAGGCAGCTCCAAGCAGACACACTGTGCTGCCATAATTATCCAAAATTAATTAGAAAATGGGAATAAAGCAGAAAAGCTTCACCAGGCTGGTGGGAGAAAACTCCTTTGTGCTTCCTGTGCTGCCCGGAGCTGCCTCCCCAGGCAGGCAGTGAGCGCAGGCTGCATCCCGCAGGGTTGCACTAATTGCACTGATTGGTGATTAGTCTCGTCCCCAGTGCCGGCCCCGCCGATCCTGCAGCTGGAGGAGTGCTGCACCCACAACAACAGCGCCACCCTGTCCTGGAAGCAGCCCCCTCTGTCCACCGTGCAGGTGGAGGGGTACATCCTGGAGCTGGACGATGGCAACGGGGGCCAGTTCAGGGTAGGTGCTGCAGAGGGGTGTTCTCCTCCAGGGATTCCCTGCCACAGCATTTGTCCTCTTTTTTTTCTCTCTTTTTATTTTTTTCTTTTTTTTTTTATTTTTTTTCCAAGTCTCCTCTTCCCTGCTGGGTTGCCCAAGGAAGCAGATGGTGCAGACAAGCTGTGGGGTTTTGGGCTGCAGGGGGATTTGAGGGGGTGCAAATGCCTTTCCAGTGGCCACGTTGACTTGGAAACTCCAAGAACAAGTTTGAAGTTCTTGTTACCCAGAGGATCTGCCCCTGGATCCCTGGCAGTGCCCAAGGCCAGGCTGGATGGGGCTTGGAGCAGCCTGGGACAGTGGAAGGTGTCCCTGCCATGGCAGAGGTGGAACAGGATGGTTTTTAAGGTCCCTTCCAACCCAAACCATTCCATGAAGGTCCATATTTTCAGGTTGCTGAATATTTCATGCAAGGTATGTTAATTGCCTTGAAAGCCTCATGGTTTGCCAGCTGCCAGCAAGGCCTGAGGGCTTTTAAATTGCTGTAATTACACAATTAAAATATGATTTTATTCTGATCCAACACGCCAATAATTATACTGGCGTGTTCACATCCACGGAGAGCAGGCACAGGAGCAGCCCACTGCACTCTGAATTTATCCACAGTGAGCTCAGGCACTGCCAGAGCAGAGTTGAGGCAAAGGAGAGGTGACGTGGGTGGGACCTGGAGAGAAGGCAGCAGCAGGCTGGGTGTGGGGAGAGCACAGTCAGTTCATCCCCAATCTCCCATCCATCCCTGCCCTCGGGCAGTGGGAGCCATTCCCTGGCTCCTGTCCCTCCATGCCTTGTCCCCAGTCCCTCTGCAGCTCTCCTGGAGCCCCTTCAGGCCCTGCCAGGGGCTCTGAGCTCTCCCTGGAGCCTTCTCCTCTCCAGGGGAACATTCCCAGCTCTCCCAGCCTTGCAGCAGCTCCAGGGCCTCCTCTGCACTCCCTCCAGCAGCTCCTCCTGATGTTGGACCCCAGGTTTGGGACAGAACTCCACGTGGGATCCCAGCTGAGCAGAGCAGAGAGGCAGAACCCCCCTGATCTCCTGCTGGTGCTGCACCCAGGGAGCAAACCCCGTTAACCTTCCCCAGGGAGCAGGGCAGGGGGGATCCCATGCCCCCCAAGTTGTGCCAGGCTGTTCCCCAGCCCTGGCACCCACGGGAGGTGTTCCTTGCCTTGCAGGAGGTGTACGTGGGCAAGGAGACCATGTGCACAGTGGATGGGCTGCACTTCAACAGCACCTACAGCGCCCGGGTCAAGGCCTTCAACAAGTCAGGAGTGAGCCCCTACAGCAAGACCCTGGTGCTGCAGACCTCCGAGGGTAAGGAATGGCATGGACACAGCCCAGCTCAGCCCAGCTCAGCCCCCTGCCCTCCCTGAGCCCCGCCTGCAGCAGCAGCAGCGCTGACCCCCGGGGGAAAGCTGTGCCACAGCCTCCAGCACAGCCAGGGCTTCCCTCAGAGCCTTCTCCTGAGCAGGGGATGTTCTCTGGGGGGGCACAGGGGGAGTACTGAGTGCAGGGACACCCCAGCTCTGGGAAAGATTGGGGTCTGACTCCGTGATTCAGAATGCTGAACAATTGTTTTGTTAAGCTATACTATATTTCATTGATACTATACTAAAGAAAAACCCACGAGCAGCCAGGACACAGCTTGGAGTGATTGGTTAATTAACATAAACAACCATCACCAGCATCCAATTACCAAACCCCTTCAGGCAAACAATCTTCCTGACACATTCCACATGTGCAAAAACAAGAGGAGCAGTGAATAGAGATAAGAAGTGTTTCCTCTTCCTGTGTTTTCCAGGACAGGTCCTTGGGAAGTTGTGCCTGCTTCTCTCTGGGAAGAGAGGTGTTTAAATTTGGGGTGATGTGGCACAAAAGGGAAGCTCAGATGTTTCTGTTGGACCCATTTAGAGCAAAACACTGCTCCTGAGAGCTGTGCTTGACTGCACAGTGCCATAAGCACAGGATTCAGGCCTGGCAGGGCAGGGAGCAGTGTGGGTGTCCTTCCAGAGCCAGGGATGCACAGCAGCCCCACAGCATCGCCCCCACACCCACTCACAATATTAAAACACTCCCTTGCAGGCTGCAGGGGGATCTCCCTGCCTGGCTTTAAGTACATTTGTCACACCAGGCACTTAATCCTTTGTGGAAAATTGGTTTATTCCTGACGTGCAGGTGGAGAGTGGCAAGGCTGGCTCCGAGGTGGGAGTCAGGAGCTGCAGCTGTGGAGGAAGGGATCAGCCCCACCAGCACGTCTGCTGCCCCACAGCCAGGCACAAAACCCTTCTTTGGTTTTTCCACGCTTGCTGGAATCCCTTTTCCTTGCTCCCAGATGAAAATCTCTCTTTCCCAAGCCGTGTGAGGGGTTTTTCACAGCAGCATCCAGCTGGCTGCCAGCTGGGAGCAGAAGGGAACACACACAGCTCGTGGGGCTGCTGGTGGGGTGGAAGGAAGGGCAGAGCCACTGAGCAGCCCTGGGGGCTTTCAGCAAGGAGAAAAATGGGATTTTTGCTGAAAAAATAGAAGACAAAAGCAGAGCAAGCTTGTTGCTCTTAGAGAAACTGAGCTAGTCTCCCTTGCTGCCTGCAGATCACCATTGCAGCTTAGAAAGGGCAGGTCAGCAAGGAATGGGATTCATCAGAGCTAGAGCAGACAGCAAAACTGTGACAGACTTCTCACAGGAGAGGCACGGAGGTCACAGCACAGCACAGAGGCCTTGGCACATCTGTCAGAGACACCTCAGTGCCTGTTTGCAAACAAGCACCAGCAGCAAAGGAGCTGCAGAAGTTCCTCTGGAGATCCAGGCAGGGCACAAGCTGCATCCAGCCCCGTGCCAGGCTGGCCAGGACTGCTCCCAAAGCCTGAAGGTCAACAGCTCCCACTCCAGCCTGAGCAGGAGACAGCAGAGCTCTGACTTCTCATCTCATTCATGCCTCACAAGACACATTTGAGACACAATTTCCTCATCAAAACCAGTTGGGCTTTAAGTTGTCCCAGCCAGGAGTTCACAGGGTCCCCTCTATGATCTTCCCAGCTTTGATTTCCTCTCAGGGGTGTTCTCACCTTGAGCCCAGCTCCAAAATACAAAGGAATCTGGGAGAAAATAGCTGCTTGTGAAAATAGCTGCTTGTGGTCCCAGCAGGGCTGTGCTTGGGCCGTGCCACCAAGGAGAAGTTCCACTCTCCTTGGCTGCATTCATTCAGCCTTTTCACTTGAATGAGCTCTTGCATTTGTTATTCCAACACAAAAAAAAAAAAAAAAAAAAAAAAAAAAAAAAAGTCAAACGGGCCTGGAGCATTTTGTGCTCTTAGAGGCTGCCTGAGCTCTTTTGGATTCAAAGAGAAATAAATCACATCTGTGTGTGCAGCTTCCGGATATCCCAGTGACTCGGTGAATGGAGCACATCACAGCCCTTGCTTAGGCTTTTATTCCTGCCTTTTACAGCAGCATCAGGCCTTCTTAAGAGCTATTTTGTCTGAAGTGGGTTTAGCTTTTCCCTTCAGCCAAGCTCTGCAGCTTCCTGCAAAGTGGTTGTGTGGGAAGAGAGGACAAAAGGAAGGACGGGCTCGATGTGAAGAGAGCGTGGCTGCCCTGCTCTAAGTGGTTGTGAGGAGTTCTGGTATTTGGGAGCTGCTTTGTAGCTCTGGCCCATGAGATCTTCACCTGCAGCCTGTGGAAGGGAACTGAAGCCTTTCTTCTGCTTTCTGTGAGCAGAGGGTAGTGGGGAGCAAAAGGTCTTGCAGGGTTCAGCATTGAAGAGAACAAGGATGAGGAGAAGGGGATGTGTGTGGGCTCTGCAGGTGCCAAACAGCCACAGGCAGCCAGGGGAAAATCCCATGGGAAGGCAGCACAGGCAGGAGTCTGCAGCAGGAGCATCTTCCCAGCCCTGGGAGAGGCACCTCCTGCTCATCCCAGAGGAAAGGATTGCAGGTCACTCTTCAAAGCTGGTTCTTGGTGCCACCAGCAGGACAAGGTGGCTCCTGGCTGGGAGAAGGTTTGTGCTCCAGAGCCTTTCCCGTGTGCTGGGCCTTGCCAGGGATGAAGATCCCTGTCACCAGCACAGCCAAGGGGCAGCAAGGGTTGAAGGTGACATCCTTCCCTTGAACTGTGTCCCCTCCTGAGCTGATCTGGGGCTGTTCCACACAATCCCTGGGAGTGTCTCTTGCTCTGTCACATCTCAGCCCAAGGCTCTGCCTTAACCTCTGTTTCTCCAGCACCTCAGTGAAGCTCAGCTGTGGGCTGGGGAGTCTGGAAGAACATTTCCAAGGTGACCCAGGCACAGACATGTCCCAGAGCTTGGCTGGTGGCAGCCCTGCTTGGCTGTCCTGGGGTCTCTCCCAGCCTCCTCCTCCTCCCTGAGCTGGGCAGCCCCTGCTCTCCTGGTTTTCCCTCATCCAGCAGATTTCCTGGCCTCTGGCCAGACTCCTGCTGACCTCTTGCCATGCTCTGGGTGTCAGGATGAAGGACCAACCCACTCCAGGTGGAGCTGGAGAAATGGAGCTCAGCAGTGCCTCCCAGGCTTCTCTCCAGGCACAGAGCTTCCTCCTCCCTTCCCCCAGCCAAACCAAGCACCAGAACCTTTTCTTTCAAGCCCAGCTCCTCATCTGGGGCTTTAAATTCCTGACCATCCCTGGCGTGAGCCTGAGCAGCAGCCAGGGCTTTTTAACCAGCAGCTTTTGGAAAGGTTGATCAGCCTGCAGGGAGCTACAGAGGTGTCAGGGGCTAATTAGGGAGCACAGCTACTCGTGGTAGTAGTTCCTCTCACTCTTGGTAGGGTTAGAAGCTAAACTAATAAACAAACTTTGAGCTCTGTTTATTGGCTGTTGTGCAATAATTTCTCTCCTCTGACCCCACTGACACCCTTTGCTTCCACAGCCTCGGCCACAGCAGCAGCGAGTTGCAGAAGTTACACCCCACCATGCAAAGAAATGTTCCTTTTTGACCTGTTTTAACACAATTCCCAGCTCAATCCATACTCACAGCAGAGCTGGGAAGGCTGGGGGATGCAGTGTGAGTGTGTGGATGGTGGATTCTACATTTTCATGCTAACATAATCCTGGAAAAGGTTAGGGAAGAAACTGTGGGAGGTGACTGTGGTAGCAGGGAACAGAAACCAGTGACCCAAGAGGTTCCTTCTGCTCTGCCATTTTTGCTGTGAATCCCACGAGTTCAATTCTTGCTGTAAGGCTCAGATGTGTTTTGACAGGTACAAAGGGAAACCAAGAACACAACCTCCCGAACAACCCTTGAGTAAGGTGGGTGCTTGCTGGTTCTCAGGGTGCTAGAGCTTAGCACAGCCCTGCAAAATGTCACCAGCTGGGTTCTCCACCCCTGATGATTGTGCACAAAACGGTTTGGGATGTGTTAAAGCACGACGGGACGTGTGCATGGTAACCTGTGAATTTTTTTAGGTGCCTTTCTGTGAAGAGGTGCAGGACCCCCCCCCCCTTTACAGAAAACCAGTTGAATTTGTCACGCTGCCACGGGGACACTTGGGAAGATGAAGGTGTTTTCCTTGCTGTCAGGCTGCCCTGAAGGGTCTCTCTGGGCTGCCCAGCAGCAGCCAGTGCTGCCCTGCCACCAGCAGGGTCTGTGCCCTGCTCTGAGCTGGGGAGTGAGGCCGCCCAGCAGAGAGCCCATTTCTGATCTGCAGTTTGCCTTCGTCTTACGTTTAGACACGCAGTCAGAAGAGCAGACCCTCCCTTTTCCAGTGCCTTTGGAAAGATCGCAGCTTCGTAGGATGAGTCCTTTCTCCTCCACCCTTAATCTGCAACCCAGCTTCTCGGGGAGATCCTACTTTGAGCTAAGATCTTCGGCCCACCAGCTGAGCTTGCATTCTTCCTTACAGTCCCTGAATTCAGCCGGTGAGCTGAGCACCTCTGGCGTTGCCTCTTGCTCTGTGCTTCTGGGCATCTCCAAACTCTGTTTGTTCTGTTCCGTTGTGTTTGTTTTTCCCATGACATGCGGATGGCAGCGGGAATTCTTTCTGTTTGTCAGTGGCCTGCTCCTGCCGCCCAGGGGGTCAGTGGTGTGGTTCTCCCGGGGTGTTTCAGGTGTGGGCTGATGGAGCAGCACAGTAATTCCTTACCTGGGTGCTGCTCTTGGCAAGGCTGAGCCCTTTGGTGATCATAAATCCCTGAATGGTTTGGGTTAGAAGGGACCTCAAAGCTCATCCACTGCCAACCTCCTGGTATGGGCAGGGACACTTTCCTCTAGAAGATTCCTCATTTCTGGTTTGTGTTGAGCTTGTGTCAGGGGTTAATCAGAAAAGGCATTCCCTGGGTGAAACCTGTGGGAATAACCCCCTGCTTTCCTTTCTGAGCACAGCCAGGAAACGCAGCCTCTGCTGGGAGATTGGTCTGTGAAATCAGTTTGGTTGATTAAATCTAGGCCTCTCTTAAGAAAGAAGCAAGTCTGGATGCAGGCTCTGGCTTGTTGCTCAGAGGACTCCCCATCCCTGGAAATGCCTGTCCCAGGCCAGGTTGGATAGTGGAAGGTGTCCCTGCCCATGGCAGGGCTGTGGAATGAGGTGATTTGTGTCCCCTCCAACCCAAACCAGTTTGGGATTCTGTGATTCCAGCTCACAGCCCGACTGGGCCTGGAGCCGTGGGCTTTTCTGCTCGGCTTTGAGTACCAGGCTCAGCTTTTCCAAACCCAGGTGTGGCCATCCCAAAGCCCAGTTTGCTGCAGAGCAGAGGACACCACCCCTGTGATGCCTTGCTGGCCTGGCAGCCCCACACGAGCGCTGGGTTCGGATCCGTGCGCCCGGAATGGCGGGCTGTGCTGGGATGGAGGCAGGCCAGGCAGAGTGAGGGATGGATTTGGGCAGCCAGCAAGGAGCCACAGGGATCTCTCAGAGCTGTTTTCTAACCAATCTTTGCACATCTTCTGTTGCTAAAGATCCTGGGCCCTGATTCTTCCACCACTCTGGATTTGCACCGCTCCAAAGGCGTTCATTCCCGGCTTGCTCCGGCGTAAGCCCTGGAAGAATGGGGGCCCCCGATTGTGTGACTTCCATCCCATAACACGGAATGAGGAATGCTGCAGCATGACCCTTGCCAGAATAACCAGGGGGGGACCCTGCAAACTTTCTTTTCTTTGTGCTTTTTATGTTTGATTTCTCATCGTGCTGCTGTGAGCTGATGGCTTCCAACGCTGTTTTGTTACGGACGTTCCTTCCTTTGTGTCCGGTGTTCCGGGACCCTTCCGTGCTGCCCGTGAGCCATACCCCTGTGTGCACCCTGGACCTTCTGCAGCCCCGCTCTGGGGTGGGGGGACAGGGAAAAACGGGGTCCTGAATGCCAGAACAGGGTCTGTGTGTCCCTCACGAGAGCCTGGAGCGCAGCGATGCGCGGAGACCTGGAGAAGCGGTGTTGGAGTCGGGGCACGGGGCAGGACTCATTAAAGGAGCCTCAGGAGGAGCCTCTTGGCACAGCACGGGGCACAACCACAGCCAGGTGCTTTCCACCAACACCCAGGGCAGGAGGGGAAACCAGGCACAGAGCTGGGCAGGGGTACCCTAAAATCCAGTGCCAGCACAGGGCTTGTGTTGGTGTCTCCTCCTGGTGAGGACAAGCCCCTAGGTCAGAACAAGCTCCTGGATCAGGACAAGCCCTAGGTCAGGAAAAACTCCTGGAACAGGACAAGCTCCTAGGTCAGCACAAGCTCCTGGATCAGGACAAGCTCCTGGAACAGGACAAGCTTCTAGGTAAGAAAAAACTGGATCAGGACAAGCTCCTGGATCAGGAAAAACTCCTGAATCAAGACAAGCCCCTAGGTCAGAACGAGCTCCTGAATCAGGGCAAGCTCATGGATCAGGACAAGCCCCTAGGTCAGGAAAAACTCCTGGATCAGGACAATCCCCTAAGTCAGGGCAAGCTCCTGGATCAGTCCCTGGCTCCCATGGGTGCTTGCAGCCAGCAATGAGGCACAGGAGCATGAAGGGCACCCCAACACATCCTGCAGCCCTTTGGGGTCTGAGGCAGGTGTCAGCCCCCAGGGGTCCCCATTCCAGCTCCATTCCAACCCATCAGGAGCTGCCTTTTCCTCAATCCCTCTCCTTCAAGGAGTGGTTTTTCAGTCAGTTTAGAGAATCTTTACCAAGCAGCCAAGATACTCCACCAAGGCTACAATTTCTTGCCTTTTTTTTCTGGAGAAAAGCAGAATAATTTGGTGCCCTGAGCAGTCAGACTTTATACAGTCCACACGCAAACTTCCAGGCTGTGTTTGCCACCCCTCTCCGTGCCCTCTGGCTTTTAATGAATCAGGCCTCCCGTGGCTGCTGGATGCTTAATTAACAATGAAATGCTCACGAGTGTTTGTCAGGAGGTTGTTGTTCCTTAGCTGTGATGTGTGAAATGTAGTATCTCTTTATAGGATGCAATTTTGACACACAAGGATCGCCTTACTCCCAATTAGGCAAGTATCTTAATTACAATTAACTGGTGCCTACTGCGTGTTGCTTCATTCTTTTTGCTTTTTTATCTTTTCTTTGGTGACTGAGCAGCGTTTCTCACTCATACCCTGCTTGCAGAGCACTCCTGGATGTGACAGAATCATGGAATTGTTGCTTGGAAAAGCCCTCTAAGACTGAGTCTAACTATTCCCCAGCAGTGCCAAGGCCACCACTGACCCATGTCCCCAAGTGCCACATCCACAGGGCTTTTAAATCCCTCCAAGAATGGGAACTCCACCACTGCCCTGGGCAGGAGGCAAATTTGGAGAAGTTATGGTGCCTGAATGATGTAATGGCATTTTGGTTTTTCTCCATATGGTTTAAAGAGAAGCCTGGGGTCAGTGCTCTGGAAGTGGCCCTGTAATTGAGAACTGATGCTTCTGCTCTCCTCTTTTAAACTGCCAGAGGGCAGGGTTAGGTTGGATATTAGGAAGGAATTCTGGCTGTGAGGGTGGGCAGGCCCTGGCACAGATTGCCCAGAGCAGCTGTGGCTGCCCCTGGATCCCTGGCAGTGCCCAAGGCCAGCTTGGAGCAACCTGGATAGTGGAAGGAGCCCCTGCCCATGGCAGTGGGTGGAACAGGATGAATTTTCAAATCCCTTCCAACCCAAACCATTCCATGATTCTCAGTACACATCCCTGCTCATTAAGGCACTTGAACGTGGGCCAAATGCCATGGATGCAATTAGCCCCTTTGCAGCTAATTAAAGCAAGGTGGCTGCTGCTTGCCTGTCCTCTTCAGACCGTCTGCAGGGCCAATCCTGCTCATTCTCCTGCAGCCCTGTGGGATTCCCTCCTCACCCTGCACCCTCCCACAGCCCCGTCCCATCCTCGCGCCTCTCGCCCCACCTTGATGCAAAATGCCGACAGATCCACGCTCTGGCTGGAGTCACAGACAAGCAGGAATGGTTTCTCCTTCTCTCCCCTACCCAACCTGACGTGCTGTTTTCTCTCCCGCATGCCTCTCCCTGGGAATGACCACAGTTGACATTAAAAAAATGGTGGCAGGTACGGCCCGGCCGTGCGCAGCGCGGGGAGCGCGGGGCGGCCGCGTGCATGGCAGCTGTCCTGTCAAACCTTCCAATAAACACTGAATCAGTCTCACCCGAGTGGTTTTCTTCTTCAAGCCGCCAGAGTGTTCTGTTGGATGTGTCAGTCCACATTTTCAGCTGGAGGAGACCGCCTGGGGAACCGGGCTGGTGGCTTGTGAATGACTCCCTGTCCCTCTGTCTTGTCGAGGACGTGGCACTGTGTCTGTCAGACCAAGTCCTGTGCATTTAAACCAGCAGCCCTACGGAATCCTGGAGGTTTTGGGGCATTTTCCAGCCTTCCCATGAGTTCTTGTCTTAGGTGTGGCTCATTGCTTGGCAGGGAGGTTTCTTTGTGTGACTCAGTAAATGAAGACCTTTGTGTGTGCTTTTGGTTCCCAAAAACAGCCCTTAAATACACACACAGAGTTTATCTGCTGATCCTCAGTTCCCTTCCTACACTGATCTGACTCTGCAAACTAATAACACTCAGTCCTGAGAGTAAGTTACATTCCAGGCCAGGCTGGACAGGGCTTGGAGCAACCTGGGATAGTGGAAGGTGTCCCTGCCACGGCAGGTGTTGGAACAAGATGGGCTTTAAGATCCCTTCCAACCCAAACCCTTCCACGATTCCATAATTCTGTTAGAGCCTGGAGACCTGGTGACCATCACACCTCCTGCAAGGGCCAAATTTTAAGGAGGCCTTGAGGATCCTGCAGGCTCACGAGCTGAGACACTGGGAACCATGGAGCAGCGAGAGCGAAACTCCTCCAAGTCCTGGCCATAAAACCTCAGGCACACTGGCAGCTGCAGCCACAGGAGCTCAGAGCATCCCTCCGTGGTGGAAGTTGTCTCTCTGTGGTGGAAGCTGTCCCTCCGTGGTGGAAGCTCCGTGTCCTGCATGCAGCATGCCCTGTCCGTGTCGCTCCCCGCGGCCCCGGCGCGTCCCCACCGCGCTAACCCCGCCTTGTTTGTGTGTTCCAGTTGCTTGGTTTTCTTTCGACCCCTCCTCTGCCCACGCTGACATCATCTTTTCCAATGACAACCTGACTGTCACCTGCAACAGCTACGATGACAGGGTGGTGCTGGGCAAAACGGGCTTTTCCAAAGGGCTGCACTACTGGGAGCTGTCGATCGACCGCTACGACAACCACCCCGACCCGGCCTTCGGCGTGGCCCGCATCGACGTCCTCAAGGATGCCATGCTGGGCAAGGACGACAAGGCCTGGGCCATGTACGTGGACAACAACCGCAGCTGGTTCATGCACAACAACTCCCACACCAACAGGTAGGTGGGCAGGCATGGGTGCTTCCCCCCGGACACCACAAAGAGCCTGTGGCTTTGAGAATGGCACCTGCAGGTGTCCCCAGGGAGGGTGACAGCAATCGTGGTTGTCTCTGTTGGAGGATGTGACCTTCCCCCAGTGGGGATCAGGCTCTGCATGTGGGTGCTGCCTTGTTCCAGTATTGCTTCCCTACCCCACCACTTTTTCCATGCTGACTCTTCCCAGTAACAGCCAAACCCTTGCAACTCCTGCAGCAGCATTTGCCTTGATCCCTGAGCCACTGCTCACGTTCCACGTGGCACTGGGGAGAGCCTGGGGTCACCTTCCTGCAGCCCTGAGGGCCGCTCCCTGGTGGATCAGCAGGTTTTGGGGTGGCTTTGCTCCACAGCTCCACGTGCTTTCCCCCGTGGTTGTGTGGCTGTAGCTGCTCTCAGGGTGGCTTTTCCTTGGGGACACAAGGCAAGAGGAGAGCAGCTCCACGGGAGGGCAGAGGAGGAGGCTCCCAGGGAGTGATGAGCATGGCTGGGATGGGAGCCTGGCTCCTGGGTGAGCTGTGTTCACATCATCAGCCCTTGAGCTCCATGGCTGATCCAGGAGCCTTCTCCTCCCACAGAACCGAGGGCGGGATCACCAAAGGCGCCACGGTGGGAGTGCTGCTGGATTTGACCAGGAGGACTCTGACCTTCTCCATCAACGAGGACCAGCAAGGGCCTGTGGCCTTCGAGAACCTGGAGGGCCTCTTCTTCCCCGCCGTCAGCCTCAACAGGAACGTGCAGGTAGGGCTTGGTCGGGCTCTCTGGAGCAGGGGGTGGCATTCCCAGCAGGGGGAAGGGGTGACCCTGCTGTCACACTCCCACTGCAGGAGCAGGAGGGTTCTTGTGCAGCAGGAGTGGCTTGGAAGGAGCTAAACTTGCACCCCAAGCCACTTGTGAGTCTCCAGAATGCAGACTGGCCTCTCTGTAGCCTTGCTGCCTGCTCCAGGTCCCTCCCTCAGGGCTGCTGAAGCACCAGGGAGGTTCCCCAGCCCTCCCTGGGGTGGGGTTTGATAACTGTGTGATGATCCCTCCCAAGAGCCTCACCAGCTCCTACAGCTCTCCCAGGTCCTGGACGGCAGCATCAGCAGGGAGAAGGGCACCTTTCAAAGCCTGTTTGCCTCTGGGACATTTCAAACCCCTCTTCTCTCCCTCTCTCCAAGCTCTCAGCTCTCCTGAACCTCCCCAGGCAGTGCCACCCTGGGGCAATCTGGTATTTCCATCTTTCATTTCTCTTCTCACTGGCCACATCCCTGCTATGCTCTGTCCCAGGGAATCCTGCACACCCTGGCTTTGGCACATCCCCCTGGCACTGCCTGCACCTCCAGCCCTGCACAAGTGCCCAGGCACACCCAAGGGCACGTTGCACGTGATGGATCATCTCAGGGTGCCCAGCATTTTGGCAGGGTCTTCTGCAGTGGGTGTCAGACCTGGAGAGGGACTTTAGAACAGAGCCTGGAGTGACAGGAGCAGTGGGAATGGCTTCCCAAAGGGCAGGAGGAGATGGGATATTTGGAAGAAATTCTTCCCTGTGAGGGTGGGCAGGCCCTGGCACAGGGTGCCCAGAGCAGCTGTGGCTGCCCCTGGATCCCTGGCAGTGCCCAAGGCCAGGCTGGACAGGGCTTGGAGCAGCCTGGGATGGTGGGAGGTGTCCCTGCCATGGCAGGGGTGGGATAGGATGGGTTTTGAGGTCACTTCCAACCCAAACCATTCAGGGATTTTATGATCCCCTCTGTGCAGGGGCAGAGGCACCAAGTGGCCTCTGTAAATTAGGGATCCATTAGGATTAGGACATGGTGTGCTCTGTCCATCAGGATCCAGGGCTTGCTGCACTGTCACCAAGGCAGTGACAGTTTTCCAGCAGCACTGGGACAAAGATGCGTTGGGACCATCCCAGACTTTGGGAGCATCCTTGCTGAATTTTCCCACCCCAAGGGTCTCACTGGCATCTGTCTGGCTCGGAGAAGGGCTGGGAAATGTTTAATTGGGAAACACTAATGAAGCCCATGTTGTCTGTGCTGGGATTGGAAGTGCTGTGTTAATTTGGTGAGGTAAAAACATCCTGCTGAGTGCTGGGTTTAACTCCTGCCTCAGTCCTACACAGCCCTAAGGGACAAGGCATCTCTGGAGCCCCTTGGCTTTGTGAGCTCCCTGAAGGCAGAGCCTAAATCCCCTGACAACACAGAAATCCCTTGGGATGCTGATAAAAGGCTGCTAATTAAGCCAAGCCATTTATTATGCTTTTCCAGAGGTATGTGCCTAATTGAAAACAACTCTAATTAGGAGGAAAATCTCTATTTTAGACAGTTTTCTTCAAATTTGTATCTGAAGGGGGAAATGCTGCTGCTGCAATAAAAGGAGGAATTTGCTCTCCTCCCAAATGAAAGCATTTGTGGAGGGAACAGAATCTCACCTGTGCCTGTGTGAGCATGGCCCTGCTCATCAACATCCTGGTGCTGCTCAGCTTCCCCACCAGCAATCAGCCCTCCACTGTCCCTGTCCCCTCTCTGTCCCCATCCCCACTCAGCTCAGGGGCTTCTCCAAGATCTCCTCTAATGTCTTCACTGTCCTTCAGGCCCCTCCATCCCCTCTTGTCCATCTCACCTGCACAAAGACCCAGCTCCTGCCGTGTCCACCTCTCTGGCAGCCAGCTGTGGGATTTGTACACAGCCAGCTGGGAATATTTGGGGCTTGGCACCAGCAGTCCCAGCTCGCTCCAGCAGCACAGAAAAGTGAGGAGCCACACTTCTGGGGACACCTGCATCTCCGCTCACATCCTGCCTGTCCCCAGTGCTGCTCCTGCCCTCTCTGGGGACAGTGTGCCAGCTGCCACGCCACGGGCTGTCCCAGCAGGCACACGGGGACACAGCTGAGGCCCTGTCTCTCCTCGCAGGTGACGCTGCACACCGGGCTGCCGGTGCCCGAGTTCTACGCTTCGCGCTCGGCCATGCCCTGAGGACGCTCCCGGAGCCGGCTGCCTCTTCTCGGCATGAGAGGAGCCAGCCCGTTCCCTCCTGCAGGACACGGCTGGCCTGCCCAGCTGCCGGGTCCCTGCCCAGCTGCCGGGTCCCTGCCCAGCCTCTGGCCGGAGATGGGGAGGAAGATGAGGAAGGAAGATCCCGGCTCTGGGCCGCCTCCGCTCCCCGGCCCCGCGCTGTCCTGTGTGTGTGCGCTTCGCTCTTTAGCTCTCCTTGGCTGATGAAGTACCTAGGTAGCCTGAGCTGTTTCTCCTGTGTCTGCTTTTAGGTTTGGTTTTCCTGGTTTGAGTTGGGGTTTTGGGGGAGGGGGGCAGTTCTGGCTCGCTTTCCCCGCCCGTGGGGCCAGCCCGAGGGCCCCCACCACGGGAACGCTTCCGCCCACGCCAGCCTGGTTACTTTGCAGGATTCTTTCTTTCCCCTGTGGCCTTTCTTGCAGAGCACCCTCGGTCATGTGTAGAGGTGGGTCCTGGATTACCAGTCAGTCTCCATGTCCTTACCAAAACTCTGTCCCGTGTCCCCCTGGGGCGCCTCTGCGGGGCAGGGGGTGGCCGCCCTGTCCCCAGGCGCTCCGGGTGCTGGCAGGCCCTTGGTCGGGTGCTGAATGCCCACGGGGGGCTCTCCAGGGGCCCCCCACACCTCGGTGCCAGCACACGCGCCACAGCCATAGACCGGAGAGCCCTCGCCCGGCTCTCCGGAGATTAGTGTTTATTTTTTTATAGTCGCCATATAAACCTAGCCTTAAATTCAACTGATAGTGTCCTTCCAATCACCGGAGAATTCGTTCTGCAGTGAGGGTCTGACAGAGAGCCCGGGGGTGGGGATGGGATGGGATGGGGAGGAAGGAGAGCTGGCCACAGCCCTGCCACGCACTCAGGAACGGCAGCAGCTCCCGTGGGCCGCCATCCCCTGCTGGACTTTCTGGTAATCCAGAGGCGGGAGAGGACCCCGAGGCGAGAGCGCCTGCGTGCGCTGTCCCCGGCTTCGCTCTGCGCTCCCCGCGGAGCCGGCACGGGCAGCGGGATCGCTCCCAGCCGCAGCTCCGGGCGGGATGCCACGGGAGCGCCGGCCCGGCAGAAAGACAAGTGTAAATAGCCCATTCCCTCCCAGCGTGCCCTCCTCCAGGCCGGTCCCCTTCATGCCCTCGTTGCTCTAGCGTTAGGTTTTCCTAATTTATTGGATGGGTGCTATCTCGTTGACTCCCGCCGAGGAGTTCCCCCCAGCTGCCGGGGAGCCGTGTTGCGGGACAACGCCGGGCAGCTCCTTGGTGGACCCCTGAGGAGCCCCTGTGGCCGGCTCACCCGGGGCTCCTCTCCCAGCCGTCCTCCCCCGTTCTTTAGGGTGTTCATGGTGCTTCTTAGAGTCCCAGTGATCGTAAGACGTCGTCCCCCCGTTGCGCGATGGTAGCTGCACACAGCCGCTGTACTGACCACAAGTGTCACGTTTGCCGTTCTAATAAAGGACTTTTACCAGAGAAGGGCAGAGCTCCCAGAGCATCTCTGTGCTTCGCTTCCCATCCTGTCCCTGCTGGTGCACATCCCTCACTGTCCTTGGCCAGAGGCAGCAGCAGGGATCGCACAGAACGCGGTCAGTGGGAGGGAGAGGGCCATGGGAGCAGCTGGAAGGAGGAATTCTTGGCTCTGAGGCCCTGGCACTGGTTGCCCAGAGAAGCTGTGGCTGCCCCTGGATCCCTGGAAGGAGGGAGGAATGACCCAGGCTGGATACAGAGCACCATCTCCCCAGGGAGATGAAACAGAGGCAAAATTCTAAGGGATCAGTGGAGGCATTTCCAAGGGAACAGCGTGGAGAGTGCTCCCAGGGCCGTGAGAAGGACTCGCTGCTGGGGTATCAGGGCCTGCTCTGTTCTCCCAGAGTGACTCAGGAGAGGTTTCAATGTGCAGCCTCTGAGCTCATCACGGGCTCCAGTCCAGGGCTAAAGAAGAAAATGCTAATGCATGAAGTGCATCTCAGAAGGACGCTTGTTCCCTCCAGAGTGGGAATGTGCCCAGAACACCGGAGGTACAGGAAACTGCATCTTCCCTGCAGCATGTAAAACCAGCCTGTAAGTCATGTACAGCACGGGGAACAGCCCAGGGCCAGAGCATCTGTGCCAGTGGGACAAGGGGGAATGGTTTCATACTGACAGAGGAGACATTTAGATGAGGTATTGGGAATCAAATCTTCCTTGTGAGGGTGGTGAGGCCCTGGCACAGCTTGCCCTGTAGCTGCCCCATTCCTGGGAGTGCCCAAAGCCAGGCTGGACAGGGCCTGGAGCAACCTGGGCTAGTGGAAGGTGTCCCTGCCCATGGCACCGGGTGGAACTAGATGATCTTTAAGCTCTTTTCCAACCCAAACCATTCCATGATTCTGTTACTCTCTGGATGGAAGCCAGTGCATGGGTGTAATCTAATCTAATCCTGCCCTCTGGCACTGTGAAGCCATTTCCCCATCCTGTCACTCCAGGTGTTCCTCCAAAGTCCCTCTCCAGCTCTCCTGAGGCCCTTTTAGGCCCTGTCAGGGGCTCTGAGCTCTCCCTGGGGCCTTCTCCTCTTCAGGGGAACATTCCCAGCTCTCCCAGCCTGGCTCCAGCCCTTGGAGCAGCTCCAGGACCTCCTCTGGACTCGCTCCAGCAGCTCCTCCTGACGTTGGACCCCAGGGCTCGATGGGGTCTCACCTGAGCAGGGCAGAGCAGCACAATCCCACTTCCTTGCCTTGCTGCCCACCCTGCTGGGGATGAGGCCAGGGAAAAAAGCCTGCGGGGCCATGGCTGGAGGAGGAGGAGGAGGATAAGGAGCAGGGGGAGGAGAAAGCGCTGCGTTGGAAGCTCATATCGGATATTTTCGCCCTTGGGAGGAACCGGAGGCAGGGCAGGGCAGGGTCCTTGGGGCAGCTGGTGCGGGAGGCAGCCGGGAAGAGCCCGGAGCGGGGAAAGCCATCCCACGCCATTCCCAGAGGGACTGCGGGCAGGCAGAGAACAGTGAGGAGACGGGGGGGAAAGGGAGGGGGCCGGGAAATGCTGCGGGGGACAGCCGGGCAGGAAGGGGCCGCGACACGGGGACAGGACCGGAGGGGTGGGACACCTGGGACACGTAACACAGGGACACGGGGACGGATCGTGACGCGGGGGGACACAGCACGACCCTTTCCGGGTTTTCCCGACTGGAAGCACCTTCCTCGTACGTGCTCCGGGAGAGGCTGTCCGGCGGGCGGGGCCGTGCCGTGCTGGGGCGGTCCGTGCCAGGGGCGGCGCTCCGGGGGATGCGCTGGGCGGCGGCGGCCGCGCCCGGAGCGCTGCGCTCCGCTCCGCCCTGCGGGTGCGCCCGGGGGGCTCCGGCCTTGCCCCGGCCCCTCCTCGGCACCTGCCCCGGCACCCCCTTGCACATCCCCCCGCGGGCCCCGTTTTGCGCATCCCTCTGAGACCCCCAGCATCCCCCCTCTGTGCCCCTGCGAGTTCTTCCTGTCTTTTGCGCACCCCTCTGTCCATACCCGGGGTCCCCCTCCCTTGGCACGCTCCTCTGTGACCCTCGGGGTCCCCCCTTTGCACACCCCTCAGTGACCCAGCCAAAGGGCGGTCCCCGGGACACCCCCGGCCACGTTCCTGGAGTGCCCCCTTTGCGCTTCCTTCCGTCCATCCCCGGGATTTCCCCCCCTTTGCACCCAATTTGTCCATCCCCGGGAGGATCCCCCGCTTTGCACCCCTCTCTGTCCATCCTCTAAGATCTCCCCCCTTTGCAGCCCCTCTATCCATCCCCAGGATTCCCCCCCTTGTGCACCCCCTTTGTCCATCCTTGGGATTCCCCCCCTGTGCACCCCACTCCGTCCATCCCCGGGATTCCCCCCTTGTGCATCCCCCTCCATCTATCCCCGGAATTCCCCCCTTGTGCATCCCCCTCCATCTATCCCCGGAATTCCCCCCTTGTGCATCCCCCTCCATCTATCCCCGGGATTCCCCCCCCCTGTGCACCCCCTCTGTCCCTCCTCGGGGTCCCCCCTTCGTCCCCCGGTGGCGGCCGCCGCTCCCGCCCCGCTCGTGGGCGGCCCTTGCCGGGGCCCGTCCCCCTCCCGTCCCCCTCCCGTCCCCTCCCGGGGCGGTGCCAGCGCGGGGCGGAGGCGGAACGCGGCTCCGGAGCCCAGCCCGAGTGTCCGTGTGCCCCCTCCCCGTGTCCCCGCAGCCCCGCCGCGATGTCGCGGCCGCTGTCGGACCAGGAGCGGCGGAAGCAGATCAGCATCCGCGGCATCGTGGGCGCGGAGAGCGTGGCCGAGCTCAAGCGGGGCTTCAACCGGCACCTGCACTTCACCCTGGTCAAGGACCGCAATGTGGCCACCCCACGCGATTACTACTTCGCGCTGGCCCACACCGTGCGGGATCACCTGGTGGGGCGCTGGATCCGCACGCAGCAGTACTACTACGAGAAGGATCCCAAGGTGGGAGCGCTGGGATGTGGGGGGAGCCCCTCCGTGCAGGGCGGGGTGTGGGAGCCCCCCACGGAGGGTCCCGGCTTGGGGCTGCCGTGGGAGCCCCGTGGATGGGAGCGCTCCCTCCGCGCTGCAATGGAGGGATTGGCGGGGTTCGGTTTTTCGTGGATTTAGGGCTGTTCCGGGAACTTTTCCGAGAGGAGGGACTGGACTTTACCAAGCGAGGCCACTGTCCTTTGCTCTGCAAAACAAACAGAGCCCGGCTCGGCCGGCAGCGGGGTGCAGGGCATGGGAACGCCGTTTGTTGTCCCGCGGCGCCGGCGTGGGTGCTGTCTACCAAAACCAACTCCAAAGCCTTCCCGGGGGAGTTATTGGAAAGGCTTAAAGGCACCCGAAGCCATCCTCAAGCAGGTCTTGTTTAACACGAGCGATGCCAAGCGCGAGCGATCCGGTTTGTGCAGGAGCTGCCGCGCTGCTGCTCGTCCCGCTGCCCCGCTCCGGGCTCTGCCGCGGGGGGATTAAGCCCTAATCCCCCTCCTGACACCTGGACGTCCCTGTCGGCATCAATTTCCTCCCTGCCAGCGCCTCGCTGGGGCCGTGCCAGCCGCGGTAGCTCAGCGCTGCCCCGTGTCGTGTAGGGCTGAGGAAAAGGAGCCTCCAGCAGGGTTTGGGGCTGGGGCTCTCCCGTGCCAGCCGGGTGCTGCTGCCTGGGGTCGCTGCTCCTGGCTCTGCTGGAGTCAAGCCAGTAAATCCCAGTGGATCCTGCCCAGCACATCCTGCCCGGGACAGGAGCGGTGGAACGAGGCGATCTTTGTGCTCCATCCCGACCCGACCCAAACCATTTCAGGATTCTATCCCACCTCCGATCCCCGTCCGACCCCGCAGGTCCTGGGGAAAGCTGTGGAGTCAGCGACTTCCCCCAGCCTAAATCCTTCCTTAAAACCTGCCGGTGCTGACGCCGGGGCTTACACAAGGCCGGACCGGCCGCATCCGTGTCAGCGGCAGTGTCCCCTGCTGTCCCCCATGTCCCCACAGCCACCGGCAGCTCGCTCGGTTTTCCGGTGGCTTTGCAGCCCGGAGTGACATTAGGAAACGGCTCCTCTTTACAGTTTAACTTGGTGCTGCCACCATCGTGGAGCTGTCCCCGCCCTGGGACAGGGCAGCGGGGCTTGTCCAAGGGAAACAGCCTCCTCCCGGTTTGGGAAGGAGCAGGAGAGCAGGGCAGGGGCTGCAGGGCCACCCGGGAGCCACAAGCCTGGAATTCCTGGTGCAAGCCACCCTGCTCTGTTGAAGCTGGGCTTTTTTCCTGTTTGTTTTTGGGATATCACACCACAGCTCCAGAGGAGCCTCCTCCAGCCCTGGGCACGGTGACCACGGGGTGCTTTTCTCTTCCAGAGGATTTATTACCTCTCCCTGGAATTCTACATGGGGCGGACGCTGCAGAACACGATGATTAACCTGGGGCTGCAGAACGCCTGTGACGAGGCTGTCTACCAGGTGAGCATCCCACGAGGACCTGCCCTGGGAGGGATCCCTGTTTTCCAGCTCCTGGGAATGTCCATGTTTCCTACATTGGCTGTAAACTGCTCCCTGAGCCACGGGGGATAGCTTAGGGAATAAAGGCTGCTCCAGAGCCTGCCCTTGAAAAGCCTGGAGCTGCCCAGCCTGGCTGCTGTGTCCTGGGGAAGGCAGCAGGATCCTGGAAGGACCCTGGTGGCTCTGTGGGTGAGGCTGTTCATGTCCATGATCAGTGGCAGGGAGGAATAAAACCTCGAATTAAGCCCAGCTGGGTGCTGGCACCAGGTGGCACTGGGGTTATCAAAGGGTTTTGGGTGGCTCCTTTTGTCCCCACCCTGTCACCTCTTGTGTTGAACATCATCAGATGTGGCCAGAGTGGTTGCACAAGGGCAGGAACAACTTTTGTGCAAACACTGCAAAGGAGAGGAAGTTATTTTTAGGGGGGTTTAAATTTTTTATCCCTACTTGCTGCAACCAGGGGATGTCAGGGTAGGGCAATAGACCAAAGGTCTCCACCTGAGCTCCACAAGGAGTTTTGCATAGGCAAAACCACTTCCTCCTACAGCATCCTGGGCTGGGAAAATTAAATTTCCATGGAAAAGGGGTGTAGATGCTTCTCACCCTCAAGGGTGATGCCTGCAGTTGGGAGGAAGTGCACCTGGGTGCCTGTTCCAGAGGATGGAGGTGCTGAGGGAGCAGGAACACAGCACTTGGATCCTGTCCCCAAGGGACTGGGGTGCTGGGAGAGCAGGAAGGTGGCACCCAGGTGCCTTCCCCCAGGAATAGGGGTGCTGGGGGTGCAGGAATATTCCATCTGGTGGCTGCCTCAAGGGATGGGGGGTTCTGGAACAGGCAGGGAACAGGAACCTGGTGCCTGCCCCTGCAGGACTGCAGCCATGGAGAGAGGGAGCAGGCCTGGGAATAAGCTCTCAGAGCCCTTGGAAGTGTCTGGAACCCCAAGGGCAGCACCCTGGTTATAGTTTGGTGCCAGCCACCCCCAGATCTTGCCCATGGCGAGGTCAAGGGTGTGAGTGTCCCTTGTAAAGCCTGGTAGAGTGACCTTAAACATGGGAGATGGCCCCTGCCGTGGCACAGAGACACAGCTGAGGGGGAGAGCAGCTGCTTTGGGTTCAAATCACAGCTCCCACCTGCACAGATGGGTCTTGTGGAATTAGGTGCCTTTCCAGCCCTCCTGGAGCCCACCTGCAAGGGATTGTGTGCCACCAATGCCCCCCCTCTGTGGGGCTGGGCACCCTGACAGTCTCCAGCCCCTCTCCTTTTTCCCATCTGTAGCTCGGGCTGGACATGGAAGAGCTGGAGGAAATCGAGGAGGATGCTGGGCTGGGCAACGGGGGTCTGGGCAGGCTGGCAGGTGAGTGACCCCCCCAGGGTGGTGGGCACATCCCTGAGGGCTTCACATCCCCTGGGGGAAGTTCCTGATCCTGGGGGTTTCTGCTCCAGCCTTTCCAGCGAGGTGCTGGGAGGCTGCTGGCCCTGGCTCCTGTCCCCTGGGGCTTGTGGCTGTCCCAGGGCTCCCAGCCCCCTCTCTCCTCTCTCCTGGGCAGCCTGCTTCCTGGACTCCATGGCCACGCTGGGGCTGGCAGCCTACGGCTACGGCATCCGCTACGAGTACGGCATCTTCAACCAGAAGATCCGGGATGGGTGGCAGGTAGGGCTGGAGATGTGTGGCCCTCGCTGTCCCCTGCCACAGCTGGAGCCCCACGTTCACCTCCTCCCCCTTAGACTGGGGGGTACAGACACTTCTCCTCAGCTCAGAGGCTGCTGCTGCTGTGATATTTAAAATTTAACAGATATTTTTGTGAACAAATGTAACTTTTTAACCCAGTGCAAGCTCACAGCTCCATCCCTTGTCCCAAGGCCCTTGCTCAGGGCCACCCCAAGAGCTGCTCCACGGCTGCCGGGAGTGGGTGAGGATGGAGCAGTTGTGTTCCTCTTGTGGAAGACGCTGGTTTGGACATGCAACATCAGCAGTGCACCTTGGGCTTGTCCCCATCCCCACGGAAGGCACAGACACCCCAGAGTTCAGGGGGTACCTCCAGGCTGACCCTGCTGTGCCAAAATCCAGCTTTGGGGTGGACACACTGAGAGCATCCTCCCCCTGGCCATGAGCAGAGCCTTTCCCAGCCATCCTGGCCCAGCCATCCTGCAGGTGGGGGGAGCCCCAGGGCTGGGTGGCCCTGTCACTGCTGCGTGTCCCTCCGGCAGGTGGAAGAGGCTGATGACTGGCTCAGGCATGGCAATCCCTGGGAGAAGGCCCGTCCTGAGTACATGCTGCCTGTGCACTTCTACGGCCGCGTGGAGCACTCTGCCTCTGGGGCCAAGTGGATCGACACCCAGGTGAGGGCTGGGGACAGGAATGTCCTTTGCATGGCTTGTCCTGTCATTTGGGGGGTTCTCCCTGCGGAATCTCTGCCAGGAAGGTTGGGCTGGGATGGAAAAGGCAGTGGTGGGGAGGAGGTGGACATGGGGATGAGGACAGATTTGGCTGCTCCACACCTCCATCCCTGGAAGTGTCCAAGGCCAGGCTGGATGGAGCTTGGAGGAATCTGGTCCAGTGGGAAGTGTCCCTGTCCATGGCAGGGGGGTTGGAACAAGATGGACTTTAAGTTCTCTTCCAACCCAAACCATTCTGGAATTCTACAAAATACCAAAAGCAGCTCCAGCAGGGATAAATTAAACCTAATTTAAGCTGCTCCTGACCTTTGCAAGCCCTGAGCACTTCTGACAAACACCAGAGCCAGAGGGGTGTCCCCATGCAGGGATACCAAGGACGTCCCCACCCATGCAGGGGCACCACCCTGAGCAGGAGGCTCTGTGGGATGGGAGGGCCCCAGGGGGAGCATGGGGGGGATCCCAGCCCAGTTCCAGCTGCCCTGGGGATGTCACAGGTGGTGCTGGCACTGCCCTACGACACGCCCGTGCCCGGCTACATGAACAACACGGTCAACACCATGCGCCTGTGGTCGGCCCGCGCCCCCAACGACTTCAACCTGCGCGACTGTGAGTGGGAGCTGGGCACGGTGGGGAGGGCTGGGGGGGTCCCACGCCCACCTCACCCTCTGCTCCTGCTCCCCAGTCAACGTCGGGGACTACATCCAGGCCGTGCTGGACAGGAACCTGGCGGAGAACATCTCCCGGGTGCTCTACCCCAACGACAACGTGAGTCCTGCTCTTCTAGGGGGTCTTTTGGGGGTGGATACAGAGTGTCCAGGTGGAGGGGGAAGGGAAGCAGCTCCTCACTCCAGAGATGTTTTGAGTTGTGTTTCAAGCTGCCTGCAGTGCTTGGATGAGGGTTGATGCCTCTCACCAGGATGAGTCCTTTGCCTAGAGCGAGTGGGGATGAGCAGGCCCTGCTGCAGAAACATTCCTTGAATCCCAGAATACAATGTGAAGGCAAACTGCTGAATGCTGCTGCTGTTACCCTGGTGGCCCTTTGCAACCCTGGGACCAGAGGCTGTGCCTCAAATTGCTGTTTGCACCCCAGCCCTCTTGCTGTGGGAGTTCCTGCCGAGCTGGCACAGAGATGTGGTGGGGCACACAGCCCTTCCCTAGCCACAAACCAAGGGGAAAAAAAGGGAAGCTCTCCTTGTTCTGCCTGCAGTTTGAGGCAGGTCCTGATAGTGTTTTTCCCATTTAATCCTCCTCCAGCCTTCCCAGCTGGTGAGGAGAGCTGGGGGCACTGCAGCTCCAGTGGTGAGATTGTCTCCTGCAGCTTTTCCTTTGCAGACCAGCAAGTTGATGTTTTTTGCTGCATGAATAGTGGCGAAATCCTTGTCTTGGAAATAGCTCCTGTAGCTTCCCTTCCCAGTGTCCTGGTACTTTTCCTTGCAGCCAGAAATTTCAAACCACTGAGAACAGGTTTTGACAATGCTCGGCTGGGATTTAACCTGTTTGTACCAGCACATCCCAAACCCTTGTGCTGGAATCTGGGAAGCAGGAAGAGCTTGGGATGTGGGGGAAGCACACCCTGGGAAAACCTTCCCCCAGGAAGTGCAGTGCAGGAATCCTGCAGGAATCCTGCAGTTCCCTGCTCCTCTGCCCACAGTTCTTCGAAGGCAAGGAGCTGAGGCTGAAGCAGGAGTACTTTGTCGTGGCTGCCACCCTCCAGGACATCATCCGCCGCTTCAAAGCGTCCAAATTCGGGAGCACGGACAGCGTCCGCACCGTGTTTGATTCCTTCCCGGACCAGGTACGAGCCAGGGCTGCTCCCACCTCTGCCTTGGAGCTTGTTTCAACTCCTCCCAGAGCACGCAGATGTTTGTAGGCCCTCCGTGGGGTTCCCAGTGTCCCCACGTGCCACCCTGCTCTCGCAGGTTGCCATCCAGCTGAATGACACGCACCCCGCCATGGCCATCCCTGAGCTGATGAGGATTTTTGTGGACATCGAGAAGCTGCCGTGGGATAAGGTAGGGACACCCCACCTGGTCTCCTCCACCTGCACCCAGTGGTGGGGGAGCCGGTTGTGTGGCTGCTGGGAATGGTGTGGAGCAGTCAGGCTGGGTTTAACTGGTGTGGACTGGGAGGAGCTGGCTGGGCTGTGCTGCTGGGAGGACCAAGGGTGGGTTCTGGCACGTGAGGTATGACTGAGTGCTGGCTCTTCCCTGCCAGGCCTGGGACATCACCAAAAGGACCTTTGCCTACACCAACCACACGGTGCTTCCCGAGGCCCTGGAGCGCTGGCCTGTGGACCTGGTGGAGAAGCTGCTCCCCAGGCACCTGCAGATCATCTACGAGATCAACCAGAGACACCTGGATGTGAGTGCCTGGGAGCCTGCTCCCGAGGGGGGAACAGGGATGTACTGTCAGGATGAGGGGCACGCACAAACTGGTGATGGTGGGTGTGGGGCTGGGGGATTCCAGCTGCTGTTTTGGGAAGTTGATGTGTAGGAGAGCCCATTCCCACCAGCACATTGCCATCCTGCAGTTAGTGACTGTTGAGAGGCTTCACCCGTTGCTTCAGGGACTGGAGAGCTGGCATTTCTTTGCTTCCTAAGTGCTAAATTCATCCTGGGAAAGATGATATCGGGAGTGGTTTGACATCCTGGTCTGGCAGCACAAGGCTTTTGCCAAAGTGGCCTCACTGGCCAAGTGTGTGTCCCCAAACGCCTCTGTGTGGCAGCTTGGGGGATCCTTCTATCCAGAGACATCCATGCTGAGAAAGGGCACCCTTTGGAGGGAGTTTGCACCACCTCAACAGAGTAAAAGCCACTGCTCTGGCTGGTGTCAGATCCGCTGGGGACATTGCCATGGCCCCTCCTCGTAAGCCACGGGGTGGGACATCCCTCAGTGCCACCACCTCTCACCACCTGGCTGGCTCCCCCGGCAGCACATCGCGTCCCTGTTCCCTAACGACGTGGACCGGCTGCGGAGGATGTCCCTGATCGAGGAGGGGGACACCAAGAGGATCAACATGGCCCACCTCTGCATCGTGGGCTCCCACGCCGTCAACGGCGTGGCCAAGATCCACTCCGAGATCGTCAAGACTCAAGTGTGAGTGAGGGAGGGCGGTGCTGCTGGGTCACCCTGGCCTGGGAAGGGGTGGTGGTGCCGGGTGGGCAAGGCTGGAGCTGTGCCGTCCTCGCCCTCGCAGATTCGAGGACTTTGCGGAGCTGGAGCCGGAGAAGTTCCAGAACAAGACCAACGGGATCACCCCGCGGCGCTGGCTCCTGCTCTGCAACCCGGGGCTGGCCGAGCTCATCGCGGAGGTACCGGCCCCTGAGCCTTCCCTGCTGAGCCCAGGCTGCCCTGGCAACCTCAGCCATTCCCATCTTCGGGATGCGTGAGGAGGTCGGGGTCGAGGGAGGGGACTCAGCCCTGGGGTCTCCAACAGCAGAAGGGTGTGGAGCTGCTGGAGCAAGTCCAGAGGAGGCCATGGAGTTACTCCTGACTCCACCTGGCTGGGAGTGTTCAGCCTGGAAAAGGCTCCTGGGAGACCTTAGAGCCCCTTCAAGTGTCTAAAGGGGCACCAGGAGAGCTGGAGAGGGACTTTGGAGAAGGGATGGAGGGACAGGAGAAGGAGGAATGGATGTAGACTGACAGAGGACAGGGTTTGATGGGATATTGGAAAGAAATCCTTCCCTGTGAGGGTGGTGAGGCCCTGGCACAGGTTGCCCAGAGCAGCTGTGGCTGCCCCTGGATCTCTGGAAGTGTCCAAGGCCAGGTTGGACAGGGCTTGGAGCACCCTGGGCTAGTGGAAGGTGTCTCAGCCTGTGGCACGGGGTTGGAACTGGATGATGTTCAAGATCTCCTCCATCCCAAACCATCCCACCATCAGCACGTGCCCTTGCTCCTGTTGCAGAAAATCGGGGAAGACTACGTGCGGGACCTGAGCCAGCTGACCAAGCTGCACAAGTTTGTGGACGACGACCTCTTCATCCGGGAGGTGGCCAAAGTGAAGCAGGTGAGGGGCAGGGGCAGCAGGGGGAGCAGGTCTGGTGTTCCCCGGGGGCTGACATGGTCCCTGCCCTGGCCCAGGAGAACAAGGTGAAGTTCGCGCTGTACCTGGAGAAGGAGTACAAGGTGAAGATCAACCCTTCCTCCATGTTCGATGTGCACGTGAAGAGGATCCACGAGTACAAGCGGCAGCTGATGAACTGCCTGCACATCATCACCATGTACAACCGTAAGGCAGCGTGCCCCGAGGGGACAGGGGCACCCCCCGTGCCCCATATCCCACAGTAACCCTGCTGTTTCCTCCAGGAATCAGGAGGGATCCTGCAAAGCTCTTTGTGCCCAGGACAGTCATCATTGGAGGCAAGGTAAGTTGGGTCAGGAGTTTTAGAGATTTTTTTGGAGGAAGTCCACGGAAGTGTCCTGGGCGATGTGGGTGCAGACGTCTCATGGGGCCACATCTCTGCAGCTCCCTGACAGGAGGGTGCAGCTGGCAGGGGTCAGTCCCTTCTTCCAGGGAGAAAGGGACGTGACAGAGGAAATGGCCTCAAGCTGTGCCAAGGGAAGTTTAGATGGGATATTAAGAAAAAAGTCTTCATCAAAAGGGTGGCCAGGCATTGGAACAGCTGCCCAGGGCAGTAGTGGAGTCCTCATCCCTGGAGGAAGTTAAAAGATGTGTGGATATGGCACTTGGGGACATGGGTCAGTGGTGGCCTTGACAGTGGAGGGGGAATGGTTGGATTCGAGGGCTTTTCCAACTTAAACAATTCCATGATTCCATGGTGTTAAGTCCACAAAGTTACCCCAAAAAGCACTGGAGTAGCACTGGTGCTTCAACCCAAGCAAGTTTGGGTGGGGTTAGGAGAACCATCTACTGTCTGTGGTCATGGAAGCCCCCAGAAACGTGGTGTAACACGTGGTGATGGGAACAGGGATAAACAGGTTCTTCCCTGGACACTGGGAGCTGGGTGTGCCTCACCTGCCCCTGGCACCAGCCCTCCTGGCTCACCTGTGGCTTTTCTCCCAGGCTGCCCCAGGATACCACATGGCTAAAATGATCATCAAGCTCATTAACGCCGTGGCTCAGGTGGTGAACAACGACCCCGTGGTGGGCAGCAAGCTGAAGGTCATCTTCCTGGAGAACTACAGGGTGTCCCTGGCAGAGAAAGGTACCTTGGGTGGGACATGCTGTGGGGAGGGGGTGTCCCTCCATCCCATGGTCCTTCAGCAGGAAACAAACCCAGAGCTGGTCACCACGAGCCCCCGGTGTGTTTTGTTGGCAGTGATCCCCGCGACCGACCTGTCGGAGCAGATCTCCACGGCGGGCACCGAGGCCTCGGGGACGGGCAACATGAAGTTCATGCTGAACGGGGCTCTGACCATCGGCACCATGGATGGAGCCAACGTGGAGATGGCCGAGGAGGCTGGAGAGGAAAACCTGTTCATCTTCGGCATGAGGGTGGAGGATGTCACGGAGCTGGACAGGAGAGGGTGAGGGCTGGGGGTGCCACAGGGCTGCCACCTCAGGTACCCAGGCAGCAGCACTGTTTTATGGCCTCCTTCCCCCCAGGTACAACGCCCAGCTCTACTACGACCGGCTCCCCGAGCTGAAGCAGGCTGTGGACCAGATTAAAAGTGGCTTCTTCTCCCCAAAAGAGCCCAACCTCTTCAGCGACGTGGTCAACATGCTCTTCCACCATGACAGGTGAGGTGCTGGGGTACCATCCATCCCCTGGGCTGGGACCACGCTGCACAGGGATGATGCTCCTCAGGCAAGGAGTCTCCCTGGATGGCCATTGTCACATTAATGCCTTCGGGTGCACAGCCCTTCCAGATGATCTGAGGCATCTCGAGGGCTTTCCTGGCCAGAGCACTGGTCAGCCATGGGCATTGGGATTGGAGAAATGCTTTCACTGCATTTCCCTCCCAGGGCACCCAGGGTTCTTTACCAACAAGGCTTGGGGAGAGGTGATTTAGCCAGAGGCTTTGTGTTGGAGGATGCCTGTCAGAGACGGGATTAGACCGATGTCTCGAGCGTTTTTGGGGTTCTTGGGACCCCTCTGTGTGTGTGGGGCTGGGGCCGTGCCCAGAGCCCTCAGCCTGGCAACGCTGTCAATCATGGCACCTTGGTGCGTGAGGCTGTGCTAACCGAGCCTCTGATTGGTCGAGCTGCCAATCAATCACAGTGGGGGCAACACTAACCAGCCTCTGATTGGTTGAGCGACCAGAAGTCCCGCCTAGAGGCGGGCCCATGAAGGGCTGCGGGTATAAAAGGCGCTGAGGGCATTATGGCCGACCTTGCCCTGACATCTTCCTTGGGGTTTCTGCCTCACCCACGCTGGAGCCCAGCAGTCGGTGGCTGTGTGGTTTTTTCTGTACCTTTTCCTTCTTTCTCTCTCTCCCTCCTTCTCTTAATCCTTTCACGGAGCTTTATGGTAACATAACATCTTAAGGTTTTAAAGGTTTCCTAGTTAAATAGGCTAAGCAAATGCTAAATAAATCCTAAGTAAATGCTGAATACTAAATTAATGCTAAGTAATGCTATGATAAGTGGCTTTACATTGAATTCAACATTGTATTTAATTTGAATACAGTGTTTTCTTTTTGCCAAAGTTCCCTTAATTTGCTCTGTTTTTGCAAGTAGACTTCTGTGTGTTTTTTACCTCTTGAGAGAATCTGGTGGGGATTTCTCCTTTGCACCAAAACGGAGCAAAGGAACCTTAAGTTTAACCCCTGGATTTAAGGACTGGGGTGTGACAACACCTCGGATCAGGCATCCTGCATTCCTGTTTCTCCTGCTCTTGACTCCTCCTTTCTTGGCTGCTGCAGGTTCAAAGTGTTTGCCGACTACGAGGCTTATGTCAAGTGCCAGGAGAAGGTCAGCGAGCTGTACCTGGTGAGTGCCAGCCCGGGGACAGGGCAGGGAGCTGTGCTGGGACACAGCATCCCCTCCTGGAGAAGGAACACGCTGGAGATGGGGCTGAGCTCATCCCAGGGCATCCCTTGGGGCCAACCCCACTCTGGAGAAAAGGAGGCTCGGGGGTGACTCTGCAACTCCCTGAAAGGTGGCCGTGCCCAGCTGGGGTTGGCCTCCTTCTGCAGGCAGCACTGGCAGAACCAGGGGAATCAGCCTCCAGCTGTGCCAAGGGAAATAGAGGTTGGATATTAGGAAAATATTTTTCACGGAAAGAGTGATAAAGTTGTGGAATGGCTGCCCGGGGAGGTGGTGCAGTCCCCACCCCTGGGTGTGTTTAACAAAGCCTGGATGTGGCACTGCGGGCCAGGGCTGGGTTGAGCTGCTGGGACTGGGTTGGACTCCGTGACCCTGAAGCTCTCTCCCAACCCGCTGATCCCGTGGATTCCTCGCAGAACTCCAAGGCCTGGACCAAGATGGTCATCAGGAACATCGCGGCGGCCGGCAAGTTCTCCAGCGACCGCACCATCAAGGAGTACGCGCGGGACATCTGGCACGTGGAGCCCTCGGACCTGAAGATCCCCCCGCCCAACGAGCCCCGGGACGCGGGGCAGGACAAGACCCCCAACGGCACGGCGGCCTAGGGGCCGGCGCCGCCAGCGCTGTACAATTCCCTGCTGTCTCAGTCTCTGTCTCTGCTGCTGCTGCTGGCTTTCCCCAGGGGTGGGCACGAGGGGAGGGGTTTTTATAACGCCAAGTGTCGTGTGTGGGAAGCGAAAGCACGTCGCCCTGTTGCTTGCATTAGGTGGTAACAATAAAAAAAAAAGTGCCACTGGAGTCTAACGGAACCTGAAGTTAGGGCTGGGATTGCTTCCGGCAGTGCTGATGCAGGGAGAGGGGTGTGAGCACAGCTGGACACAGCTGTCTGCACCCTGAAGCAGGACAGGGGCGTGCCAGCCCCGTGTGTCCCCACCAGTGTCCCGTGGGATGCTCCCAGTGCTGGCTCTGGTGGCCCAGAGCACATCAGTGTCTCCATCCCTCGAGTAACCTGCAGCATGCTGGAGGCAGAGGGTGACTTAAAAGTTTCTTAGTAGTTTTTATTACTTACAGCAGTAAGTTCAGTGCCATGGGGGGAGGGTCCTGGAGTGCTTTTGAGAGAGCATGGGATCAGTGCAGGCAGCAATTGGCATCACTTCATGTTTAAGAAGTCTCTGCAGGAAGATGTAATAAGTCTTACACTGTGTCACTGGCCCTCCTGTGCTGCATCAGAGCCTGGTTTGTGATCCCTGCACGCAGGGCTGAGCTGGGCTTGCAGCATCTCTGCACGAGGGCAAAGAGGAGCTGGTGTCCCCAGAGCCACCTCCCCAGGCTGAGGACAGGCTCAGGGCAGTGGGGAGAGACTGAAGTTTGGGAAGTGCTGCCAGCAAACCCCGTGGGGAGGAGAAGGAAGGAGCAGGGGGCAGGCAGCAGGAGAGGAGGCACCAGTGGAAGGCGAGGCCAAGGCTCATCCTGTGCCCCCCGTTTCTGTGGAGCAGCACTTACTTCACCAGGGCAGGCAGCTCCGGGTTGAAGGAGATGTAGTCGTGGCCCAAGCCCAGCTTTTGGGGAAAGGTAATGAACTTCACCTTGGATTTGTCCTTGTAGGCTTTGAGGGCTGTCTCGTAGAGCTGCCACGGGGCAGGAGCGCCGTTACTGCACGAGCAGGGACCCCAAACCCCTCCTGCTGTGTGGCCATCCCCTCTCTGGCCACTCAGCCTCCAAAGGCAGGCTCACAGCCCGGGTGGCAGGTGCCCACCTTGTGTCCCAGCTTTGGAGGCACGACTCCATCATCTTCTGCGTGCAGGATGAGCAGGGGGCAGCCCAGCACCTTCACACTGCGGGCAGCAAGCACAGCCCTGAGGATGCTCCCAGAGCCAACAGCTCCCAGGAGCCTCCCCAATCCATGTGAAAATTCCACAGCACCCTGAGCCCCCCAGCACTGCCCCTCAGAGCCAGCCTCATGCCCACCTGGGTGATGCCCATGCTGCCTGCCCTGAGCACCCTAATCACCTTAACCCCCAATTATAGAGTCACCAGGTTTCAAAAGCACCCATAGATCACACAGATTTTGGGCAGGCTCTCTGTGCTACAAGGAACAGGAGTGCCAAAAAAAGGATGGTGGCTTGTGGACTTTGCTCAATAATCAACCTGATACCTGACATTATGCAAACAAAAAGTCACTTTTGGAGCATGAGTAAGCTGGGTAAACACAGGAGGGCAGGAATTTCAATGGGGTGACTGACCCCTCTCCTCAGCCAGGTGGTCCTGGCATCATTCCCACAGCCCCTGGGGTCTGCTGTGCCCCTTCCCACCGGGAACTCACTTCTCATCGCTGCGGAAGAACATTCCTGCCCGAGCCATGGAGTCCAGGATGAGGTACTCAAAACCTGGGAACTGCCGGTACACCTGGCAGGGGGAGAGTTTGGGGGTGCTAAAGCACAGCCTGGATTCAGCTGTGAGGGGGAGACGCAGGAAGCTGGGGCTGGCACTGCTGGGGGAGCCCCCAGGCTCACCTTGGTGATGGGGATGTTGGCGGCTGCGTCTCGGATGTTGGTGTAGGGAGACTCCAGGACAACAGCATCAATCTGGACCCCTGAGGGCACAGAGGTGGCAGTGGGCATGGCTTTGAGGGGCTGTCCCCCTGCCAGGCTGCTGCCACATCCCCATCCCAGGCAGCAGTGAGGCCAAGATGTCCCCATCCCAGCAGGGAGGATAGGGAGGGATCCTCATCTCCTCTGCAGCCCCACAATCAGGCCAGGGCAGTGCAGAGCCTCAGGGTGACACTGCATGGGGACAGCCCTCACCTCGCTCCTCCTGCAGTTTCCTTGCTGCATTGACGGCAATCCTGTGACAGGGGAGGTGACAGTGAGGGGGAGCAGCACGGGGGGGACACAGCTCCCTCAGGTTCCCCTTGTTGGCTGCGTTTGGCTTTGGGGGCCTCCACCAAGGAGCTGCTCCGAGCCCTTGGTCCATCCCCAGGTGGCACCAGTCTGGCAGCAGTGTCACAAGGCACAGGGTGGGCTCTGGTGTGTCCCCATCCCGCCCCCTGCACCCACCCTGTCCCCAGGGAATGTCCCCAGAAGAGGATGCTGCTGTTCCCACTCCGCGCTTTCGCCCAGTCATAGAGTGCCAGGACATCTGTGGTGAAGCCACTCTCTGAGGGGTGTCCAGTGGAGTCCCCATAGCCTGTGGGGGACACAGCTCGGTGTCACAACCCTGGTGGGGACAGGCCCCAAGAGGGGGACCACCCACCGAGAGGCAAGGGGACAACTTTACCTCTGTAGTCGAGAGCCAGGATGTGGAAGTCAGCAGCCCCCATCGTCTGTCAGAGCAGCACTGAGTTATGTCCTGCCAGGGGATGCACCCCAGGACCCCTGGGCATGGCCTGTTCACTCTGCACAGGGTCTCTGTGGGGTCCCCAGGGCCAGCAGGAGCCTTACTCCCAGCAGGTCCCTGTGTCCCCACAGGCCACCACTTACCTTCAAGAACTGGATACGGTGGCTGGCAGCCCTGGTGAGGAAAATGGGGTTAGAGCTTGGGGGGACCCCAAGGGAGCCTCCCCTCCAGCACCAGTGCAGGTGAGGAACCAGGTGACCTTATCCCAGAAGGGAAGAGCTGGATGCTGTGGGGTGGGTGGATTTTGACTTTTCCCTTTATTTTACAGGGATTCTCCTTGACTGCTGGGGTCAGAAACCTACACAGCAGCCCCAGCCTGCAGCACTGCTGGCTGCTACACTGAGTTTGCTGCTTCTCACCTCACCTCAGCCATCCTGCCCTGCCCCTGGCCCTGCAGCAGCAGCTCAGGAGCTCACCTGGTGCCCCCATTGCCGTGCAGGTAGATGATCACGGGGTGAGCATCAGCCAGAGCCTCCTCGTACCAGCGCTGGTCCTTGCCCTGCGCCTCGGCCCCTCTGCTGCCTGGCACCGTGTGCCTGGGGGGACAGGGGTCACCCCGGGGGCTCCACCAGGACACTGCTGTGCCCCGTGGCACGCCGAGGATGCCCTGAGGACATGCTGCTCACCAGATGCCAACTGTGACGCCCGGCTCGGTGGTGAGGTACAGGTTGATGGTGTTGTTCACCAGCAGCTCCGGCCGCCGAAAGTCCACGAAGAAAGGGAAGGCCACTGATGGAGAAACCACAGCCATCATCCAGAATCCTCCTACCCAGCTGCTTTCATACAAGTCTTTCCAAACCAGCGTGTTATTTGTTCTGAATTATCAAGGGCCATGCTGAGGCAAACGAGCTGAGCCCTCTGCTATCTCCTCCCACCCGAATTTCCACCCCTGCTGATGCTGAGCGTGCCTGGGCGTGTTGTGACTGCAGGCAGTAAACAGGGTCGGCAGCAGCACCTCATTAGAGCTTGCAAAACAGGGGCAGAGATCCCTCCGTGCCTCCTCTGCCAGCCCGGGGCACGGCAGGACAAACACCACCCTGGCACGGTGCCACCCGTGCTCTGGGGGGGTCTGCAGCAGCCAGCTGAATGCCTGGGGGGTCCTCCCGGCCGGGACAGCCCCGGGACACTCACGGAAGTTCAGGTAGACGAATTTGTTGAGCAGGCTGGGGAAGAGGCGGATGAGGAAGGGCAGGCTGGCGTAGGTGAGGAGCGGGGCCAGCAGGAGGGTGCGCAGCCATGGCAGCCACCAGCGCCCGGCCCTGCAAGGGAGGCACGGCTCAGCACATCCCCTGCCCTCCCCAGGGGTGCAGCTCCCCATTCCCATGCCAGCCGTGAGGGTTGGTAGAGCCACAAGGGCCTGAGGGTGATCCAAACCCCTCTGGCAGTGGGAGCTGGATCCCCACATCGGTGCTTGGATTTTGGGGACGGAGCCAAGGTGTCTGAGCAGCCCCACGGTGGCACAGGGTGACACAAGCTCGGATTTGGTCCCCACGCACTCCCACGGGGTGCCTGGAGGCAGGAAGGGCAGGGAACGTGCCAGGGCCGGGAGCTGCAAGTCAAACCTGCAATAAGGAGCAACCGATACTGTGTGGCAACACCCGAGCCCGGGCTGGGGAGGCACAGCCACTGCTCTGCCCCAGGCCTGGCCCTAGGAGCTTTGCAATGCTCCAGGGACAGGGAGGAGGGAGGGAAAGGGGCCTGGGGGTGATGTCCCCAGTGCCACCAGCACCACCTCCAACAGTGCCCTGCCATGCCAGGGCTGCCCCATGGTTCTGCTCAAACCAGGCCTCTCTGCCCCACAAGTGACCCCAAAACCCCGTCAGTGACCCACAAGTGACCCCAAACCCCATTAGCAACACATAAGTGACAATAAGTGACCCTAAAACCCCATTAGAGACCCGCAAGTGCCCCCCAAACCCCGTAAGTGACTTACAAGTGATGCATAGGTGGCCCCAAACTGGCCCTTGCTGCCCCACAAGTAAACCCACAACACCAAAACCTCTAAGTGACCCCAGGACAACATTAATGACCCTAAAACCCCACAAGTGACCCCAAACCAGCCCCAGGTGGGAAAGGAAAGCCAAGAGCTGGAGCTCTCCCAGCATCAACACCCCCTGTGGGCTAACGGTGATGGGGAAATCCGGCTGGGCAGGGGATTTGGGGCAGAGGGCTGCGATGGGGCCGGGCACAGCCCTGCCCCTGCCAGGCCAGCAGCAGGGGCAGGCAGCACCCAGCCCGTTCCCTGCCCTGGGAATGCCGCAGGACCCTAAGGAAGGACAGCCCCAGGGGTGCCAGGGTGCCAGGGCACCATGGCACCGCTCACCAGGGAATTGGGACAGTCCCCGTGATGGGGAAATCCGGCTGGGCAGGGGATTTGGGGCAGAGGGCTGCGATGGGGCCGGGCACAGCCCAGCCCCTGCCAGGCCAGCAGCAGGGGCAGGCAGCACCCAGCCCGTTCCCTGCCCTGGGAATGCCGCAGGACCCTAAGGAAGGACAGCCCCAGGGGTGCCAGGGCACGATGGCACCGCTGCCCGGGGAATGGGGACAGTGCCAGGGCGGGGAAGGACGGCAGGGGCTGTGAGGGAGGGGACAGCTCCTCAGATCCCGGTGATCCCCAGGACATGGGGCTGGGCAGATGGGACAGCCGGAGGGGCTGCAGGGAATTGTCACCTGCTGCAGGTGACCGCGGGGACAGCAGGGCGACACAGCCACAGCACGGCACCGGGACATGGCCACAGCAGGGTGACACAGCCACACGGCCGCTGCACGGGGTCGCGGTGCCGGCAGGGTGACACGGGGACACGGCCACAGCGTGGAGTCACTGTCATGGCAAGACGATCCGGGGACACGGCCACAAGCATGGGCTGGCGCCAGCGACAGGGTGACACGGCATTGGGGACAGCCACGGGGTCACGGCCCAGCGGGGGGACCAGGCCACGGCCTGGGGACACAGGAGCGCGGGGTGACAGCGCCAGCAGGGCAGCACGGCCGCGGCGCGGGGACAGAGCCGTGCCACGGGGGACAGGGGACAGAGCCGGGGACACGCGGCTCGGGGGAGCACGCCGGTGTCCCCACGGCGATGTCGCCACGGTGATGTCGCCAGGGCGGCGGGTACTCACCGCCCGTGCCGGGCCACGCCGAGCCTGCCCTCCGCCCGGCCAATGTCGCCGCTGCCTCTGTCGCCGCCGCTGTCGCCGTCCCCGCCGCGCCGCCGCATCGCTGCGCCCCACAGCGCCGCCGGCCACGCCCACCGCGACACGCCCGCGTCACGGGGACACGCCAGTCACCGGGCCACGCCCACGGCCACGCCCACCGGGACACGCCCGCGTCACGGGGACACGCCAGTCACCGGGCCACGCCCACGGCCACGCCCACCGGGACACGCCCGCGTCACGGGGACACGTCAGTCACCGGGCCACGCCCACGGCCACGCCCCGCGGACAGGGACAGGGACAGGGACAGGGCCACCCGCGGGGCCACCGCCCGCGCCAGGGGACTGCGGGGACCCGGCCGGGCTGCAGCCCTGTGCCCCCCCAGGGCTGGTGGTCCCAGGGGTCTCTGGCATGGTGGCATCTCCTTGTCCCTGGGCTAGCCATGTCTCAGGGGTCTCTGGCAGGGTGACATCCCCTTGTCTCCCAGGGCTGGTGGGTCCCAGGGGTCTCTGGCATGGTGGCATCCCCTTGTCCCCCACCCAGGGCTGGCTGGGGACAGGGGGTCTCTGGCATGGTGGCATCTCCTTGTCCCCCAGTGCTGGCCACACCTAGAGGGATGATGCCATCAGGGTGGCAGTCCCCACTCCCCCAGGGACCCCAGGACATCTGCAGCTCTCTGTCCTCCCAGGACAGGCAGGTTTAAGGGGGACCCCAGAAAATCTGCAATCCCCCAGGGACCCCAGGAGATCTGCAGCCCCCTGTGAGCCAGGGCTGGGTGGGTTTAGAGGGGACCCCAGAAAATCTGCGGTCCCCTGTCCCCCAGAAGAGGCCAGGGGGAGCATGTGGCCAGCAGTGACACACCAGGGAAAACAGCCTTGCCACGGGCAAGCAGCACAGAGGGAAAGCTTCCAGGTTAAAAAATAAAAATAGTTTTTCAAATGGTTTAACACTAAAGCTAATCCTGTGTCCAGGATTCAGCAGGAAGGGTGGGAGGCTGCTGCTGCCTGCCCTCCCAGCTGAGCCTCCCACCTGCAGCCCTGTCAGGGTGAGTCAGCCGGGCCTTTTCAGGATGGAACTTCCCACCGGGACAGAAACACCCCTGAGTCAGCAGGATTCCCCGTGCCAGCCTGCCAGGGGCAGGAGGATGTGCTGCTGGAAGGCACCCACAGCTGGGCCAGCCCTTCAGCACCTCACCTGTCAGAGAGGTGCTGCAGGGACCCCATAAATCAACTGTGGGAGGGCTGGGGACAAACCTTGTCCCAGAGGAGCAGCCACCCAGGCTGGCATTTGGAGCTGCTTTTATCCAAAGTAAGACCTGTGCTGCTTTTCCTGAGTTGGAATCACGGAATCCCAGAATGGTTTGGGTTAAAGGGGCCTTGAAGACCACCCCATCCCACCCCCTGCCACGGCAGGGACACCTTCCACCGTCCCAGGGCACTCCAAGCCCTGTCCAGCCTGGCCTTGGGCACTGCCAGGGACCCAGGGCACCCTGTGCCAGGGCCTCCCCACCCTGACAGGGAACAATTCTTTCCCAACATCTAATCTAACCCTGCCTCAGCAGCAAAATGCAAATCCACAGACAAACAGGTCCAGCCAAGCCAGGGCTGTGGGCAGGCACGGCGTGTTCCCCACAGCAGCTGCTGCAATAAGGGGCACAAGCCAGCCCCGAGCTGCTCTTGCCCTGCCTCAGGGGCAGGAGAATGGGGGAAAGGACCAACAGACCCAGCTGGTTTCTCAAGCCAGAGCTTTGCCTTTCACCCCCAGTTTTCCCCCATTCCCAGCTGGTTTCACAGGCCAGAGCTTTTCCTTCCACCCCAAATTTCCCCCATTCCCAGCTGGTTTCACAAGCCTGAGCTTTTCCTTCCACCCCAAATTTTCCCCATTCCCAGCTGGTTTCACAAGCCTGAGCTTTTCCTTCCTCACCAAATTTTCCCCATTCCCAGCTGCTTTCACAGCCAGAGCTTTTCCTTCCAGCCCCAATTTTCCCCCATTCCCATTTGGTTTCACAGACCAGAGCTATTCCTTTCACCCTCAATTTTCCCCATTCCTAGCTGGTTTCACAAGCCAGAGCTTTTCCTTCCACCCCAAATTTTCCCCCATTCCTAGCTGGTTTCACAGGCCAGAGCTTTTCCTTCCACCCTCAATTTTCCCCATTCCCAGCTGGTTTCACAGACCAGAACTTTTCCTTCCAACCCCAAATTTTCCCCATTCCCAGCTGGTTTCATAAGCCAGAGCTTTTCCTTTCACCCCCAATTTTTTCCCTGTTCCCAGTGGTTTCACAAGCCAGAGCTTTTCCTTCCACCCCCAATTTCCCCCCATTCCCAACCGGTTTCTCAAGCCAGAGCTTTTCCTTCCACCCCCAATTTCCCCCCTTTCACAAGACAGAGCTTTTCCTTCCACCCTCAATTTTCCCCATTCTCAGCGAGGGTGGGCTGCAACTGGGCAGTGAATTCCCATGGGAGAGGTGATCCCAAAAACTGCAGTGATGCCCACAGGGCTGGGCAAGGTGCCAGAGGGCTCTGGAGCTCCTGAGGCTGGCACGGAGCTCGGGAAGCTCAGAGTGCCCACCAGGATGGAGCAAATCCTTCCTGCCATAAGGAGCCAGCCCAGCAAACGCGAGGTTTTCCTGGGCTGAAGGGGAAATGCTCGGGTGGAACGAGGCGGGATGGGGCCCGGGAGGCGGTGCTGGAAGGGGATTTGTGAGCCCGACGTGGGATGGCAGCAGCGAGCCGCGCTACCACTGCGGCTGAGCAGGGCTCGCCTTTGTTTTGTGCAAAAAAAATAGCAAAGTTTGGGCTTATGTCATTGCAAACTTCTCCCGGCACCAGCTGGGAGATGGGGAGGTTCCCTCCAGCTGGTTTTTTTTGGGTTTGTTTTGTTTTGTTTTGTTTTTTCCCCTACAGCATCTTTCCCTTTTTCCCTTTACGTTTTGCTGATGGTTTCGTGGTTTTTGTTGGTTTTTGTGGGTTTTTTTTGTTTGGTTTGGGGTTTTTTTTGTCTTTTTGGTTTCTTGGCTATTTGATGACCCTCTTCCCCCTGTCATGGCCTGGGTAAGGGGTTCTTGTGCCCAGCAGGGCACACCTGGAGAGACCCCAGGAATACAGGAGCAGCGCCCAGCTCCCCGCGCTGCAGCCGGACTTTTCCTCGCCCTAGAACAAAGCACCCCATTGTTCGGGGAAAATGGGAAGGAAAGCGTGACGGAGCAGGCCGAGCCAAGGCGGGAGGGTGTTCCTGCAGGAGCCGGGCACCCACGGCCTGGCACAGGGCTCACCCACCGCCCGCTGCTCCTGATTTTGGGAGGCTCCGTGCCAGCCGCGGATCCACCGGCGGCTGATGGATGTCCTGCAATCCCGGTGTTTCCCACGTGCCCCGATTTGTGTTGCTTTTTGAGCCGAGGTTTCCTTCCTGTCTGGCTGTAAATGCCATCCTGGGGCGCAGCTGCTCGCTGGGAAAAGGGATCCAAAAATAGGCGGGAGGGTTCTGCGTCCGGCCCGGCTCCGCGGCTCCTAGAAATGTGCTTTTCTCCTGTGGGAAAGATAAAATCAGGATGCCCCTGCTAACAGCTGGTCCTAAAAATGAGTCAGGAATTTGCACTGGGATGATTCGCAGTGCTCCTGAGGCACGGCCCTGTGGGATGGGGACATGGGGACAGCGAGCGTGCTGCCTGTCCCCATCGCCCGCCCGTGCACGCGTGTGGCCCGTGGCTTTGTTGGGGACAGGGGGGACCTTTCGGGGCTGTCGCTTGGATTAGAGAGGCAGGAGGAGGAGGAGGGTGAGGGGGATAAAGGTCCTGGCACTCGCCAGGCTCGCAACAAAACAAAAGCACCAGATGGTTCCAACTTCGGCACAATACGCGGAGAAAAAGTGTTTGAAGCGGGGATGGAAAAGCAAATGTGGAAAGAGAGGGAGAAAGGAAAGAAAGGAAAAACCCTCAGCGAGTGTCAGAGCAGAAGAAAGCGGCGGAGAAAAATGGCAAATGTTAAAAACGCAGACAAAAAGCCCTTGGCCGGCACAAAGCCGCGGCTGCTGACATCTGTCCGGCACAGCCACAGGGCCCCTTCCCTCTGCAGTCACCTTGCCTGGCTGCTGTCACCGCGGGGACACGGCCACATCCCTGGGCAGGGCTGTGCTGGGGACACCGTGCCATGTCCCACCGCCGGGGCAGGTGGCGGTGAGGTGCCAGGTGACGCGCAGCAGCGCTACCCTTAAATATTTCATGACAATATTTTATTACAATATTCTATTACAATATTCTATTACAATACTTTTGGAGCTCTCTACGCTGTCACCTCGCACGTCCCAGACGTCCTGGCGCGGTGGCAAACCCACCCGTGGCTCTGCTATGGGGTTTTAAGCCTGGTTTATGATCTGAGCAGGGTTTATCCAACCCCCTATGCGAGGCTTTTGTGCTCCCCTCGCTCCTCCCCACGAAATTTCTTGAACCCACAGACCAGAGCCGCCTTGAAAAAAGGAAAGAAGGCTAAAAAGTCACATCGCCCCTGGCATTTTCTTTTTTAAAAAAAGCAAAATAATCTCATGGCATTGCTGGAGAGCGGATTGCAGCGTGGGTGGAAGCCCTTATTCGCCATGAGAGGCTCCAGCAGCCTCGGGGAGCGCCGGCTGCCTGCGGCTGGGCTGGCGCTGAGCAGCAGCGGGGGCGGGCGGCGGCTTCCAGCCGGGAATGCCGAGCCCTGACCGGGCCCGGAGCGCTGCTGGAGCCCGTGGCACCGCCCCGGGCTGCCCTGCCGGCTGGCTGCTGGGGCACAAGGGGGTCCTGGGCTTTGTGACCCCCCCAAGCAGTGCAGAGCCACCGGCGGTGCTGGGGCTGTGGGTGTCACAGCACGGCAGCCGTCCTGTGCCACGGTGACACGGGGAGAGTCGGGGTGTTGTCCCCCAGGCCCAGGGGTGGCAGGGAGCTGGGGTGTCCTGTCCCCAGGGTGGGGGACAGCGATGTGTTGGTGTGACCTTCAGGTGTGGGACAGCCCCGGTGACGTGCCGTTGTTTTTCTGGGACAATGAGGAGCTGCAGGGCCGTGTCCCTGGGGTGAAGGACAGCGTGGAGCCGGGGTGATGCCACCCTGGGGGACAGCACAGCAGGGACTCAGTGGTGTCCACTTGGCTTGTGGGAGGATGAGAACCAGGGTGATGTCACCCTGGGGTGCAGGACAGGGGCAGATGGGTGATGCTCTCTGGGGGACAGGACGGAGCTGGGGTGATGCTGCTCTGGAGTGCAGGGTGATGACCCCATGGGGTGCACAATGATGGGAACTCAGGGGATGTCATCCTGGGGGACAGGACAGCTGCGAGCTGGGGTGATGCCACCTTGGGGAGTGCGATGACAGGAACTGTGCTGATGCCATTTGGAGGGATGGGACACTGAAGAGCCACTCTGAGGTGTGGGACAGTGGGGACCATGGTGGTGCCACCCTGGGGGACAGGACAGTGGAGAGCTGGGCTGATGCCACCCGGGGCTGCAGGACAGCAGGGAGATGGGATGATGTCCCCTGGGGTGCAGGATGACGGGAACCGAGCTGATGCCACCCGGGGGACCAGGACATCGGGGACCGAGGGCTGTGCTATCCTGAGGTGCAGGACAGCGGGCAGCTGACGTGATGCCACCCTGGGAGGACATGACAGCAGCAAGCTGGGACGATGCCACACGGGCGCAGAACAGCGGTGACGCCCGGGCCGAACCCCCTTTTGCAGGGGGGGCGTTCCCGGGCGGTGCCGCACAAAGGCCGCCGGTCCCCCCGCCCCGGGGCCGCCCCCGAGCCTCGGCCCAATAAACGCGGCCGCATTTGAACGCGGATCCTCCCCCGGCCCCGCAACGCTCCGAGCGCTCCGCCCGCGGCACGGGCAGCGGTGAGGCGGGCACGGGCACGGCGAGGGCGAGCGGCACCGCCGAGCCCCGGGCGCGGGGCAGCGCCGTCCGCCCCGCTCCCTCCTCCGCGGGCGGTGCCGGGGCTCTGCCCGCCCCTTCCCGTCCCGTCCCGTCCCTTCCCGGCGGGGCCGGCCGCGTGTGCGGGGCGCCGGGACGGGCCGGCGGGGAAGGGGCGCAGCGGCGAGGTGGGTGCTGGGGAGATGGGGGGGATGGAGGGTGGGGAGGTGCTGGAGGGAAAGGGGGATGCTGGCAGTGGGTGATGGGGTGGGGGCGCGTCGCCGCGGGGCAGGGTGGTGGTTTCAGGGGTGTCTGTGAATGGGTGCCACCGGCGCTGGTGGCAATGGTCCCGCGGGGTGACAGGTACCGGGTGTCGCTCGCCTTCCTGCTAAGGACACCCCATCCCTGCTCCCGGAGAGATGCTCCGAGCGCTGGCAGCGGGCTCTGCGCCGCTCTGGCCGGGCTGAGCCCGGGAAGCAGGCGGCTGTGGCTGGAGGAATTAACAACAGCAGTTGTTTTGTCATCGGCGGAGCTCTCGTTGTCACCAGGGTGGCAGACAGCATCTGCTGTCTGGTCCCCAACCGTGGGCCCGTCTCCCTTAGAGCATCCCTGTAGGGATGGGGACGAATCCACAGCCTGGGAGCAGCCAGTGCTGGCATTTCCTGGGTGACAGTTCGGGTGTACCCTGCTCATCCTCCCCGTGTGCTCCCCGAAAGGGAGCGGAGGCAGGCTCAGGGGCGATGCCGCCGTGATTCAGCAGAGCCCGGCTCTGTCGGAGCGGCTCCGGGGATTCCCGAATCCCGCATTTCCCGGGCTGGCTTTGTTTACTCCCGAAATAATCAGCTTTGTGCCTCCACCTTGGGCTTTATCGCACCCGGGGCTCCCCGAGTCACTGCAGAGCGACTCCAGCCCGATTTGCAAAATCAAACCAGATGGGCGCTTTGTTTTTCCTTGCGAGGGAAGGCTGGGAGTGAAAAGCCCTATTACAATGCAAATACCGGGCTGGCGTGAATATTCAAACCTCCGTGGCTGCTTTTGAAGCTCTTTACATAAATTTATAGTGCTTTTCTGCGCCGTCGCTGCTTTGCTAAGCTGGAGTGGAGCTTGGTTAACAGAGTCGCTGCTCTCTGCCAACTTGGGAGGGTCTGGGGGTGTTTTTGGGGTGCATTGAGGTGCAGGGGGAAATGATGAGTGTGGTTAGTGGGGAGGAGGAGATGGAGCTGTAAGGCTGACTCTGGTGGTGACCTTTGGAGAGCTGGGCGTGCTGTCAGATGATTTACTGACACTAAGGTGCTTCATTGTCCTTTGGGGTTTTGTTTTCCCCCTTTCCCTTTGGCTTCTCGGTGTGACCCTTTGTGGGGCTGCTGCTCCAAGAGGGGACGGGGTGTTGCAGTGTGGGCTGAGCTGGAATTGTCCCTGTGTGGGGATTTTGGGCTGGACACAGGGACAGGGCACTGAGCTCTTCTCTCTGGTGACCAGTGACAGGACCCAGGGAAGGGCTGGAGCTGTGTCAGGTTTGGGTTGGATTTCAGGAAAGGTTCTTCCTCCAGAAGGTGCTGGTACTGCCCAGGCTCCCCAGGGAACGGTGACATTCCCGAGGCTGCCAGAGCTCCAGAAGCTTGGACACCACTCCAGGGATGCCCAGGGTGGGATTGTTGGGTGTCTCTGCAGGGCCTGGAGCTGCCCTGGATGATCCCTGTGGGTCCCTTCCAGCTCAGGGAATTCTGTGATTCAGCAGAGCTGCTGTAATGGATGAGACATTAGGGAAGAGATGGTTCATTAGGGAAGGAGATAATGAGTGTGAGACAACCTCAGCTCTGGCTTTCCAGCAAGGCCTCCATAGCCTGGTTTTGGTGGCTGCTGGGCATCTCATACAACCCCCAGCATTTTTTTTTTTAATTAAAATCTGTGCTCCTGATGGGTTTTGCTAGCTGTGTTCACATCACCCGGGTTGTCACAAGTGCAGTGGGAAGGGAAAGTTGCTTTAAAGTGCCCAAGTGTGGCCGTGCTCTCCAGCACAGGGGGGACACTCAGAGCAGTGACATCCCCTGGAGTAGGTGCTTGTGTTTTGGAGGTGGCCACAGGATGCTGCCCTGCTGGCTAATTACTGCTAATTGCCAGGCCCTCATTTGAGTGGAGGCAATCAAGAGGAGCAGTAAAAACATTTTCCTCGCTGTCCCTTGGAGGTGATGACTTCAGTGGAGGGCAGGCTGGGGTAAGGGCAAGGTACCCATAGCCCTGGTGAGTGATGCAGCCCATGGGGGCATGTGGGCAGGGCATCCCCAAAATCTCCCTCTTGTGCAGCAGCAAATGTCATTTTGTATGGTCCTGGTGGAAGGTGTCCCTGCCCGTGGCTGGGGGTTGGCATGAGGTGGCCTTTAAGGTCCCTTGCAACACAAGTAATTCTGGAATTCTGTAATTCATACTGTTTACAAACACGCCCCCCCAAAAAAAAAAAAAAGTAATTGTGCTAATTGTGGTGATTTTCCTTGCTGATGCCATTGATTGACCAATCTGTGTCCTCATTAGCTCCAGGCTAAAGTTGGTATCGATTCCAGGCACCTAAAGATGCAGAGCAGTAATTACTGTTTAAGCCTATATTGTTTGAGTTAAATTTAGCTGAGAATTTAGTCCTGTCAGGCCCCTACATTGTGTGCCGTGAAGGTTATCTGGCTCTCAGGAGGGGTTGGATTTAAAAGCAGGAAAGAAATGCCGCTGAAAACTTCCTCTTCTCATCATCCCGGAGCGCTTTGCTTCCCCGGGCTGGTAATAATGAGAACAGAAATAAGGAATAACTCACTGCTGACCCTCCTAAACCTGCACTTTTCACCGCTCTCTGCTCAAGCCGGTCATTCTGGGGGGCTTGAAACAGCACAGAAGGGCAGCAATAAATCTGCACAAAGTGATGCCCTGCGCAGGGACCATCCCCTCTCCTCCTGGCGGGGGACTGGGCAGCCCCCACTGCCTGCCCCTATTATCCCTGCTGCATCTCAGCTGCTGGCCCATCTGGAGCAGAGATGAAAGGCTGCCCTTTCACTGGGGCTTTGTGTGCCTCTGCTGGGTCCCCCCTTCCCCGTCACGGCTGCTGGAGGTGGCTCTGATGCTGCTGACCTCATTATTGTCACTGCCGGCGGATGCCAGGCGGCCTGGCCAGCTCCTCAGGTAGGAAGGAGGCTTGGGTGGTTTGTTTTAATTTTTTTTTTTTCCCTGGCTGTGGAAGCGCTGCTGAATAATTCAGGCGGGAGAGGAGGCATCTTGGGTCACCTTGCGCAGCCGGCTGCGTGCGGGAGCCGCCTGCCTAAGATGGAGGTTGTGCAGGATTGCGGGATGCCGGCAGCTCCCCGTGCCTCTGAGCGCAGGTAGGCACCCAGCCTGCCCTCCCGCTGGCCCCTGGCGCTGGGAAACAGGGAATCCCTTCCCCAGGGATGGCCGTGTCCCTCTAAGGTCTGGCTGTCGCCCGGCGTGGGGATGTGTGAGGCTGTTCTTGCCAAAAACTCGCCAGGGCTGGAGGGCAGGTGTGCCCACGTACCTGATGCTCTTTTTCTTTAGGGATTTTGCTGCTGGTTTTGTGGGGTTCCCAGTGCTGGGTTTGCCCAGGGTGGGTTTTTGGGCTCTGTGCTGTTGTGGCACTGAGAGGGGTGATGCCAGTGCTGCAGCAGCAGGGATGCTCGGGGATATACTGGGAGGTGGCATTTAGCTCTCCCCACTAACTGGGGGAACTGGTTCTGGCAGTGCAGCTGTAGGGTCAGGTGCTGGAGACATCTCTGGGGGGGCAGGAGGTGGCTGACCCTGAAGATAAGGGGTTCAGAAATGCTTGGGAAGCTCTGTGGGGTGGAGTCATCTTTGCTGGAGGCTTGGCTGTGAGTTTTGGGGCCGCTGGAATGTGCAGGCAGGGCTCGCTGACACCAGGAGCCAGCCACTGTCAAGCCCTGTGGGTGCAGGTGGGAAATGGGGTTGCTGGTGTGGGAAAGGAAACAAGTTTGTTGCCTTCCTCCTGCTCACAGGCACCTGAGGTTTTGGGTGCTGCCTCCTCCTCTGTGCCCCAGGTCGAATGTGTCTGTGCCCTCCCTCCTCCCCCCAGCGCTTGGGTGCCGTGAGAAATCAGCTCAAGAGGGATTTGGGGGGGGAAAAATAGGACAAGGGAGGGTGTGAGACTGAGGTGGAAGGGTTGTGTCCATCCCTGGAGTGTCCACAGCCATCCCTGTCCGTGGCAGGGCAGGAGGAAGGACAGCCTGGCTGGGCTGTGCTCCACCAGCCCTGCATCCCTCAGCAGATGTGGCATCCAGAGGATGCTCTGCCCTGGCATCTGCTCCTGCAGCCGGGGAAATCAAGGACACAGCTGCTGCAGTGCCTGCCCTGGAGATTTCCTGGCTGGGCTGGGCAGGGGCGTGGAGCTGGGCTGCAACTGGAGCAGCTCTGGGATGTCCCCGAGTGCTGCTGGTGGCCCAGGGAGCCACCAGAACCATGTGAGGAGCAGAGGGGACAGAGCTGGATGGGGAGGGCGTGGGGGTAGGACCCCATTTTGGGAAATGTGGCTGACACAACCCCCAGCAGTCACAAAACCAGAATTCCCGTGGCTGGCTGGTGTGGGGTCATGGATGAGGTTGGCCAAGCAAACTGGGATGCCCAGTTGGGTCCTTGGGACACCAGCTGCAGTGCCCACTGTCACCCAGGCACGGTGACAGTGCCTGTTGTGCCCCAGGGTAGTGGCACATCCACGCCCAGGCCGTGTGGTGGCACTGGGTGACACTGCTGCCACCCAGAGCCAGCCAGGAGCCCTGGGCCAGGCTGAACAAACAGCTCCAGCCAAATCCTTCATTCCAGACAGGACATTTCCCTCTGCTCCCCTGCCCAGCAGCTCCTGGGCTGTGAGCCTGTTAGCAATGGATGAGAGGGGAGAAAACTTGACTTGGAGGGGAAGAGGCAAACTGGGTCTGGGTTTTGTGTGCCTGGTGCAGGACACCAGCTACATTTTGCTGTCCCCACTCTGCTTTGGGTTTGTTGCCTGTCCAACCCTTCTCTGCCTTCAGCCAGGGCTTGACCTGAAACACCTGAGGAAAAGCAGCACAGGCAGCTCTTGGCAGCTGGGCTTGATTTTTGAGGTTTTTTTTCCCTCCCCTCCTCAGGCACGGCCCCACACCCTGCTCCCTGCAGCTGCTGAGCTCTTCTAGGCTTGTTTATCTTCTCACCAAAGCCTCACCTGCAGCACCTGGGGATCACTGGGGCTCAAGGGAACAATTTAGCTGCTGCAGCTGAGCCAAAGGAGCTGACAGGAGCAGTGTGAGGTGGCACACAGGGACAGGGACGTGCCACACAGGGCTGGCCCAGCCACCTGGGCTGTCCCCTCCCCAGGGTTTGCCTCTGCAGGCTTTTTCTCCTGGGTCTTTCTGCTCTGTGACTTCTTCCCCCAGTGGGCTGGAGCATTAATTCCACCAAACACAGCCCCACACAGCCTGGTGGGCAGCTGCTGTGCCAGCCCCGGGGGTTTTTTTTGGCTGTCCCATGTCACCCATGGTGACCTGGCCTGTCTCTTCCCACAGGTGAGCGTGGCAGGCTATGGGATGGATGAAGCTGAGCAGAACCAGTATGAAGCTCGCCTCAAGGAGCTCTTTGACAGCTTTGACAGCACAGGCACGGGCTCCCTGGGGCAGGAGGAGCTCACGGACCTCTGCCACATGCTGCACCTGGAGGAGGTGGCCCCAGCACTGCAGCAGACCCTCCTGCAAGGAAACCTCCTAGGCAGGGTAAGGAGCTGGGGGGTGGAGGGGGCAGGATCTGCTTGCATGGAGTGGTCTTGGGAGGAGCTGATGTGTGGAATTTGTGTATATCCAGCATTCCTGAGGCTCTGGTGCTGCAGGACTCGTGGGGTCTGTTCTGTTCAGCAGGGTGGGCACAGGGCAACTTCCAAGAGTAAAATTGGTGACAACAGGGGAGGGAACTGCTCTGTCTGCCCTGAATGGAGGTGGTGTGAAACTCAGGAACCACCACTGCAGGCTGAGCCTTGTGCACTGGTGTGCTTTGCCATGGCCAGAGCCAGGGCCAGCTCCTGGCTGCCCTTGGCTCACGCTGTGCCCGTGCCCCCAGCCCTGGGTCACCTCCCCAAACCAGCTCACCAGGTGCTCAGACAAACTCTGAGCCACTTGGGATGGGACAAAGACCTAAATCCAGGGCTTGAGCCTGTGATTTAAGCTGGCTTAAGCTGTAGTTAGACTGGCAGGGCCGCGTGCAGTCACGGATGTTTCTCTGAGGTGGAGAACATTGTCCCACCTGGCTGTCTGAGCCACCTTTGTGCACATTACCTGGTGTTGGTGGCTTCCCAGAGCTATTTTCCAGTGGTGGTTTTACCTTTATGGAGTTAAATCCCAGGGCAGTGAGCAGAAGCTGCTTGCCCTTGGGGGCATGTCCTTGTGCTCTGTGTTAGTCTGCACGCGGTGCTCAGAGTGCACGAGATCCTTCCCTGGAAATCACCCTGAAATCCCATCACTGCTCATTAAAATCAGGAAAATGTGGAGCAGGGCAGCCAGGGCTTTCAACAGACAGGCAGCCATCCCGACTCCAACTTCCAATCAAACAAAATAATTTCACAAACAAAATTCCTCTAACAAACAAAGGGATTTTTCCTTTTTCCTCCTCTTCCTTGCCTGCCCTGGGGCCGTGGCTCTTCTGCTGATAGTGAGTGGAGCTGGGATGGACCCAGGTGGAGGTTGTTGACCTTTAGAGTTGCTGTGTAGCATTTTCTGGAGCACCAGAGACTCTGTGCTGCTCTGTCATGTTGAGTGCCTGGCACTTGGGTGCTGTTATCAAATAATCCCAGGATGGTTTGGGTTGGAAGGACCTTAAAGCCCACCCAGTGTCACCCCTGCCATGGCAGGGACACCTTTCACCATCCCAGGCTGCTCCAAGCCCTGTCCAGCCTGGCCTTGGACACTTCCAGGGATTCAGGAACAGCCACAGCTGCTCTGGGCACCCTGTGCCAGGGCCTGCCTGCCCTCCCAGCCAGGAGTTCCTTCCCAATATTGAATTTAAATCTATTTTCCTTCAGCTTAGAGCCATTTCCCCTTGTCCTGTCACCTGGCTTTGCCACTCGTGGGATGGTGGCATAGAGAGAAAAGGACAGATGTGGCTGTCACAGCTGGTCAGGGCACCAAACCCCTGTTAAAGCACCCTGAGTGCAGGGTCACACTCACCCCATCCCCACCCGGAGCTCCAGCCCTGCAGGGCACGAGGCATCCCCTTTTATTTCATTGCCCTTTTGTCCCTGGGCATGGCTCTCCCTTCCAGCCTGCCACAGAGCCCCAGGACAGTCTCTGTCTCCTGCCTCTGCTCCTTAGCAGCAGCAGTGGGCCAGGTTTGAGCATGAGCCACATTTCAATTTCATGACCCTGGGATCCTGGGGGTTTCCTAGGGGAGAATAGAGCAGACACAGAGCTCCCTGAGCACAGACTTGTTGCACCTGCCCCTCCTGCTGCAGATGGTCCCAGCCTTTGTGTGCCTGCACTTCCAGGGGCTGGGATTTATGGAGGGCTCTGGGAAGGGGGGCAGTGGGGGGAAGGTTTTGTCTGCTCAGGGGCAGCTCGGTGGGGCCACGTGCTTGTCTTTGTGCTGGGAGCTCTGCTCCAGGGATGAATGGATGCTCTGGGATCAGAAAATTGTGGGATGGTTTGGGTTGGAAGGGGTCCTTAAGGATCACCTCGTTGCAGCCCTCTGCCCTGGGCTGGAGCTGAGTTTCCATCCAGAGAGGGGCTGGAAGTGCTGTGATGCTTTGGGGATGGATGGGTCTGGTGTGGGGTGTAGATCCTGCCTGTGGAGGTGTTTTCCTGTGAGGTTTTCCTGTGAGGTTTCCCTCACACACTGTGTGCAGGGGTGATGCTCCCAGCAGCTCCTGGCCTTCCTCAGGAAGGCTCTGTCCCCTCACCCTTGATGGCAGGAGTGAGGGGATGGGTGTGTCTGTCTGTCTGCCCTCCCTGTGCCCTTTAATCAGCAGCAGACCAGAGGTGGCTTGAGAACAGTGCTCGTGGGTCTGGCTGATGTGCAGGGACAGGGATGGGCCCTGGAAGCCATTCCCTGTCCCTGGCAGTGCACAAGGCCAGGCTGGACAGGGCTTGGAGCACCCTGGGATGGTGGAAGGTGTCCCTGCCATGGGATGAGATGAGTTTTGAGGTCTTTTCCAGCCCAGATCCTCCTGGGATTCTGTGAAGTTGGGCACTCCGGGCCCTGTGCAGGGCCTGTCCTTGGGGCTGTCCTTGGGCAGGGATGGGGAGCTCAGGTTTCACCTGCACCACTGCATTCACAGCCTGCAGCAAGCACAGCCTGCCTGGGCTTGCACTGCCAGCTCCTTCAATGACCTCTTGCAAAATATCCAAATGTCCTCTCCCTGTTCCTGCAGTGCTGCTGCTGCCCTGGGGCCCTGTGGGCTTGGCCATGGCTGCCCTGCTCTGAGGGCACTGCAGGATTGGCCTCTCAGGGCCTGAAGGGACAGCTGGAACTGTGCTAGGGGAGGTTTGGGTTGGATTTCAGGAAAGGCTCTTCCCCCAGAGGGTGCTGGCAGTGCCCAGGCTCATCAGGAATGGGCACAGCCCCGAGGCTGCCGGAGCTCCAGGAGCTGCCAGGGATGCCAGGGTGGGATCGTTGGTATCCTGTGCAGGGCCAGGAGCTGGGCTGGCTGATCCCTGTGGATCAGGATATTCCCTGATCCTCCATCTCCCCCAGCAGACATTTATTTCCCTGTGCAGCCTCCTGGCTGGCAGGAGTTTGCAAACAGGGGCAGAGCTCTGGGGATGGGGTTTGTGCTGACGATCAAGTGCAGGGAGATGGAGGGAGCCTGTCCTGGCTGTGCCAAGTGCTTTGCATGGCAGGGACACAGCAGGAGCAGCAGGTACCTTGGCACAGGCTCCCAGCTCTTTCTAGTGCTAATCAGTCAGGGCTTCAGAGGGAGCTGGCTGTGAAGGGGCCTTGGGATTTCTCAGAGGAGCTGGGGTTGCTCAGCAGCACGGCTTTGGTTAGTCCCTGACTGCCTGGGGAGGCTGGGCTGGGCTGGCTGTGCCTCTCTGCTGCTGGGTTTGTCTTGTTTGATTTACTTGTTCTGAGAAAATTCTCCCTGCTGGGTGCTGCCCTGGCTGTGGGGTTTGCAGGGCCACCACGTTGCTCCAAGCCCATCCAGCCTGGCCTTGGGCACTGCCAGGGATCCAGGGGCAGCCACAGCTGCTCTGGGCACCCTGTGCCAGGGCCTGCCCACCCTCACATCAGGAATGTGTGTGCCGTCCCTGATCCTGGGTGGGCATGGCAGCACATTGTGCATCACCTTCCCAACCCCCATTTCCTTCTGGCTGGTGAGGATCAGCCCCAGATTGCTGAGAGACCCCCCTGAGCAGACACACAGATGAGCAACACCAAAACACAATCATAAAATCAGAGTGGTTTGGATTGGAAGGGACCTTAAAGCCCATCTTGTTCCACCCCGGCCACGGCAGGGACACCTTCCACTACCCCAGGCTGTTCCAAGCCCATCCAGCCTGGCCTTGGGCACTGCCAGGGATGGGGAACCTGTGCCAGGGCCTGCCCAGCCTTGCAGGAGGATTTCTGCAGCCTTTGTGGCTTTGCTGTGCCGTGGCTGCCTTGCCTGCCTCGTGCTCCAGCCCGGCTCTGGTTTTATCAGTGCTGTTTCTCTGAGCCCTCTCTGCTGCACACACGCCACGTCCAAGGTCAAAGGTGCACCACAGGCTGGCTTTGCTGCTTGGCTGGGGTTGGGGAAACCTCTGGCCCACCTTGAGGACAAACGTCCCCCCTGTGCCAGCTGTGACACCACCTGCAGAGTGAGGAGGGCATTGGGGAGCCCCCCGTGCCTCTCCCTGTGCTGCTGATCTGCATTTGCAATGTGCAGCACAGGAGGATGGGCACATCTGCTCCACAGCCTGATCTTCCTCAGGCTCCTGTGGGTGTCGTGGCCGTGGTAAAATCACAGTGACCACAGGGCCAGGCTGTTTTATTAGACCCCAGTGTCTAATTAGACACCAGCTCTGCAGTGGGTTTTGCTAAGCCCACTCTTTGCCAAGGGCTGTAGGGAGCAGGGGGGGCTCAACCTATTTTATTTTTCTCTTTTTCCCCCCCTATCCTGGTGATTTGTCAGCCACACAATAATGGAGGTGTGAGCAGCAGCATCTCCCCCTGCTCTTGGTCGGAGGAGCGGGCAGCAGAGCATCCTCTGCCCTGCTCAGAGGGGTGTTTGGCATTTTTGGGGATGGATAGCACACAGGGCTGTCTCGTGGGCACCTGCTTCAGTGAAAGGCTTGATTCTGACATCTCCTTCATGCTCCTCCTGTGCCTCTGCAAGCACAGGGGGCTTGAGCAGCTCTAAGGCTGGACTGGATGACCTTAATGATTCCTTTCCCACCTGAATGATTGTCCAGCCGTTCCTCCTGACTTTTGGCTGGGAATGAGAAGCTGTTCAGCTCATCAGTGGGTTTCCTGCATTCAGGAAGCGTGGATGGCTGCCTCTGTCCTTGTGCAGCTGAGCAAGGGCTCAGCTCCTCCTCCTTCCTCCTCCTCATTAGTGCAGGCAGGAGTTATGGGGCTCATTATGCAGAGCAGGTGATGTCAGTGCTGCTGCACACCTGCCCAGGTGGCTTGGCTTTGTTTAATTCCGTGTGTTTGTGTGAGGGATGCAAAGTGGATCTTGTTTTCTGGTGAGGTGCCAGCCCCAGCACCCATCCAGGGGATTGGCTCTGTCCCTTCATTCCTGAGAGCATCCCGTGGGGAGGGAACCTGTAATCTGAACACCCTCATCTTTTATTCATCCTCATTTAGTCTAAATGTCAAGTTTTTTCTTCTTTTTTTTTTTAATGGGGGAAATTCTCCTCTCTCTGTGAACTGGCCTTTTTGAAGTACACCAGTGTCTGCAAATGGATGGCAGCAATTAGTATTCAGATGAAGGCATTCCTGATGAGCTTCTGTGCTGAAAATGTTTTTTTAATTGTGTTTAAAAAACATGTTTAAAACTGTTTAAAGCCCCAGGGGTGATTGGCACTGCCTGAGCTGTGGCAAGAGGTGCTCCCCTGTGCCTCCATGGCTCACCTCTGTCCCCTCCCTACCAGGGAGCTTGCTGGTATTTTTCTCAGCTTGCTTGACCCCCAAAAACAAACTGGAGAGCTTCAGACTTGAACTCTGCTGCTTCTGCCTCCCCCAGCAGCACAAAAATCCCTCTGCAGCTCTGCCAGCCAGGGCAGCCTCGCTGGGTTTCTTTAAATACAAAATCTTTCTGTTCCATGCTAAAAATTCTTCTAAGATTTATTTAGCCGAGAGAAATGGCAGCAGGCAGCTCTGCCTGGCCACTGCCCCATGTCACATAGCTCCTCCAGCTGTCCCTGGTGTCCCCCGGGCTGGGATTGCTGACATTCCCCAGCAGGCTGGGCAGGATGCTGCAGCCCCTTCTGGCTGTGTCTGCCTGGCAGGCAGGAGGCTTTCCAGGAAGGCACAGATGGAAAAAAAAGAGGAAAAAAAAAAGCCCTGAGTGGCAGGATCATCTCTGTTTTTCCCCAGCTTCACTCCAGGCTTGGTATTCCTGGTTCAGCCCTCCCAGAACTACAGGAGCTGCCCTGGAAATTGAGGGATTATTCTGCCATCCACATTGGGAAGTGGTTTTTGAAGCTAAACGAGGGCAGTGGAGCATTTCCACAGCAGAATATTCATCCCTGCTCAGGAATGGTCTCATTGTAGGAGCCACTGACCCTGGCCAGGTCACCTCAGGGGCTGGAGATGTCCCTGCTCCTTTGGGGCTGGAGATGTCCCTGCTCCTTTGGGGTGGAGGTGTCCCTGCTCCTTGGGACATGTTCCTTATGTCCCTGCTCCTTTGGGGCTGGAGATGTCCCTGCTCCTTTGGGGCTGGAGATGTCCCTGCTCCTTTGGGGCTGGAGATGTCCCTGCTCCTTTGGGGCTGGAGATGTCCCTGCTCCTTTGGGGCTGGAGATGTCCCTGCTCCTTTGGGGTGGAGGTGTCCCTGCTCCTTTGGGGTGGAGGTGTCCCTGCTCCTTGGGACATGTTCCTTATGTCCCTGCTCCATGGAAAAACCCAACCAGTGCCTTAGATCTGTGCCTTTGGGTCCTTCTGGGTGGCAATAATCGTTCCCACGTGCCCAGAGGTGCTGGCTGTGTCTGCGTGTCCCTTGCTGTCACTTCTCCAGGGCTCCTGTGCCCCTTGCCCAGGCTGTTGGCACAGGGGTGGTGATGAGTGGTGCCCACTGCTGCCCATCTTGCTGCTGCTTTCTCATATTTAACTCCCTGCACCTCCTGATTGCCTCTTTCCTTCCTTTTTTCTTGTTTTTTTTACCCACAGGTCCACTTTGATCAGTTTAAAGAAGCACTTATCCTCATCTTATCCAGAACCCTGTCAAATGAGGAGCACTTCCAAGAACCAGGTAAATACTGAAATTAGCTAAAATAGTACATTTTCATTGGCAAAGCAGCTGTGGGTGGCTCTCACAGAACTCAGAAGAGAAAGTGCTTTTCAGGTGCTGCCATCCATGCAGAAAAGGCTGGTCCTGGGAGAAAAGGTGTTGGGTTTTTTTAGTTTTTATGGAGATGGGGTGATTGAGAGGTTTAAAGATAAGATTTATAAAAATGAGTTATTTTATTTATATTAATATATTCATTTATATTTTAATTTATTATTTATATTTTATTTATTTTAATGTTATATATTTTATTATATAATATAACAGGTTATATTTTATAATATATAATAGTTCTATTATTTAGTTTTTATTTTATTTATTTTTATTTATAAAAATAAATAAAATAAAAATGAAATAATAGAACTACATTATAAAATTATATATAATTTATAGATAAATAATATATCATTTATAAATTATAAAATATATCATATATAATGATTTTAATAATTATAACAAATACCTAATGTATAAATTATATTATTTATTATATATTTACATATAATATACAATAAATTATATAAAATTTATAAATTGTTTAAAATTATATTAAAATATGCAATAAATTATATATTTATTAGTTTTGATGAAGGGTGAGAAATGGTTCCTTCACCAAAAGGGAGCCGAGGTTTGTTGTGGAGCCTTGCACAAAGGTGTTTTCAGAGCCACTGGGGATTTCTCTCCCCTTCCCAGGATCAGGGATGCTTCAGGAGCAGGGAGCTGTGGCCAGGCAGACAAATGGATGAGTTCCTGCTGCTGCTGGGGTTTTCCCAGCTGGGGCTGGTGTTGGATTTTGTGTTTTTAAGTCCATTCTGTTTCCTTGTGCCTGAGATGAGCAGGGTGTAGGAAGCTTCTCTGGATTTCTCCCAGGAAAAACAGTCAGGCTGCTCCAGAGGTGCTCCTGAGCAAGTGAAGCCCCTGAGAAAGCAGGTTGGGGCTGCTCAGAGAATTCCAGGATGGTTTGAGTGGGAAGTGACCAGTGCCACCCCTGCCATGGCAGGGACACCTTCCCCTGTGCCAGGCTGCCCCAGGTGCCATCCAGCCTGGCCTGGGGCACTGCCAGGGGCTCTGCTGTGAGTCCTCGGTGTTTTCCTTGCTTTGTTTCAGTGTGCTTTGAAAATGGGGCTTTTTTAGGCTTTCCTTGGCAGGAAAGGTTTCAGCTTCAGTGTCTTCCCCCTGCAGCAGGGCCGGGGAGCGCTGGGAGCTGTGGGGCTGAGCAGCTCCAGCTGGTGCCACACCTGTATGTAAATAAATCCCTAATCCTGTCCTTGGAGCAGCAGGGGAGCCAAATCCCCCAAGGAGAAAACAGCTTAGCAAAAGGGGGAGAGAGAATTCTCCAGGTTTCCTCTCCTGGAGCATCCCACTCTGGGGAGAGGAGCCTGCCAGCAAAATTACAACTTTCCCCTTTCATTAAGGCTGCACAAACCACAGGGTTGGAGAGGTGTGATTGATGGATTATTTTTATTTTTCACCTCTCATTTCCAAAGCTCTTTAATGCTGTGAGAGGGGTGATGGCAGCTCTTGTGCCCAGCATTCCTCAATGGAATTTCCAAGTGCAGGGTGGTGGGTGCTCAGGGGGGAGCAGCCCTGCCAGCCCCTTGGGCAGGAGCTGGCACAGAGCAGGAATCAGCCCCAGTGAGGCAGAACTAATCCAGCATTCTGCATTTAGTGGGGTATCATATGGCTGAGAAGCTCCAGCTTGATTGAAATGTAAATAAATCCTCCAGAAATGGCTGAATTTGGGGTTATCACAGGGGAAATGACAAGCGAAGCTGGAGAGCTCTCCTTGGGGACACTCTTGTCAGAGTGGGGTTGGAATGGCAGGAGATCAAAGGGTGTGGGGTGCAGGTAGGGAGCCAGAGCCAGGCAGGCCTGGGAGGCATTTTATTTTTAATGCATTTTGACAGGTTGGTTAATGCCAAAGTCTTTGCTTCTTTTAATTTAGATCAAACTGGAGATTTGGAGAACAAGCTGCTTTGTGCTGTTGGTGTCAAACTGTCAGGGAGTGTGGAAATGCTGGTGTTCCAGCCTGCCCCAGGCTAGGGAAAATTGAGTTAAGAGCTCTAAATCGTATCATTTAAATGAAAATTTAATTTGGGGGGGGATTGGGGGAGGGAGAAGCAGAGATTTTAAGGCTGTTTGCAGCATCTGGGAAGTTTGCTGTGGAAGGAAGTGGCTGTGGTGGCTTTCTGCAGGGATTTGGGTGATGGCAGGGTCACAGGGGGGCACTGGAGCTTTGTGCTGCAGCCCCAGCCAGCCTGTGGGACACGGCCAGGGGGTGGCACGTCCTTGTCCCCTGGATGCTGTCAGCTCAGGGAGGAGGGTTGGGCACAGGGAGGGTGACAGGAAGGACATGGAGCACAGAGGGATGCCCTCTGAGATTTGGGGTGTTCAGGCTGGAGAAGAGAAGCTTTGGGGACACCTTGCAGCCCTTTCCAGTACCTGAAGGGAGCCCACAAGAAACAGAAAAAGGGAATTATCCACAAGGGCCTGCAGTGACAGCACGAGGGGAAATGACTTTGAACTGCCAGAGGGCAGGGATGGATGGGATTTTGGGAAGGAATTCCTCCCTGGGAGGGTGGGGAGCCCTGGAATGGAATTGCCAGAGCAGCTGTGGCTGCCCCTGGATCCCTGGCAGTGCCCAAGGCCAGGGCTTGGAGCAGCCTGGGACAGTGGAAGGTGTCCCTGCCATGGAAGGAGATGGTTTTCAAGGTCACTTCCACCCAAACTGGTTCTGTGACAGGGCTCTGGGGCCACAGGGGCTGGGGACAGGGAAGCAGAAGTGCTGCAGTTCCTGCAGAAGCAGCCCCTGGGGTTTCCCCATTTCGGGGACAAGCACTCAGGCTCGCAGAGAGCAGCTGATATATTTTATTTCCTTTTGTCTTGGCAAAGAGGCTGAATTCCCTTTGCACAGGCAGGACTGGCAGGGAGGATGGTGCTGCAGGCTCCTTGCCTGGGAAGCAAGGCAGGCAGAGTTCCAGAGCTGCTGGGGTCAGCTCTGTCCCCTCCAGGGTGTCAGTGTGGGGACACAGACCCAGCTGTGAGCCAGAGCATCAGCTGGCTGGGCAAAGCTGCCTCTGCTGGGAAGAGGCATGGGGAGATTCCAGGAAAAGCAGGAAAAAAAGCTTGAATGTGGTTTAAAATAATTACTATTTTAGCTCTTGATTCCCGTGGGACAGGGCTGGGTGCTGCTGCCACTGCTGCTCTTTGTCCACGGGTCACTGCAGCAGTGAGGGGACAATAAAATAGATTTAAGGGCGGGAAAAGGGAAAAAAAAAATCAGTTGTGTGGGTGATTAGGGAAGAAAAAAAATCAGGCTTTTTTTCCTCCCCATTATAGCAAATAAAAAGTGCATGGAAGCCGGGCTAGGGAGGGATTATGGGGTGGAGTGCAGGATTACAGGGACACCCAGGAGAAATTAAAGAGCAGTTTGACGCCATCCTCCCCACAGTCACGAGGGGTTTGGGGTTTTTCCTTCCCCATTTTTTTCCTTCTCCTGCTGGAGGCAGCAGAAATGCCCTCTAAAAGAAGGGGCTGGTGGGGATGATGCCCTTGGGAAGGGCCCCACTGGGTAAAACCTGTGTCACAGCCCAGGCAGGGGTGCCTGATGCCACAGAGTATTTTTGGGTCAAAACCCGTTGGTTTTGGCTTGTGGTGACCCTGCCACGACTCCTCTCTTCTCCCACTGCTGAGGCTGGGTGATGAAATGGGACTTGGAGGAGTTCAGACATACCTGGTGCCTCAGAGGATTAGGATTTAGCAGATCCTGGCTGCCATGTGCTTTGCCCAGCAGTTGGAGCATCCCTCCCTTCCAAATCTTAAGCAGCAGAGGAATTAATTTCACCTCTGAAGGCTGGGATTGTGGGATGAGGGTGCTCCTGCTCTAAACCCCCTTTTGTCTGCGCTGCAGGGCTTTGATGCGGGGCCCAGGGAAGGGGAGCCCCCCTCCCTCCCCATCCGAGGGCAGAGCAGGATTGTGAAATGACTTATCTGGTGCAGAAAGGCAGAAAATCAAGTGTAAATCTCCAGCCACGGAGACATTTCAGTGGGATGGACGGGGGGGAGTGAGAAAGGGAATTGATGGCTCCTGTCTGTGGCGCTTAAATCAGGGAGCTCTCGTGAAATGCAGAATTTTGGGGGGGGTGTTTCATTTCAGGGGCACTTGGAGGCCCACAAACCCTCTGGGCGGTGGGCAGGAAGGTGAGAGACTTCTCTCAGCCTCCTCCTCTTGCCCCCAGCCTGGGGGCAGTGCAGGGGGGCAGATCAGACCCCAGTGTCTAATTAGACACCAGCTCTGCAGTGGGTTTTGCTAAGCCCACTCTTTGCCAAGGGCTGTAGGGAGCAGGGAGGGCTAAACCTATTTTATTTTTCTCTTTCCCCCCCCTTTCCTGGTGATTTGTCAGCCACACAATAGTGGAGGTGTGAGCAGCAGCATCTCCCCCTGCTCTTGGTGGGAGGAGCAGGCAGCAGAGCATCCTCTGCCCTGCTCAGAGGGGTGTTTGGCATTTTTGGGGATGGATAGCACACAGGGCTGTCTCATGGGCACCTGCTTCAGTGAAAGGCTTGATTCTGACATCCCCTTCATGCTCCTCCTGTGCCTCTGCAAGCACAGGGGGCTCGAGCAGCTCTAAGGCTGGACTTGACAACCTCAGAGGTCTTTTCCAACCTGAATTTTGGAGCTTTCTCCAGCCCTTCCTCCTGACTTTTGGCTGGGAATGAGAAGCTGTTCAGCTCATCAGTGAGTTTTCCTGCATTCAGGAAGCGTGGCTGGCTGCTTTTTGCTTTTGTGTGTGCTCAGCATTCCCTAAATATTGGGAATGGTGGGAACATCAAGGGCACCAGCTGCTCTGCTGGGGGGTTGGGGTGGGAAAGCAGGAGACAGAGAGGCTTAGAGGGTGCTGCAGGTCTGTGTCCACCTGGTTGAGAGGTGGTGGTGCTGGAAAGGAGAGGGATTTGTGCTTCCAGGGATGGGGCTGCAGGATGTGATAAGGGAAGAGCTGGAATCCATGTTAACAAAAGCACCCTGGCTCTGGAAATGGGATTTCAGGGTGCCTGAGCTGGGATCCCCTCAGCAGCTGGTTTGGAAGCTGGGGCAGGCAAACTTTGTTCTCCTCAAGCTGTGAAGGGTCACCTTTCCCTCCCAGGGATGTTCTGGGGCTTCACAGTTTTTTAATTACAAAAGGCAAACAAGCTCACCCGCGGTGCTCAGAGCCGAGAGAAGGGAGAAATCAGCTGCCAGCCTGCAGATACTTGAAGCACAGCAGTGGGGAGAGGCTCCTGTTGTTCCCTTTGCCCTGCCCACAGGGGCACAGCGTGGTGGCACTTGTGTTCCTGAGAGGCACAGGGCAGTTTGGCTTGCAAGGGACTTTGAAAACCATCTCATTCCCACCCCCTGCCACGAGCAGGAGCACCTTCCACTAGACCACTGAATTTCCAGCTGCAGCACTGGGTGAACACAGTCAGTGTGGCGGGGTTGGAAGCAGGATTCTTCGGGAAATCCAGAGGGAAATTCAGCTGTAGCTTCGCTATTGCTGAATTCCAGCTTCTTCCCCCTCCTCCATCTCTCCAAAGACAGACGGAGGTACGGCTCTGTCTTAGGAATAATAAGAATGATTTCTGAAGAAAAACAAAGCCCCCAGCCCTCTCTTGTGCGGGAGGGAGGAAATAACAGGGTGAATGAGTAGCCACAAATATTAGCATTTCAGAGAGAGCTGCTGGATGGAGATTGTTCACCACCGGGCGGGCTTTAATAGGAGTGATAAGGTTTGCTTTTGTTCTGGGGCTCTTCCTTAATCAGCCTGTCTCCTCCTGATTTTTCTATCGGTGCACTCCATCAGCCCAACTTTCATGTGCTGAGTCCCAGCTGCAGCAAATCTTGTTAGGATGGCCTTGTTCAAACACGGGCGCCGGGTTTGTTCCCTAGAGCTGCACCGAGGCTGGATGGAGTGTGGGGCTGCAGGAATCAAAGCACTCCTCAGCCTGTGTATTTTATAATTCATTGCATAGCTAAGTTGTGGAATACATTTTTTTTTCCCCCTCTAACAAGCTTGAAGCCTTTTCTTCCATATCTAAAGGAATATTATCCGAGGAGGCATTTGGGTGAGGGGGCTTGGAGACCTGCTGCTTGCCGTGTATCCTTTGTCAGTGGTGGAACAGCTTCCCTGTGCCTTATTAGTATTGCACTCTTGCATTTCTTTTATATCAGGGCCCTCTGCAAATAAAATTTTCAAAAGCTGCTGCTCTTGCCACTGCGAGTGGCGGAAAATAAAAGATGATGGAGTCCTGGGGGGGTTTCAGCAGTCAGGTTAGCAAACACTGAAACAAAGCGTGGCACGGAGCCTTCCCCTAATTGAATCCCTGGTTAATTTGGTCCTTGGTTTAATTTGCCCCCTGCTCCAGATTCTCACTGAAAGCAGCCCAAAACGTGCTTATTTATTTTTTTGTTTTGATCCTCGCCTGCCAGTGCTCCGGGATAATTCAGTCCCCAAAGGCAGGAGCTTGCTGGGGGAAGCTGGAGCCGGGGAATGTGGAGCCCCTGTAATTAGAGGACGACTCCAAAGGGTTATTTAGATCTTGCAGTTGGCTTTGGCTGCTCGGCACAGGCTGGGACCTGCCCCACCGTGGCTGGGATCAGCTGCTCCCGTCGGCCCCCGAGAGGCTCCAAACTTCCCCGATTTTTTTCCACTCTCCCTCTTGTTTGGGCATTTTTAATGGAGCTGAAACTCAAACCCACGGAAAGCAGCAGCAGCCGCCCAGGTGTCTGCGGGATCTGGAGACTTGAGCTGCCTCAGTGCAACTCTGTCCCTAATTAAACCTGCCTGGTGCTGCTAATGGAGATGAGTGCAAGGACGAGAGGCCTAATGCACTTTCCATCCAAAGCTCCTGGCGAGGGTGAGGGGCTTTTCTCCCTCCATCCTGTTAATTTGATCTGGGAGTTGGGGAAGGGTGAGGAAGAGGAAAATTCCACTTTGTGGCAGCTTTTTCTGGCAGGGAGCAGCACCAATTGAAACCATCAGACCCAGGGTGAGGGCGGTGGTGATCCAGCACGGAACCACCACTGGTGCTTGCCCACCGGGAATGGTGGCGGCAACTTGGGCGCCCAAAATTCTGCTGCACAAACAAACCAGCCCCGAGGGAGCTCAGCAATCACATTCCTGATGTGTTTTGTGCTTGGATTCCCCAGATTCCTCCCCAGAAGCACAGCCCAAGTACATCAAAGGTGGCAAGCGCTACGGGCGCCGCTCGCTGCCGGAGTTCCAGGAGTCGGTGGAGGACTTTGCCGAGGTGACCGTCATCGAGCCGCTGGGCGAGGAGCCACATCCCGCTCACATTGCTGCCAGCCAGGAGGTCAGCAGGGAGGGGTGGGTCTTGGGGAGGCCTGGTCACCTCTGGGTGTTGCTGCTCCCCGCATCCAGAGGGGTTGGGATGTGCTTGGAGCCTTCCCAGTAGGGGCATTGGCCGCTCTCCTGGGATGGGTGTTGGGGTGGCATTGTCACCTCTGGATGTGGCTGCTGCTCTCATCCACAGCGGGTTGGGATGTCCCAGTGCCTTTACTGGCCACTCTCCTTGCCTGTCCCCAGGGATGAGCCATGCCAGGCGTGGCTCCCTCGCTCCATGTGCCGTGGGAAGTGGGGAAGGAGCTGGGCCACTGCTCCTGGCTGGCGTGTGGGCCAGCAATTAAGCAAGGGCTGAGCTGCTGCCTCCGTGGCTAACGAGGTGTGGGCTGGGAGCAGACAGAGCACGTCCACATCCATTAGTGCAGCTGCCAAAACCTGGCCATGGCTCCAGCAGAAGGGATGGGGAAAAGGGGTGCTGGGAGCAGAGCCCCACAGCCAGCAGCCACTTTGGGTCAGTGGCATCTAATTGCTGAAAAAATCCCCATTCCTGGTTTTGGGCTCCAGATCTGTGGCTCTCTTTGTGCCAGTGCTTTCAATCCCAGAAGCTCCTCTTGCTTCCCCAGACAGGGAAGCCAAAGGAGCTGAGTGGTTGGAATTGGTGCTGTGTGTTAGAGCACAGCCACAACAGCATCTCCCTGGAGCTGGGCTGCTTCCAGCCTGCCCTGCTGTGCCAAGTATTGTTGATTCAGGAGCATGTGGTGGGAGTTTTTCCACTGGGAAGGAGAAGCACTGCTGCTTTCTCCCTCCCCTGTCTCGTGGCTTCACTTGGACTTGGGAGCCTCTGCAGCTCTGTTGCAGGGGTTAAATGCTGCTTTTCACCCAGCCCTGTGTGAGCAAGCAAGGAAGGAGTTTCCAATCCCCATGGTTTCAGTGTTATTCCCATGCAGCTGAGCTTAAAAATGATAAAAAACCACCAAGCCAACACCTCAAAGAAAAGCTTTTCCACCACTCCCAGCTGCTTTTCCCTGCTCCTGGAGACCTTTGCTCAGCACCACAGGGGTGCTCATCCATCTCCTGGTGTTGGCCACATGGGCTGCCCTGACCTTGGAATCGATGTTAATCCGCCCACACTCCCCAGGGAAGTGATGTCCTTGGTGGAAGAGGCTGCTCTGATCTTACCCCTTGGTTTTAGCTGTCACGGAGGTGTAAAAGGGTAGTCCATTAACAAGGTCAGTTAATTAACCCAGCTGGTGTGAGCCACGCTGTGCTGTGGGGGCTGGATCAGTCTCCTGCTGGGAATGCTTGTTGCACCTTTTGGGCTGCTGGGATGGTTAATTCCTCTGCAGCTGGAGCAAAAATCAGGCCAAACATGTGAAATCCCTTTTTATCAGCACCTCCAGAGCAGATCCTCTTGGTGTGCATGGGAATGGCCTGCTGGAAGGTGTTGAGGGGTCCCTGGTGCCCTGATTCCTGGGGATGTGGCCAGGGAGCAGCCCTTGCCCAGTTCTCTGCTGCTGTGTGTACAAACACAGCAGCATTCCAGGCTGTGCCTGGCCTGAGAACTGGGGCAGCGTGGCTTAATTGGTGCTTGCTCCCAAGCAGTGCCAATTAAAAGGGCTCAGGCTGTGTCTGAGAGGTTTCCTTCCCTCCCTCCCTCCCTGGTAAACAAGGCTGGAAGGCTGCTCTGGGACCGGCTGCCCAGGCAGGCTCCACCTCCATCCCCCGGGCGTTTCAGGTGCTGCAGGATAAGGTAATGAGCTGCTGGGTCTGGATTGAGGGTCCCTCTGACCTGCAGGAGCTTGTCCCCATGGATGCTGGCTGTGCTGACTCCAGTCCTCACTGGGGAGCATCCATCAGCTCCCCTTCCCCAGCTGCTGGCTCTGCTCTGGGAGAGGCCCCTCCTTCTTGCAGGTTCATGGGGTCCCAGAATGGTTTGGGTTGGAATTACCCTAAAGCCCATCTCATTCCAGCCTTCTACCATGGGCAGGGACAGTTTCCACTGGTCCAGGTTGCTCCAAGCCCTGGCCTTGAGGTTTTAGAATCTGCTGGCACATCCCAGTTCTGTCCCTTCAGTGCCACTTGCTCCCATGCTCTGTGTGTTTCTGAGTTGTATCCTGGCATTGGGAGGCTCGGGTTGAAACTCCTGCTTTTGGGTGAGACTCCCGAAGTGGGGCTGTCCTGGAAAGCCAGGATTTGTGATTTAACACCTCAGGATAGTGCCTGCTCCCAGAGAAAGTGCATTGCTGGTGTGACTGATGCTTTGGAGCTGAGGGCACCTGGCAAAGCAAGGTGTGGGGATTTGACAGCTTTTTTTGGGGTTCTCTGCTCAGCCTGGGGAGCTGCAGTTGGATCTGGGAAGAACAAAATCCATCAGCACTGGAAAGCCAGGATTTGTGATTAACAGCTCAGGATAGTGCCTGCTCCCAGAAAAAGTGCATTGCTTTTTCATTGCATTGCACACACCAGGTGTGACTGGTGCTTTGGAGCTGAGGGCACCTGGCAAAGTGAGGTGTGGGGGTTTTACAGCTTTTTTTGGGGTTCTCTGCTCAGTCTGCTCAGCCCAGGGATCTGGGAAGAGCCGAATCCATCAGCGCTGGGGCGAGGGCTCACCTTGTGGCATGTGCTGCTGATCATCATTTTAATTAGCAATATATTCCAGGGGAGAACAAAGGTCTGGCTGGCTGGAGCAGATGGCAGGGGGGAGAGAGAGGTGGCTGCTGCCTCATTGTGGGCAGAGCACAGGCACAGGCTGCAGATGCATGGGGAGCCATCTGCTCCGCACGCGCCTCCCCAGGGATAACGCATTCCTGCCATCCCTGCTCTGACCCGGGCCAGCTGTAGCCCTGCCGGGGCTAGGGGACAATGAGGGCCTGACGTGGGCATGTCCCAGCCTCTTTGTCCCCTCCCGGTGGTGGCTGACCCCGAGGGGAGGGAGGGAGGGGAGGTCACACAGCACCCCGGGGCTGCCAGCCCAAAACCCCCTGGATTTGTTCAGCCTCTTTGGGATGTTGGTGTTGATGGAGTTGTTGTGGTTTCACAGAATCCCAGGGTGGTTTGGGTTGGGAGGGGAGCTTAAAGCTCATCCCATCCCACCCCTGCCATGGCAGGGACACCTTCCACCATCCCAGGGTGCTCCAAGCCCTGTCCAGCCTGGCCTTGGACACTTCCAGGGATCCAGGGGCAGCAGCAGCTTGTGTGGCTTTGCTGAAAGTGCTTGAAGTGAGTGGATCTGGTGCTTGATTAATCTGATTCTATATAAAAGTGTGCATGTTGCTTATGCAGAAAGACTGGGACACAGAGGATCTGCCTTCTGCATCACTGCCAGCTTCCCCTCAGTGTCCCAGCTGTGCCCAAGGAGGAGCATGGGTGGCTGTGGGGGATATCTCTGGCACCCAAGCCAACCCTCTCTCTGCACAAAGTTTTCTGCATTTTCAGATGGCAATTTCATAGAATTCCAGAATGGTTTGGGTTGGAAGCATCCTTAAAGCCCATCCCATCCCACCCCTGCCATGGGCAGGGACACCTTCCACCATCCCAGGCTGTTCCAAGCCCATCCAGCCTGACCTTGGACACTTCCAGGGATCCAGGGACACCCACAGCTGCTCTGGGCACCCTGTGCCAGAGTTCTCTTTGTGAAGAACTTCCAGGGATGGGATTTAGTGGCACCTGTTGCCTCAGCTCCTGCTTTTTGTCCCTCGTGGGACATTGAGATGCTGTGGCAGCAAAGGGCCCTTGCCTGGTCCTGCAGCTGAAACGGGAACAGCAGCAGAGCTAAAAAAAGTCCAGTGACTTAATTCAGTTTCCATGGCAACGTTGTAGATTAATGGCTTTGAGCTGTAATCTGAATGAGACGTATTGAACTTTTCTGGGGTGATTTAGAGCCTCTTTATGTCCTGGCTGACTTTGACTCCAAATCCATCAGTCACGTGCAGGCAGGAGTGTCCACTTGTACCTCTGCAGGAGCAACATCTGCCACTGCTAAACCACGAGTTCATGCTGTGGAGCATCACGTGGGAGCAAATACCCTGGGCTGCTACATGGGTGGCAGGGATGAGACAATGTGTAGTACATGAGGAAATCACCTTAAATGCTGTACCTGTGCTCCTGGCGCTGCCTGAGCTGGTGGGGTGATGCCAGAGGGAGCAGGATGGTTTAAGACCACCATAGAGTGGGTTTTTTATCCTCTGTTAAGCTCAGTGAAAGGCTTGTTGACAGCATAGCTCTCTCCTGATACAGAGCTGCACTTAGTGCAGGAGGTTTGAATTTGGCTTGGCTGAGTGTGGGGCCAAGGATAACCCAGCTCTGTGATCTTCCCTGCATCCCCATACCATCAACCCCTCAAAGAAAAGCAGCATGGTTTGCTCAGAGGGCAAACCTCTCCCTTGCTCCCCTGCCAGGCTCTGATCTGTCCCCCTGCTGGGTCATTTTTGGGGCTCTGGGCATCTCTGGGTTCTCCCCACCACAGAGCCACACGTGCCAGAACAAGGCAGGATCCACGAGCCCTGCATTCCCAGCCCAGCCTGCAGGGAGGGAGATGGAAGCCTGGCAGTGCTGCTGGAGCCCTGCAGCTCCTTGGCTGCTGATCCCAGAGCCTCTTTCATCCAGGGGATGTCTTGCAATAAATAACTCAGGAGCCTTTTGTTTTCTCCGCAGCACTGGAAGGCGCGCGGCAGCGAGGAGTACGAGGCCGAGGGTAAGAGCAGACACACCTGGGTGTCCTTGTGTCATTGCAGCCTTGAGGAGGGAGCAGAGGAGCACCTGGAGAGGGGCTCTGGCTGTGTGGAGCACCCCAGAGCTTGGGGAGGGGCAGCTGGGGCATCCCCAAGCTGGGGATGAAAGTTAAGGCAAGGCACGTTGTGTGCCGTACCCCCCTGCCCTCTTCATCCTGCTGTGGGTGTTCCTGTCTCCCTGACCTCTGTCCTGGTCCCCACTCCTGCCCCGGGGGGCTCTGGCTGTAGTGGAGCCTGGTGGGCACTAGATGTCAGCAGGGACCAGTCATTAAAAGTTCCCTAATTGTCACAGAATTCTAAATTCCTGGAATGGTTTGGAAGGGAACTTAAAACTCATCCAGTCCCACCCCTGCCATGGCAGGGACACCTTTCACCATCCCAGGCTGCTCCAAGTCCTGTCCATCCTGGCCTTGGACACTTCCAGGGATGGGAAATTTCTCTGGGCAGCCTGTGCCAGTGTTTTACCATCTTCATCATCAAAAACTTCCTTTTAATTACATCAGCACCTCTCCCATATTTCAGCTGCTTTCTAACTCCTTCCCCATCCAAAGAGGCCAGCTTTTTTCTCCTAAAGCTGCTTTCCCAGCTCCAGGAGGTGGCCTTGCAGCTCCCTTGATCCCATAACTGCCCAGGGGAGGGAAGGGTCCCTTTTCCAACTATACCAGCAGCTGAGGAAGCTCTGCTGCTCTTCCCTGGCCATCAGACTCATCCACATTCCCAAAGATCCTCCTGGCCACAGCCCCAGCTGCTGCACCTGGTCAGGCACTGGGAGTGCCCATCCCTGGAGGGATGAAGAGCTGTGTGCATGTGGCACTTGGGGACAAGGGTCAGGGGTGGCCTTGGCTGTGCTGGGGAACAATTGGACTCCATGGTCTTGGAGGTTTTTCCCAACAATTCCAGCAATTGTTCCAGAGGGTTTTTTCAGCAATTCCATGATTCTGTGGCCACGAGGCTCCTTCCCCTGGTGGCAAAGTGAGTGAAATGCTGAGCAGAACCTCCTGATACTGCTGGGACCAGTGTCCACATCCTAAAACCCAAAGTGGGCTCTGAGCAGGATGAACCAGACAAATGCTCCCTTGGGATCTGCAGAGGCAGGAAGGAGCTCTGCCCACTGCCACAGCAGCTCCCCAGTGGGGTGCAGAGCCCCCAGGTCTGCTCCTCACTGCAGACACCGGAGCGATCTCCCCCATTCCAGGACAGCTGCGCTTCTGGAACCCCGACGACCTGAACGCCTCCCCTGGGGCCTCACCCAGCCCAGACTGGATCGAGGAGAAGCTGCAGGAGGTCTGTGAGCACCTGGGCATCACCAGGGATGGCCACCTGAACAGGAAGAAGCTGGTTTCCATCTGTGAGCAGTACGGGCTGCACGCGGCGGCCGGGGAGGTGAGCGACCCACCCCACCCCTGCCCCTGCCTGGGCTCAGTGTGGGCCCCCAAAATCCCTCCTGGGCTTCACCACAGCACAGGTGGATGCTTGGAAAGGGTTTGCAGCTCCAGCTGCTGGTTCTCCAGTGAGGTTTTTGGTGCCAGACCATCAGGCTGCTGCAGGAGAAGGCGCTGCCAGGCTGGGCCGTGGCGTGCGTGTCTCCTCACTGAGGGATCTGGAATTTAAAAGCATGGCTTGGATTCCAAGCATGTCTCCTTAATCCTAGGAATTTTCTAGCTAGACAGCAAATATGGTTGAAATATTCATAGGTGGTTGCTTTTGACTTTGTGGAGGCCTGTGGGTGTTTCTGTCCTGCAGCGAGAGCCCACGAGAAAATGAAATATTTAACAAAAAAAAGCTCTTGTCAACTTAGGATTTAGTTTTATTAAAAAAGTCAGATTTTTTTGCATCTGAAGATAACATGGCTTGTATTAATTTCCTCCACAAAACAAGTTCCTGAGCCAGGTATTCCTTTGCAGCATCCACAATGAAATGTTTTCAGGGTATTAAGGCAGAAAATAATACCTGAAAAGATAAAGCGTAGACAAAGAAATAGTGAGGGACTAATCTGAACATCTACAGTCCTACTTTTGAGAAAGCAGCATGTCCTGAAGCGTCAAACAGATTTCTGATAACCTTGCAGTGTCTTAGGGGTTTTTTTTGCCTGGTCACTTCCAGCTGCTCAGGGTTTGGCATCTGTCTCAGTACCTCGAGCTGAATTCCTGAGGCCACACTGGCTCAGGAGCAGAATGAAATGAGGGTTTTTTTTCCTGCTGCCTCATTAAACAGCAGCTCCAAGATGACCAGGAGCTTTTCTTCATGGTGTATGTGTGCCTGCACTTTTCCACATGGAGAATATGGAAATGTGCTAGGCTGATGTAGCTCTTGCTTTGCTCTTTTTGGAGCCTTGGGAATAGAATGCTTCCTCTTTTGGAAGGCCTCTTTTTTGGCCTTTTACATGCTCTCTGTCTCCTTGCAGGTGCTTGAAGAGGTGCTCCATAACCTGGAGCAAGATGGGACCATGAGCATCGAGGATTTCTTTTATGGCCTGTTTAGAAATGGGAAATCTCTCACCCCTTCAGCATCGACTCCGTACCGGCAGCTGAAACGCCACCTCTCCATGCAGGTGAGGAAGTGAGAGCTGAATCCTGGGGCCAAAGGAGCAGGAGAATTCCTGAACAATTCCCACCTGTGAGGCAGGAGGTGGTGGCACTGAGCTGCTGCCTGCCCTGCTCCTGAAGCAGATTTCAAATTCTCTCTCATTAAGAACTCTTTTGGGGGAGATAAAACACAAAACACCCTCATGGGAAAAGGGACACGGCTTCCCTTTGAAGTTTTGTGGCTTGGAGAGGGCTCTGGCAACCTGTGGAGTGCAGTGGTAGAGCCTTGTAGAATTCCAGGATGGTTTGTGTTGGAAGGGACCTTAAAGCTCATCCCAACCCCCTGCCATGGGCAGGGGCACCTTCCACTATCCCAGGGTGCTCCAAAGTCCATCCAGCCTGGCCTGGAACACTTCCAGGGTGGGGCATCCAGTATAAACTGGGTTCAGGGGGAAGCACTGCCTGGGATAGGCTGGGGACATGCAGCTCCCACATCTCTACTCCAACTTTTGCTTTTTTTCTGAGAGAGAACTTGAAATCTGCTCCCTGTCCTTGCCTGGAAGCTGAGGGCTCTACCCAAACAACTCTACAAATGCTCCCTGCAGCTGTTTTAGGGAAAGTGACATTCCAAACCAAAAATGACCAGTGGAAAGCCCTTCTGGAGCAATGAGGCCAGCCCTGAAGCACTGCTCCTCCTGGGATTTGTTTTCAATCCCTTGTGCCCCGGTGCCGTGAGGTCAGCAGCGACGCTCCCGCCGGGTTTTGCTGGGCAGTGAGGAAAAACAGAGCTTAATCTTTAATCTCTGGAGCAGTGCCTAGGGAAATTCCATTGATAACCCCCTGTGGGCACTGCCTTTGCCCTGTCACACCCTCCTCATCCTCCTCCTCCTCCTCCTCTCTGGCAGTCCTTCGACGAGAGCGGCCGGCGCACGACCACCCCCTCCGCCATGCCCAGCACCTTCGGCTTCTCCCTCTTCTCCAGCCTGGATGATGGGATGGGCTATGGCTGTGTGGAGGGGGTGCTGGACTGCTGGCACCAGGAGGGCATAGAGAACAGCCAGGAGATCCTGAAGGTAACCCCCAGCTGCACCTCACCCCTGGTTTTGTGTGTGTTTCTTTCTCCCTGTGTTGGATGCTGAGGTTTTTTTTTCCTTTCCAAAGTCCCTGGTTTTTCCCCTTCTAAAATTTCCCACAGAGAAGATGTGGTTGTTGTATCCCTGGAAGTGTTCAAGGCCACATTGGACAGGGCTTGGAGCAGCCTGGACTAGTGGAAGGTGTCCCTGCCCATGGCAGGGGGTGGAACTGGATGACCATTAAGGTCTGTTCCAACCCAAAGCATTCTATAATTCTATAAAAATTCCCAGTGCTAGTGACAAGAGTTCTAGGAAATTTCCATTCATTTCCTTTATGGTGCATCCCATTTTATCCTTTTTAATGATAAAAATACACTCTGATTTCCAGCATAGCTTGAAGAGGTCACCTACATTTGTTAGGAAGCAATTTAATTCCTTTTCCTCCCTGAATAGCTGCACCTGCAAACCTCTGAGCACTGGGGTGACCTGAATTATTGCTTGTGCTGAGGTGGAGGACAGCACTTGAAACCCTGCCCGGTCCTCAGTGTTCCATTAGACAGAGTGAAAGGGTGATGGGGATGAAATCAGGTACCTGAATAAATCCATCCCTGTCCATCCCATTAGAAGCTGTGGGTGGGAGAAGATAATTTTATGTGGCCATCACTGGATTCCCAACAAAATCACTGTGATTCTTCTGGCTTTTAAATATCCATGTGGCTGGAGAACAGCCAGGCTGGAATAGCCTCTGCCATGGCTCAGGATTTAAAACTCACTCATCACTGTTTGAGAAGGTGGGACCACCTTCAGCAGATTTGTGTGGCCACCTTCACTTTGTTGCTTTCCACTGGAAAATTGCTTTGTGCTGGTGTCACTGGGGTGGTTTCTCCAGTGCCTGCAGTGTTTCAGCCCCACCACAAGTGCTTTGCTTTGTGCTCCTGCAGGGTTAGGTTGGAAAAGTCCAGCCCTTGTTCACCACTGAGCCCCATCCCAAGTGCCACATCCATATGGGTTTTGGACACTTCCAGGGAAAGAAGAGGCTTGGAGCAGCCTGGGATGGTGGAAGGTGTCCCTGCCCATGGCAGGGGTCTGGATGACCTTTAATGTCCCTTCCAACCCTAACCATTCTGGGATTTTACAAAGTTCCAAGCAGCTGCTGATGATAACTTGCTTTCTGAGAGGTGGGATCCTCGCCATCAAATCCCCTCTGCAGGGATTGTTGCCTCTTGCAAGATCTGGTTTTGTTTGACACGAGCATCCCCAGCCACCTCCTCGCAGCAGCTGATCCGTGCAGAGTCCAGTCTCCTTAGATCCTGCAGGGAATTAGTGCAATCCATCAGTCCTGGCCTTAATTTCCTGCTGGTCTTGCAGCACAACCAGGACACTTCCCCTCTCCACAGCTGGCAGCAGCTCAGTTGGAGGGAGGGGCAGAGATGTCAGGTTCATTGCCCTCGGGGCGTTTGTGACAGATTAATTAGCCAGCAAAGATCTCTTCTGAGCCTGCTCCTCCTAGCCTGTCAGTCCCTGCAGAAATGTCTCCAGGCTGCTGCAGGAAGCTCACTCCACTCAAAGGATGTGTTGTTTCCACAGGCTCTGGACTTCAGCTTGGATGGGAAGGTGAACCTGACGGAGCTGACGCTGGCGCTGGAGAACGAGCTCCTGATCACCAAGAATGGGGTGCACCAGGCAGCCCTGGCCAGCTTCAAAACGGAGATCAGGCACTTGCTGTGAGTCCCAGGGGTGGCTGAGGTGCTGCTCCCTGCTCTGCTCGGCCAAGCAGGGGCTGAGGGAGCAGCTGAGGGTGGTGGTGCTCCCAGGGGCACTGGGGTGGCACTGGAAGGCTCAGTTCTCTGTTGGAGCACTCAGAAACTTCCAGCTGTCCTTGTTCTGCCTGGGAAAAACACTGAAACCTCCAAGGATTGCAGAAAAATGTGGTTAAAAATTAAAAATGGAAGCAGCAGGCTGTTCCCAGTCTGGGAGTGGTCACTGCTGTCCACAGTGGTCATTGATGGCCAAGGGATGCACAGCTCAGGGCAGAGGCTGCTGGAGTTTCAGTACCTTTAATCCAAACTGATTTGGGGCATTGCAGAGGTTCTGTCATGTGATAAATGTGGAGGTGAGCTACAAACCCACTGTAAATTCCAATGTTTTCCCTTTGAAAGTCACCACAGTTTGACTTTGTGCTGGACTGGCTGTGCAGGTTTTTCTGTTGAAAAAGAAGGCTCCAGGGAGAGCTCAGAGCCCCTGGCAGGGCCTGAAGGGGCTCCAGGAGAGCTGCAGAGGGACTGGGGACAAGGCATGGAGGGACAGGAGCCAGGGAATGGCTCCCACTGCCAGAGGGCAGGGATGGGTGGGAGATTGGGAACTGGGAATTGCTGGCTGGGAGGGTGGGCAGGCCCTGGCACAGGGTGCCCAGAGCAGCTGTGGCTGCCCCTGGATCCCTGGCAGTGCCCAGGGCCAGGCTGGACAGGGCTTGGAGCAGCCTGGGGTGGTGGGAGGTGTCCCTGCCATGGCAGGGGGTGCAATGAGAGGGCCTTGAAGGTCCCTTCCAACCCAAACCATTTCAGGATTTGAACTGGGAAGCTGGACCACAGCTGAGGGTCTCAGGTGTTGAGGTCTCAGGATCTGTGGGGACGCCAAGACATGTCCAGAGCTGTTTGGGTGCAGGTTCAAATGCAGTTGATGAGACCTTGGAGATCTTTCCAAGCTTCCTTTCTGATGTTTCAAATCCCCTTCTTGGGGGAGCACTGGGGGCTGACCTAATGCAGGCTGGCTCTGCTCTGCCCTGCCCAGGGAGAGGTTTGACCAGGTGGCCAGGGAGAAGGAGAAGCTGCGGTCGGACCTGGAAAAGGCAGAGAAGCTGAAATCCCTGATGGCCTCGGAGGTGGACGATCACCACGCCGCCATCGAGCGCCGCAACGAGTACAACCTCAGGTGGGCATCACCCATCCCTCCTCCTGGGCAGGGGCTTGGTGCCCACCCCCAGCTTCACCCCCAGCAGCATTTGTCACCCTCTTCCTTGTGGGGGTTCCAGCTGTGGGTTTCTCTGGGTCTGGTTGAAGGCACTTGAGGCAGTAATTTGTGTTCAGACTCAAGTGTTTATTATTTCTTACCAGTAAAACTCTCACTGCTGTGAGTTGAGCTGCTTTTCATCAGAAGGCACAAAATGGCCAACAATCTCTGGTTACAAGGTCTTCTAAGACTAAACTGTTCAATTAAGAGCTGACACCTAGATTATTTTCCCTTTTAACCCAATAACTGATTCCAAAGAGCCCCCAGTGTGGACTTTTCTGCCCAGTTACAAAATGCCACCCAAACCCATGAAGAAACAACCCAGGATGACACCCTGTGCCCTCCATCTTGCTTCCACCCACAACATACTAAAAATCCCAAACCCTAAATTTCTCACCAAGTGACACACCCACACTACTGTCTGTAATCCATTTCACACTTTAGTGGATTCTGGTCTATCTTGAAGTCTAGGAAACTTTCTCCATGAATGAGGGTCAGAGTCAGTGCTCCCCCGGGGGCCAGGACACCCCAGAGCAGACAGAGAAATATTCCCAGTGCCCTGGGCTTCCACACTTCCACACCCCAGAGCAGACAGAGAAATATTCCCAGTGCCCTGGGCTTCCACACTTGCTCTAACGAGCTCCTGTCCCCCTTGGCAGGAAGCTGGATGAGGAGTACAAGGAGAGAATTGCAGCTCTGAAGAACGAGCTGCGCCGAGAGCGGGAGCAGATCCTGCAGCAGGCCAACAAACAGAGGCTGGAGCTGGAGCAGGAGATTGAGAAGCTGAAAACGGATGAGAACTACATCCGGGACCGCCTGGGCCTGGCCCTGAAGGTAACAGGGAGTAAACACAGCCAGGATTTCCCCCAAAAAGCAGGAATACCCTGGCAAGGGGAGTGACTCCTGCAGTCTGTGTTGAAAGGATGAGTTCTGGGCTGTGTTTAGCTGGCCAGAAGTCATTGAAGCAGCAAGACAGGGTATATCCATGAGAATTGGTGTTTGGGCACCTCAGTGGGTTGTTCCATGGATTCCCAACCTCCAGAGATTTCAAATCTCTGCTGCCATCACGTGCAGAGTGTGTGTGTGTGCACAGCTCTCAGATGAGCTGTCAAGCCAGGAGATGAAACATCTTGGTCAAGTTTGAAATCCTCTTTTTAAAACAAACCATCCAAAGCAAACTTGCTGTTAAGCTTTTTGATAATTTATCAAAAGTCCAGTGCTCACATTTGCTGTGGCAGGAGCGGGTTGTGTGTGGATAATAATAATTAATAATTCCTGTCATCACCTGAAGCTTGGAATAGTGTCATGCTGGACTGGGAGTTACCCTTATTTTGATGAGGTAACACATGCTGATTTTTCCTCCTCCAAGTGCTGATGTGCTGTGGGGTTTTTTGTTTGGTCCAGGAAAACAGCCGCCTGGAGAACGAGCTCTTGGAAACAGGAGAAAAACTGGCTGAGTGTGAAAGTCTGGCAAGCAAACTGCAGAGGAACTTGGAAAATGTCCTGGCTGAGAAGGTAAATCCCCCTTTTCCCATTGGGGTTTCAGAATTAAATCACTTTTAAGTTGCTACATTCCAGCTGCCAGTTTAAGTGATAGCCAGAGGCTTTTGGGGTCTCTATCCAGATTATCCAGGCACAGCCTGCCTTGGTGGCATAGACTGCCTTCCAGCTAAGGCAAATACAGATATTCCACCTTAGCTGTAATTTTATTCTAATTAAAGCAGGGAGCCTGAGAATGAAGCAATCATCCTGCAGATCTGCAGGGATTTTTTTTCCCCCCAGTACAGAGTTTTGGATG